>NC_138728.1:3400450-3985450 GCF_965113295.1 Leuciscus leuciscus
TTGGTCATCTGTTCTCTTAAACCTCACCCGCTTCTTTTGAGCTCCATTCATCTCTGGTTGTTTTGCCATTCTGTCTCATTAATTCTGCTCAAACACTAACCCAAGGCAAGTATTTGAACTGAATTGCCTGATATTCTGCTGTGCATCGCTAATGTGGAGATATGCAAGATTTATGTGTGCCGTCCGATTTGTCTTACCCACGTTGCATATGAAACATGAAACATCTCCTTGTGGGGAGAGGGCGGTCGCTCTCAGTCAGAAATGAATTATGTTGTCCTCCGCCGCTTCGGCAGGGGTCCCGTAATCCCACGCATCTCGACGAGACGGAGCGCTCTCAGTCTGTAAACAGTCCCGTCATGCGCTGGACGGAGATGAAACACTCATTCGTCACGAGTCACAGCTTAACACGCGCCGTCACGGGCTTGACGTACACGCGCCCCCGGTGGCCTCACGTGAGATTGAGAACGATGCCATTCTGCTAGATTTTGTCAGTAAGCGACTCCACTTTCAGAACAAAACACACCATTGGAAATAGCTCTGAAATGTCAAGCGCTTAACTGGGACAATGAGATAATGTTGTCCTGAAAGCAACCAAGATGGGGAAAATTTAGCTGAATGTGTCCTAGAGGCCCGCTTTCCTCATTCTGACATTGACTTCCAGAGCCAAGATGCCTAAAAAAACCCCTGAATTCTGCTTTACCTGTCGTTTTCTTTTTTTTTGGTAACATCTGGCATGCAAAGTAGGACAGCAATTGAGGCCTTTAGAGCGGGTTATTATATGATTTTATTAATGAAGACTTAACGAATACTAAAACGTGTAATGAAATTTAATTATGCAAATTATGCAAAAAAAGTGTGTAAATATTATTCATAGTAAAAACACATTTTGCACAACAAAAGTAATGGAACTTTAACTCAAATTAAAACAAAAATAAAAACGTATCAATGATAGTATCAATATAGTTACTATTACTATATTACTGTTACTATATATTATAGATTAATATTATTGATATATAATATCTTAATATACTGTAGTATTTATAGATCTCTTAATATAATATTTAGAGAGAGTTTAGATTTAGTCATGAAATCATAAAATTTATGATAATTTTATCAGATGTTCCTGGTCTTATTTTAAATTATTCACATTATTATGTAGAAAAATATTTGTCTTCATAATAATAAAATATATTACTTTGTTCCTCCTCTGACATCACAAATCCCTCACATTTTTTAACCAATCCCCTTGAATGACCATATATAGACATTATTTTTTTTCCATCTAATCTTCTGTTTCCAATCAATTCCTGATGGATAAAATCATGTCCCGCCCAAATATTTTTGTGTGCATATTTTCTCGATGACTTCAAACCCTTTAAAAAATAAAAAAAGCTTGATTTTCCAGGTCTAACATTGGGAAATTAATCCAATAAGACCGGTTTTGTGATATTTTCTTAAAGGGGTCATCGGATGCCCATTTTCCACAAGTTTGGTATGATTCTGTAGGGTGTTCATGTAAAGTTTGTAATATACTTTGATTAAAATTCCTCAATGGTTGTCCCGTTTTACCTCCTCAAACACAGCTTAAATGATAATGAGCAACTGCTCACTCCATGGTGGGTGTCGATTGGCTGAGGGCGTGAATATGCTAATACGGGACAGTCTGTCAGCGCTCGTGGGCGGAGCATGAGCATTATGACATCATAGTGCTTAGAAAATCCAATTGAGTGTTTAGACTTTTTGAGGATTAAAAAAATGTATTGCAATGGATTTTTTTAAAATTCAGTCAGTATTAATGCAGTCACATTAATATGCGAACACCATATAAAAGTGAATTTTGCATCCGATGAGCCCTTTAATGTTCCTCGAGGCTGTCGTGTTTAATCTCCTCTAATGATGCTGCCGTGAAGGAGAAGCACGAGTTGAAGGCTGTGAGAGAGAAATGCTGTGTTTTTAAGGCTAGCATGACTCACTCATTTTAGCTGATGACCTCCAGTCGGTGCCGGTGCCCGTCCATCCCACAAACCCATCCGAACTCCTCCGTCAATTATCTCTGGATTCAGCGCGGTTTAGCCGGATGACATCGGGCTAATTTCACACTCGCTGCCACTCTTCCTCTGAAGAAGACGCCGTCAGATGTCAAGCGAGCGATGGCCACCGAGCGCACGCTAAAGCTCATTATTTCAGAAGAGATTAATTAATGAACGCTAATAGCCGTGTTGAATGCTCAATTTAATTTGAGATCAGCGGCCTGGAAGGTCGTACTCGGGTCTGCGCGACCCAGGATAGCAGTGTAGTGTGTTTTGTACTCTTCATCTCTCTCTGTGGTGCTGGTGTGTGCATGACTGCATCTCACAATGTGTCTCTTTGTGTTTGTTTCCAACACAAAATCAGATGCTTGTGTCAAAAGGCAGGCACCCATGCAAATTATCTGAGGTAAAGAAATAGTTCAGACAAAAAAAAATCAATTTGCTCACCCTCAAAACCTGTATAACTTAATTTTTTTCTGTCTTTTTTCAGTTTTTTTACATGCAGTTATAATAAGAGCATAACAACATTTAACCTCCTGATGCAGTGCATGCCGGAGACTCGATTTATCTGTTTAATCGGAGCTAATATTCAGCCATTTTGTGAAAAGAAAGTGTTTTCTTTTTTTGCGAGTTGACCCAGAAGCCAGACAGCTTTATTTTGTACCCTGGTGTCCTCTCCTCTCCCTTGCTCCAGATAGCAGCGCTATCCCGAGACGTCGTCGCTCTACCGTAGCGTCAGAATATAGGCCAACCCTACGGGACAATGCCTCTCCGATCCGGCTCCCGATTCAGCATCCGTGTGTCATGGGATTTCAGGGGTTTATGCCCATTTTTATTGTGTTTTTCTTCACTTTCGTTAAATAAGGCTGTGGTCTGTCCTGGCGTGACGTTTGGTTTAAAACCTTGATTTTTCAGGCCTTCGGTTTGCTTTTGCCCTTCAGCTTGACTGGGTCATAAAGTGTGGATGCGGTATGTCAGACCCGGAGCTGGCAGGCCATTTAAGGATGTCAATTGTGTGGGAGTAGATCAGCGGAGACGTGGAGTGAGTAATTGCTTTGATGCATGGGGCCGGTCTCCTAGATTTTTTCCCCTTTCCTCTCTGTTTTTCTCTTTTCTGTCTCAATGCCGAATTGCTCCGACTTATTAAAACAGCAGTTTACAGCTCAAACTCCTTGAGTGTTTCGCCGAAGAAGCTCAAGATCTTTCCTCACTCATCTGCACAGCAGTCGCTCGGCATTCACCCGGTTTTCCTGGTTATTTTAAACCTGATGTCAGGTGCATGCTGTCGATTGACACAAACAATCTTCCTTAGCGGGTGAAAATGAATTGGTAAATGCATCTGCAGTGATATGGGTCTAATGAACACATAGTAGGCATTTGGAAATGTCATATGCATTAAGTTTATAAACGATAGGGAAACATCAAATTCTCCAAAGCGGAATTTAATTTCATATTTGAAATCACCAATGAAATCTGACTACAGAAGTCTCATAAATTGTGTTTCTAAGGCCTCGTTTACACTGTTAGTGAAATGTGACCCAATTTTTTGCTCATATGTGACACAGATCGGATGTGTTCTATGACAGTGTAAACAGGAAAAAAAACGCATGCGTTCGGATATTTCGAGATCGGTTTCAGGCCTCATTCATATGTGGAAATAAATCAGATATAAATCGGATATGTGCCAGTGCGACTGTCATGTAAACAGGCAGATCGGATTTTCTGAGGCATTAGGCGACGTCTCCGCAGTTTAATGACGAGAGAAATGCTTCTGCAAAGGGACGGATGGCCTGATGAAACGTCTCGTCGTAGGACAGGAATGTGGACAAACGTTGACACAACATATCAAAGGTTGGCTTGCTCATCCTAAAATTTCGGACCCACTGCTCCTCGTTAAAGCCAATATTTAAACACAATATGCTCCCACCAGTCCTGAGATCTCTCTCACACACAATAACTGAAGCATGTGTGCAATGATGGCACTTTTCGTCCTCCTCCACCTCATAATCATGGTGATGTTTGCGAACTTCGCATATCGCAGAGCTAGCATCAAGCATATTTCGCGTCCGCCCATCTGTGCAAGATAATTTAACCCTTTAAGCATGCACGATGTTTCAGATAGTATGGCAAGTAGGGGTGTGCAATATTAGGGTTTTTGATCGTGGACGATTAAAATGTCTCCACGATCTGCTTTTGAAGAAATATCGTAGTATCGTTCATTCTATCAGTTGCAGTTCTGGCGCCACCGTCTCAACATAACATCTGTACAACGCGACGTATATTCACATCAAATGTTAACGCAGCGGAACGGGACACTGCAGTTGACAAAAGTTCATTATTTGCATGTGCTTAAATACCTTGTCGGTTAAACATTTAATTCGCGTGCGGATGCGCTGTTCTAACGCGCGCGTTTCTGAGCGCGTACACGTGAAGCTCACATGCACTAAAAGCCTGTCTACCAGCGCCTGGTTACTGGACTAAGTTATCTTTCGCGTCTTATTGCTCTAATACTGTCAAATACACACAAGGTTTACATAAACAAAGTTGGTTATGTCTAAAGTGAAAGCAAACAGAAAATTTAGAGAAAATCTGCTTGTCAAATGCGTGTATATTAGATGTGTCGCGTGCAAGTCTTAAAGCGACAGTAGCCTAATAGTAAACATACTGCCGCTTGTCCTTAAAGAGATAGTTCACCCAAAAATAAACATAAATATTAATCTGTCATTATTTACTCACTCTAATGTTGTTCCAAACCTGTATTCATTTCTTTCTTGTGCTGAACACAAAAGAAGATATTATTTTGAAGAATGTGGGTAACCAAACAGTTGCTGGTCCCCATTGACTTCCATAGTAGAAAAAAATATAGCCTAACTTTAAATTAGTAGCTTTAATAAGAATCAATGTATAATTTATACAGTGAAGTCTATGTTGTTTTATTTTCATATTTGTTCATTAAATTACTTTCTTCAATGCTACTGTTAAATACACCTACTGTAGCTGAAAAAATAAAGCACTGTTTATTTCATTTGTATATTAAGTTGTATTATGTGTAATGTGTATCTTTGTTAATTTTTAATAACAAAGAAAATAATGACAACGATATTTATCTTCGCCACTTTGGCCTAAATGTCTGCCATTCTTTTTTAATTTTATATTTCGTTGCCTATAAGGCTAAAATAGGGACATTAGTTTTGCGGTATTGCTCAGTCACTTGCAAAATAGTAAAACCAACATGAAAAAGAATCGTGATAAAATCGTGATTTTCCTGAAAGAAATCGTGATATGGGTCATACTTGAAAGAACGTGTAAACGGATGGTCAAAAATCAAAAAAAAATATCAGATATAGGCAACAAATCAGAATTGGGCATCAAGACCTGCAGTGTAAACGAGACCTAAATGCTTAAATCATGACATAAAGCGCATCTAAGCTTTCTAAAGGCCGACGCAATGACTTTACCAGTTGGCGAATAGCTCTTATTGTTCAGAAGGTGGGACTTATTCCACAATATTTTATATAGAGTTGATATTGCATTTCTTATTTGCTTCCGCTGTGAGTTACTTTGCTGTGAAGGCATTTGAATAAATAATTGTCTGTGGTAATAGACAGCATGCAGTAGATAAAATAAACAACCCAGAATATTCCTACAGGTCTGAATTATGTGCAAAGAAGATTCATTTTTGATGTTCTTCCTCTTTTCTTTCCTTCTTCTCCTCCTCTTCCAGACCAGCGACCAAAGCACCAGAGGCCGAGAAGAAAGAACGTCCAACCAGCACCATGAGCGAAGCGTCGAACTACACGGGCGGCTCAGACTACACCACACATCCAAGCAGTCCCACAACCAGAGTGAGCCACACACACCAACTCACTGACCTTGGCCTAGTTCCAGCGTGACAGATTGGACTTGTCCCATCATGCATCAATAGCATCTAGACCAATTATTGTCCTCATTAGTGGACATTTGCTTGAGTTGATATAGAGTATCATAAAAATGCATGGGCAACTAGTTAGATATCCATCTCAAGCAAACATTGCATGATATTTTCAGCGCATTTAGTAAATTTGATTCGCATCTTGTTTTTCCATCCTGCATTTTTAATGCATACAAATATATGGATGGAAAGAGATGTTCCTAAACCTCAATATTCAAGTCTTTCAAAATACTACTCAACTAGTCTTTCAGACAACTTACCATATCCCTAAACTCTTTATCACATAAAAACACCCAAACAAGATAAACAATTCATGAATGGATGTGGTTTGGATTATTTCTCAAATAAATAAATGAATATGCATACAGTGCATGCACACAAATACATAAACGCATACATTTCACAAGGCATGATTATGGTAGTTTGTTTGTCAGGAAGAAATGCTAGTTTGACTCGGGAGATGCTAAGATGATGAAATGAGACCTATGATTTATTATCATTATGAACAATCGAAGTCCAGAGATCAGCGATGTATGATTGTGTCTCATCAGAGCGAGATCTGTCTTCCACAGATTGGTATTGTTGCCCATGTGTTTTGGCTTCTGTTAAGACGCTTTTTAACTTTCTACGGGTTCGTAAGTGCCGTCGATTCATAATGCATGCCTTGCACTCGTTTTCTCAGCTCCACTAAACGACTTCACTAGTAAGTTGTAATTATTCACAACTCGATCACTGAATAATGTATACAGGCAAGCTCGGAGTCCTCGGAAGTGTCATTTCTCAGAATAATCTCCTCTTGCGCTGTTTGCAGCCGTCCAGGTCCTCAAAGAAAGTCCACAACTTTGGGAAGAGGTCCAACTCCATCAGGAGGAACCCCAACGCTCCGGTGGTGAAAAACGGCTGGCTTTACAAACAGGTGTGTGTGACTCCAGCATCTTACACGCGCATGGGAGAATCTCGTGGAAAAATCAACATGTTTCATGACATTTATGCACATTCAGTCTCATTACTGTAATGCAAAAAAATGTAAAGTATCAATTATCCCGTTTTATTTCATTTTATTTCATTTTTGATTTTATTTGATAAAAATCAGTTTTGCATTACGGTAATGATATGCATTTCCATGGGACTCTTATGTGCATCATAGAAATAATTTTTGCATTATAACATTATTTGCATTATAACATTATTTGCATACTCATAAAAAAAAAAAGTATCAGTCAAAAAATATAATTTATTACATTTGTAATTATATTTATATAAGTATAATGTTCTTTTGCATTATGGTAATGATATGCATTTCCATGGGACTTTTATGTGTCTCAACAGGAAAAAATATATAGCATCATAGAAACAATTTTTGCATTATAACTTATATATTATTTGCATACTCACAAAAAAAAGTATCAGTCTAAAATATAATTTATTAAATGTAATAATGTTTATATAAGTATAATGTTGTTTTGCATTATGGTAATGATATGCATGACCACGTTACACTAATGTACTTCCAGAGTACATGTACAAACAAGTGCATAGCGAGGTAAATGTTCTCAGTTGAACTTTGTTGAGTTATTTTGTTGCTGATGGTCATGTTTTCTGAGATTTGACTGCACTTAAAAGCTTATCCATCATAAGTTTCAATCAGAGCTTCATCTGCCTGTTTTTATGCGTTACATGCACGGCTCCCTAGGCACATTTGTGCTTTTGCATCATATTTTTCAAAAGCGCTTCACATAAAAGGCAGAGTGAAATGAACACATAAAGCGATACGGCCGCATCAGTAACTTCATGTTGTCTTTGTGTGTGTGATCGCTGTGCCAGCGTTCCTTTGAAAGCAGTGTGTTTCCATGAAAAACACGACTTCTGAGGTGGTCTCTCCCCTTCCCCAAACTACTCCATCAAAGCTGCTCCCGCAGCACAAGCAAAATCGTCGGGCTTTGTTGTCGAAATTAAAATTTACATGCTTACACGGTGCAAACATTAACACAACAAACAGTGAAACACGAGGGAGGAATATGAATGTGATTCATGCCTCAAATAAAAGCGAGTCGCCTTAAAAAAGAGATGAGTTTGTGCTCTCGAGAACCGCAGCAATTTAACTCAACAAAATGAGAGAGATTTGGGGCTGTGTGAGGAAAATAAGCAAGCATTGGAATGGGCGGGGCTCTCCATGATGCACTGTGATTGGTTGGCTGGTTTGATTGACAGTTGTCGTGCTGCTTCTGGACTTTTGCAGGACAGCACCGGGATGAAGATGTGGAAGAAGAGGTGGTTCGTGCTGTGTGACATGTGCCTCTTCTACTACAGAGGTGAGTCGAGCGTCTTCGTTTACGTTGTTTGTGACCATTCGAACATTCATCTCAGAGCAGTTTCTGTTGAGTTATGCCACTATATGATCAAGTGACACACTTTGCACTGCTCTCTATGGGTTTTACGTGGTATATTTTTCAAATCATAGCACTGTTAACATGGTAATAATGCTGAATTAGAGGTTGCTGATGCTCACTGTAACCAGAACTTTATATGAGCAGTAACAGGGAAATGATTTCCAATTTAATGATTCTGATTCCATGTGATGATTTCGGTTCACTAATTATTCAGTTAACAGTTCGAGAGTTTATAGTCAAGTATTCTCTTTAATAAACACTCATATTCAGCGAGAAAGGAAAGGAGGCAAAACAGTTTTGAGTCCAAATGTGTCTCATTGGACGGGTTCTGCTGCATGCTGAAGTCTCCTGAGGACATGCTCCTAGATCTTCATAAATTGTGCAATTAGCCAGTCCGGCAGTGCAATCAGATCACTCTTTCATGGCCGGGCCCATGAGGGTCGAGGCTGTTTATTGGCTGACAGAGAAGACAGAGGAGTATTCGAACTACGCAACAGACGTGCTCAGACTGCACAGAGCGCTCTCCGTCTGTTCGTATCATCCGTCTTTCTGTGAGTCTGTATCGGCGGGTCAGATTAAATGTTGCTCAAGAAGACCGGTGTGGATGTCATTGATGTAGTACTGAATGCCCTGATCACAGAGGAGTCTGACGCCCCCTGTCTGTACTAGCTGGTACTGCACACAGTCATGATGCACTAGTTCACTGGTTTCGGGTCTGTTGCCAAGGTAAAACCCCCATGTTATGTAAGGCATGTGATACCTAATCACACATGGAGTCTCTACAGATTTTGATTTACTTTTATTTTCACTTAGAATTCTATTCACATAAAAAAAATGTATATTTTAAAGGGGTGGTTGAGTATGATTTCACTTTTCTAAATGTAGTTAGTGTGTAATGTTGCTGTTTGAGCATAAACAACATCTTCAAAGTTACAATGCTCAAAGTTCAAAGCAAAGGGAGATATTTGCTTTTAAAGAAATCCCTTTTTAAGGACTACAACAAACGGCTGGTAGAGACTACAAGACATTCCTCTCGGGTTAGTGACATCACGTTCGGGAACGTGATTTATAGATTATCATGACAGAATATGCTAATCAATGACTAGAAGATAACTACACATAAGCTACATAAATTCATCAACTAACCATTCAGAAATGTCCTGTTGCTTCTACATGTTGTCACTTCTTCTCGAGTCTCTCCATCTTTCTGACTTCGGTTTGAACATAAAAGGCTAAAAGTTTTAGAAATTTTCAGTGCATTTCTGTGTGAGGTAAAAGGACACTAGCTCTTATAGCTCCGCCCCCTGTGCCGGGAGCAGCAGCTCATTTGCATTTAAAGGGACAGACACAAAAACTGTGTGTTTTTGCTCACCCTCAAAAAGTGACAACTTTAACATGCTAAATAAAAATATCTGTGGGGGTATTTTGAGCTAAAACTTCACATACACACTTTGGGGACATCAGAGACTTATTTTACATCTTGTGAAAAGGGCATTACAGTATATACCACCCCTTTAAATTGTAATATTTCCCAGTTTTTACTGAATCTTTTTAATCAAATAAATGCAGCCTTGGTAAACAAAAGAGACTTCTTTCAAAAAGTAATATCTTCATTTATGCTCAACAGAAGAAAGAACTTCATGCATGTATAGACTTGACGGTGAGTAAACAATGATAGAACTTTCTTTTTTGGGTGAACTATCCCTTTAAGGAACCAGAATTGTTCTTTTCAACTCTAATCCTAATGACTGCGATTCAATTTCTGTAATAAAACCTGTGGAATTGTTTGTGGAATTATGCGTTGGATGAGATTTTGAGCAGAATTGTTAGAGCGGTGTATTTCTAATATCCGGCTCTGAACTTACTCTAGGCTTTGATTTATTTTTTATTTTTTTGGTATCAGTATGTGGTTTCCCTGAAGCAGCCACGCTGAGTCTGATCTTGACAAGAGAATTGAGAATCTCTCTGTGTTGGTTTGTGTTTGTTTGTTCATCTCGCTGCTGTCAGTGGTTCAGCGCGGTGTCTGCTGTGAGCCGCCGGCGGGTTTCCTTCAGCAACAACAACACACAGGAGTTCTGAACGCCGCCTCACGGATCTGAGCCGCTCACAGCGTGTGGGATGTTTCCAGAACACACTTATGGATGCAAAAACTTGCTCCATGTAACTTTTAAAAGACGTTAGCAACACATGGTGGTGGTGAAGCATCATTAAATTGCCCATATTTCGGGTTAGGGATCCAAACATCTGCCTAACGCTAATTATGCAACAGTTAATATAGGAAGTATATATATAGATTGTGACTGTCTTTTATGAGTGAGTTATTCATTTACTCAATCGATTCCTTCAAAAACACGAATTCATTTGGAAACAAATTGAATTTTAGAGTCAATCATTGAATTCCTCACTCAACCCATTCGATTCATTCAGGTCTTTTGAGTGATTCATTGAATCATTCATTCAGCAGATTCATTCAAACACACCGATTCACTCGTTGAAACACATTCATGGAGATGTGCAATAGTATTTTTTCTTTTGACTTTGGAAGTATTTTGGAAGTACTTTCTTTTGACTTTTTGGAAGTATTTGGAAGTATTTAAAGTATTAATTTCAACAACTTAGTTGGTTGTAAGTTGCTCAGTATTAACTTCTGGTTTATTGAACTGTTGTATAACAGCAATTTCATTAACAATTGCAGTTGATCTGAAATTATATCCGACTTTATGCATGCTGTTGCTTCTTTAAGTGAGCTTACAGATGATAAAATGACGAGTTTTGCAAGTTTTATGTGATGGTTGGGAATAATAAAGGGCATAATGGCCGTGAAAAGTCTTGCGCTTTTGGAAGCTGGTGATGGGAACGCGCTGTTTTCTGCATTATTCCGATAACAGTAATTGTTAACACATCTGTCACTCTGAATTGACTCCGTCGGCAAGCAACTCTTGACAGATTCGTTGCAGTCTGCAATCAAAACGATAGAGTTCACAGTCGAGAACAATCGCAACCTCATTGACATGCTCGAATGCACACAGCCCTGCAGTTTTCCCATCAGCCCCGCTAGACTGTCTGTTTACCAACACCCCTGCCGAAATAAACACTCAGTCAGGGCTTCAGCTGTTCCCTGGCTGACGTCTAATATATGCTAATGTTCACTACGTCTCTCTCTTTGTGTCTTCAGATGAGAAGGAAGAAGGAATCTTGGGAAGTATCCTCCTGCCCAGCTTCCACATTTCCATGCTGTCCGTGGACGACCACATAAGCAGGAAATACGCCTTCAAGGTCAGAGACATATTCAGAATCCTTCGAACATGGCCATATTTTATATGTTAATGTGATGGGCAGGTGAAGAAAAGATGAAACACTTGAGTTTTATTCTCAGTGGAGTGATTTGCCTATTAGTGCAGATATTTTCATGTCTTCTCTCTCTTAATCTCTCTCTCACAATGGTGTGGCTTGTTCTCTGTGAGGCTTCATGAACTCGAGCGTCAACATGTTAACCGGATGGAGCTTTGCTAATACGGTGAGTATTGAGTCCGCACAATGACACATTATCAAACCTCACCGCATTAACCAGGAACGCCTGAATCTGTTCATTATCTAGACTATCTTAACCATAGGTGCCTCCCAATTTGCATACGTATGCACTATTCTATGGTTTTTTGTAGTATAAATAGTGCTAGTAGTTTTTTCACACTGAAAATGTCAAAAAGAAAAAGTGCACATTAAATACCAGGATGATCATGGATTGGATCCATTATAATACAATCTTCAGAGGTCATATTTGACTTATTATAATAGAACATTACATATTTCTTTAATGAACTCATTAACAAATAATTCCAGTACTGTTGCTTTATATATACATACACAAGTATGAATTTGGAGAAAGATTGACTGCTTTGCTTTCCCCCCACTAAAATTATGCAACCCATTGCCTTCATGCAGTTCATTAATAATATTGGTTTGTTTGGCCTTTTTCATGCTATAGCCGATATCGCAATAAATATCGGCGGCCGAAACATCAGTGCATCTCTAATCATAAGTGATATTATCAAAGATTTTCCAAATCAAATTGGATGCACTCTTAAAAATAGTATAATAATATTTATTTATTTTTTTTAGTGTGAAGAACATTTAAAAAAAAAAAATATGGAATCTTTTTCCACTCTAAAGAACCTTTTTTGGAATGTAAAGATTCCATGGATGTTAAAGGTTCTTCATAGAACCATTGATGCCAATAAAGAACCTTTATTTTTAAGAGTGCATGAAATGTAATTTGTGTCTGCTTTAGGAGGACGCTGCCTATGTAGATTGAGGCATCTCACTAGGGTCTCACTAGCTCTTGTTAACTATTCCAAAGCGCTCAGCTTTTCGTTCGTTTAAGCGTCTATAAACTGTTTTGAAAGACGAGTTGGAGTATCCAGACAAAAGCTGTCAGAGTGGAGCCGTCAGACACACTCCTGAGAGGCTCTGAACGATGGGGGTCTGTCAACTCAAACCCTCCTGACGAAGATCTGCTCACTTCAGAAAGACTTCTCCAGCATTATTGCATTTTGTGCCACTGACATCATCTAGGACACAAAGCAGTTGTTTATTGATATTCATTGTTTGCTCTTTTTTTCCCCCAGGTTGCTCTGTTGGTTTCTCACAACTAGGCGACGCATCCAAACATGCGCACATACTATTTCAGCACCGACACAGCCAAAGATATGGAGTCCTGGATGAAGGTTATGACGGACGCGGCAATGGTCCACACCGAGCCAATCAGAAGGTAAGAAAACGTGCTTTGGTTCTCTCTGATCCAATCAGAAAGAACACATCCATGGTGTACCACTTCATTGACATTCACAGCTATTTGTTTGTTTGTTTTTCCAGGTTAAGAATAAGTACAAAAAGCAACAACAATACATTTGAAAGCAATGTAGTTAATAATTTACAAATAATCATAAAATAAAAAATATCTTCTTTATGATCAGTAATAATGTCAAAATGTACTCTTATCATCAGGTTTAATGGGAGAACACTTAAATGAGTTTGATTCAGAACATTTTGTATGTCAGAAAGTCCAATCATTTTTAAGTACAATCATTACGAAATGCTACCCTGGAAATCCAGAGCTCTTGCGAGAGCACAATATGAATTTGCTCAGCGAGTCACTCTGGCATTGAGTAATGATGCTCATTAACTATGCCCTAGTAGCCGAGCTGCACCAATCACATCGGGTTATCTGATATAGGTGGGCCAGAGGCGAGATGACGATAGCGCTGTGACGTCGAAGTCATTAGTAAACATTGCAATGGCTATGGATGAACACCAGTTGTTTGAAACGGCTTTGGCCGCTACAATGAAAGAGTTAGACTTGGCTTTTTCTCTAAAAGAGGAACAGAAGACGCCGCTTGAATCGTTCCTTTGCAAGAAGGGCGTTTTTGCTGTTTTGCCGACCGGATACAGTAAGAGTCTAATCTACCAGTTAGCTCCGCTGGTAGATAAGCGTATGGGGCTTATTGTGATTGGTCGTAGTGTTATCCAATTGCGTGCATGAGATTTTCAAATGCATGCTTGGTGCCGCCCCTCGAGTTGGGCGATTTCATTACTCAATGCCAGACCATTCATCTTTCAGATTTGGGTCTGGATTTCCAGGCTAACGAAATGGCTTAAATACGTTATAAATGGGAAACATTGATTGGTCCACATTGAGCCACAAAAATCCCAAACATTGCACCATGGCTTTGTAGACTTATTTTTTCTCTATTTATATTGAACTTTTTATATTGTTGACTTGTCTTTGTTGACCCGCCTCAGTCACTTCAGTGTTTCGTCTTTGCTCTTAGCACTCTTTATCACAGCGCTTTTGTCGTATCTTTTTAAGGGAAAGCTGTCGAGTTTCTAGACAAGAGCCTCTTCTCTCCCGAGAGAGTCTCACAAGCACAGATTTTCACAGATTTCTGAGTGCATTGGATGTTTTTGAGACTTTGTTTTAGTGCAGCTTTTAGCACAATCACAGATGCCGAAGAAATCTCTCAGACTTAAACATTTGCTTTTTTGATTCTTACTAAAATTGCTGTTTGGCAGTTGGATCACATGAACTGTGGCTCAAACACTTTTCATAGAAATAAAGTGGCTTTTATTAATGGAAACACATGTTTGGTCAAAAAGTGTGTGACTTTGTTTCTTTGGAGTGTTGCTCTGTATTACACAGTATTAAGGCATAATCTTTGTGAAAGCTTCTTGGCGTAGACATTACAGTGGTTTTTGTGATGGGCACAGAAACTAGATGTAAAACAAAGGGTTAGATCCACCAGACCGTTGCTTTTAATGTGTAATTACTGCTCCCTAAGTATTAAACTTAAGGTAAGGTAAGGAAAGGAGAGGCATTCTGTTACTTTACTAATTGATCACACTTAAGATGTTCATGTGGCGGATGATAAAAGAGGCATAGCAGAAGTGTGCTTTACAAACCATACAAGACCACAGTATCATATCAGTAACCCTTCAAACACGCTTATGCGACAACCCTAGCATAAATTATCTTAATTTGGGACTTTTTTGGCAAATAATGGTAAACAATTTATGAATGAGTATGTAAATTAATTTGAATAAAATATTTAGTCAAGTGACAGACCTAGTAAAGAGTTACTTGGTTATCTGTGCTCATATATTGTGCATTTAGAGCAGTTTAATTGCTTGTTCTGTCTTTTTCTTTTAAAGGTACACTGTGTAGTTTTTTAAGTATTTGATTGGCTAAAATCAATGTTTTAATTCATAAATATGTCCTTATTGGTGTAAAATGACCTCTGCCAATGATCTGACTCATCCCCGTAAGCGAAGAATTTCTTATCTTTATTTACATTGGACGGGTAAGTCCAAGGAGGCGTCCATGTCGTTCCGCCATCTTGAAAAACTATAATAGCAGAGAGGGACAAAAAGCACTAGCCTACCTCAACGCGTTTTCGTTCAGAGCCAGCGTCACGTGACTGAAATCAGCTGAAACGGACAAGGAGATCAGCTGCCGTAGTTGAAACACACATTTGAAAAAGCGAGACTCACTATTCGTTTGAATGCAAAATACAATTTCACCGCTAGATGGGAGAAATTCCTACACAGTGTACCTTTAAAGTGCCCCTATTATGCTATTTTAAAAGATCTTAGTTTTGTTTTGGAGTCTCCTACAACAGGGTTACATGCATCCAAGGTCAAAAAACACTTTAATTTTCTCATAACATACAATGCAGAATCACCTGTTTTCTCACAGCGTCTGAAACGGTTTGATCAAGGATTCAGTCTCTATAAACCCCGCCTTTCCGAGAGCTTCCTCTGCTCTGATTGGTCAGATGGCCCAGTCTGTTGTGATTGGTCGACTGCGTACAGCGTGTCGGAAAACAAAACTACGTAGGTTCGAGCAGGAAGTAAGAGTGGAATTACTGACGACTCGTTTCAGTTCAGAATCGGTTATTTCGTTTGGATACAATAACTCAATTTATCTGCACTTTGATCTTTGAAACTTTGCCAGACCTTTTACATTCACAGACAGCGACTGTATATTACACACTACATGAAAGGCAATATCCAAAGAAGCATGAATTTTCTCTCTCTCTCTCTCTCTCTCTCTCTCTCTCTCTCTCTCTCTCTCTCTCTCTCTCTCACACTCTCACTCTCTCACTCTTTATCTCTCATCTGCAGGCTTGAGAAGGTAAAGGTTGACCCACGCAGCCCTCAGGAGATGAACAACATGCTGAATCACAGAGTCCTGACCCGACCCGAGATCCAAAACAATGAGAGAAACCGCGAGACTCACCGCCAGGAGGAGAAGAAGCAGAAACCCGTGGACAAGCAGCCCTGCATCCAAAAAGACAAAGAGAGCAGGGCTAGCGTGCAGAAAGACGGAGAGCGATACACCCTCCAGAGAGACACCGACAACTACGCTCTGCACAAAGAAGCTCAGAGACTGCAGAAGGACGGCGACCGCTACATGTTGCAGAAGGACGTGGAGAAATACGTCCTCCAGAAAGACGGAGACAAATTCGCCGTCCACAAAGACGGAGAGAAGTACCTACTCCAGAAAGACGGGCAGAAGTACACACTGCACAAGGACGGAGATAAGTACACGCTTCAGAGGGACGCGCCACCAAAAGACGGCGAGAAGATCCTACAGAAAGATGGAAGGTACTCTCTCACGCTCCCGAGGGAAGGAGAGAAGCATAAAGACCCGGAGAAACCCGTCCCACCCCCTCGGGAGGGCGAGAAATACGGTTTCCAGAAAGAGGGCGCAGTGGAGCGACCGCTCACAAAGATCAACAGCATCAAACTCCAGCCGGCTCAAGCGGCGGCCATCGCTGCGGCCGTCTCGTCCTCCAGGCAGATCCAGAGCGCGGGATCCGGATCCGGACAGTACATGCCGTCCCAGGTCAACGGTTCCGGGGAACGAGGAGGAGACCGAAGCCCCGGAGACATGAGCAACACGATGCCCCTGAGGACGCCGGTCCCGCCACAGCCGGCAGAACCCGAGAGATCTCTGAGCAGAACCAGCTCCATGCAGCAGCTGGAGCAGTGGGTCCGTACGCACCGCACACGCGCCCCCGATGATGACACCAGGAGGTGAGGACGCACGTGTTAGAGCTCTCATTTCAATATCAAATATAGATTTATTTTATTTAAATATTATATATACACACTTTTTCACTCACCGGCCAAGTCTGTCAGGATCACTACCGTCAAATACGATTGACAGTTAGCATATAGTTTGGATTGGCGGTATGGTTCTGTTCTGGGCGTATGTTTTAAAAACATAATTTAACATATAAATAACACTTTTTAAATAGCCCACTTAAAGTGTTTATTACAAATAAATGACTAAATGCTAAAAATGAATAAATGTTAATGAACAAACATTTGCGTTGCATTTACAATTCTGTGAAAACAGGGGGTGCCCGCGCCCCTGTATACAGTGATAGGTGTCGTGTTCCTATAGGTAGACGTGGATCAGCTGAGAGTCATCTCCTGCCAGAACTAACGCTACGCTTGATTTTGGCTACTAAATGTTTAAGTTACCGGCCATTCAGAATTTCTACTAGCCAAAGAAGAAGAAATAAACCAGATTAACTACGTTACAGCTTATTTTGTATATATATTTAATATTTAATATTCTGTGCAGATTTGTCTTACACGAACTTCCCCAGCAAAGGAGGTAAACATAATAAGTAACCTGCTAAATTGGCTAGTGATTTGACAGCGTTATCCGCCACAGTTGATTTTTGTAAACTACACAATACACACTATTCAAACCAAACACGTTTTAAATGCTACACACATTGTAGTGTAGTTTGCACTATATATTTATTTTGTACAAAATACAACCCTAAACACGTTATCAACTGCACGGATATATGCTTTGACACTGTCTACACTATATAGTATACAGATGCGCATTCAGTTTCTGAGTCTGCCGACAAATGGAAGAGCGTTTTAACGCGTCTAATTTAAACCGCTTCACTGTATAGACTTCTGAAGGATCCCAGTGTCGGAAACAAGTGAATGGTTTATTTTAACATCATCCCATTTTCCGTCTGAGGATTATGTTTGTTCTAAACATTTTATCTTTGTAAACGAGGCACAGTGTGTAATGAGAGATCTTTAGTTGAACAACCGTAAATGATTTCATAATGCTTTGTCTGACAATGATGGTTTTATGTGGATAATGTTTTCAAAACACTTACTCGGTGCAATAGCGAGCGGGCGTTGATACTGTTTCCTATGCAATGATGTTAGCCAATCAGAACAGTGGCCGGTTACTGACAAGCCTTAAAGGAGCCGACCCTTAAAAATCTATGATTTCAGACAGAGGCTCAGAATGAAGGTTGAAAATAATTGTTTTACACAACACACACACACACACACACACACACACACACACACACACACACACACACACACACACACACACACACACACACACACACACATATATACAGTACAGGCCAAAAGTTTGGAGACATTACTATTTTTAATGTTTTTAAAAGAAGTTTCTTCTGCTCATCAAGCCTGCATTTATTGGATCAAATACAGGAAAAAAATGTAATATTGTGATATATTATTACAATTTAAAATAATTGGTTTTCAATTTATTATACTTTAAATTATCATTTATTTCTGTGATGCAAAGCTGAATTTTCAGGATCATTACTCCAGTCTATCACATGATCCTTTAGAAATCATTCTAATATGATGATTCATTATCAAAGTTGGAAACAGTTCTGCTGCCTAATATTTTTTCATAACCTGTGATACTTGTTTAGGATACTTTGATGAATAAAAAAAATGATTTAAAAATAGAAATCTTTTGTAACAACAATATACACTACTGGTCAGTAATTTGGGGTCAGTAATTTTTTTTCTTTCTTTTTTTGAAATAAATCAATACTTTTATTCAGCAAGGATGTGTTAAATTGATAAAAAGTGATAGTAAAGAAGATTTATATTATTAGAAAATATTTTTTTATTTTGAATAAATGCAGTTCTTTTTAACCTTTTATTCATCAAATATATTAGGCAGCAGAACTGTGTCCAACACTCATAATAAATCAGAATATTAGAATGATTTCTAAAGGATCATGTGATAGACTGGAGTAATGATCCTGAAAATTCAGCTTTGCATCACAGGAATAAATAATTTTTTAAGTATATTCAAATAGACAACTATAATTTTAAGTTGTAATAATATTTCACAATATTACAGTTTTTTTTCTTCTGTATTTTTGATAAAATAAACACAGCCTTGATAAGCATTAGAGACTTCTTTGAAAAATTTTTTTTCCAAACTTTTGACCTGTGACTTACTTTATTTTTTTATTTTTTTATTTTTTGGTGCAAAAAAACTTTATCAACACAAGTGAACCTCAAAGAACAGTAAAATAAAAAATCCATGTCACCCATTTTAATTGAGCATTTTGTAGTTTTCAAGGTGTAATGCATAATGTTTAGGATTATAATTTTTTTGTAGGTTGTAATATGTTTTATTTGTAAACTAACTATTTTGTATTTCAGAATGTTCATTTTGTACAAGGAGTATTTGGTATTTAGAGTGTGCATTGTGTAGTTTGTAATGTGCATAGTTATGCATGTTTCCCAAACTAAACACATTACGAACTACACAATACATGCTTTACTAGCTGTACAATATGCCCTTTACAAACTCACAAAATACTGTTTGAGTGCATATATAGTTGTGTTTTTGTACCCTCCGTCTCTCTGTCAGAAACTGGACAAACACACTGGATTCATGCATCATTCTGTCTCTCTCAGAACACAGTGTTTCTTCTTCTCCCACTCTCAGTCCCCTGACACAACACACTCCAGCGTCTGCAGGCAGTGTTCCTCCGTGAGCTCTTTATCATGAGCGAACAGATATTTTTACCTCTGCTCGGTCTCCTCCGCCGGCCCGAGCTGTGAGAGGATGAAGCTAGTTATGTGGGAGCCGCCACTGATGTCAGGTGCCGTCCTCCGTTCAGCCGTGCAGTCGACGCGTGTTTGCTTCGCTTGTCTCGTCCTCCTCTCCTCAGATGAATAAGTCATGGAGCTTTATGCTCAAGCACCACGAAAATTTGTCTCAAAGTGGATCAGAGTTGCTGTCAGCGCAGGAAGAGGAACAGGGAAGCGAGCGAGGAGGGAGGACAGCGGCGTGTGTTCGCGTTATTTAAGATGCTGATTCATGCTCATTATCAAAAGGCATTGGTGAAGCGTGTCTCTGCTCTCTTTAATATTTTTTGCAACTTGTGCACATATCGCAATGCTTGTTTAGGGTGCCGTCAGGCTTATTTTTGACAGTTTGGATATGCACGTCTTGTCCAATCACGAACTTTCTTTCCAAACTCTCAGCAGATTGCGTGATCTCACGCTGCGATCGGTTTATTTATTTATTTTTGTAATGCAGCTAACTGGATTTTAGGTTATTTAGTTTAACGTAACCAACACGCAAGATTCAGGATGCAATTGATTGCAGCAGACACATCACATTTGTAAGCAAAATAATTTTATTTTAGATAAAAAATTGAAAAATTAAGTGCTTTGAGCCGATGTGCAGCATCACTGTTAATTTGGTCAGTGATTACACTAGATTAGGGTCCAATTCTCACTATTAACTACGACTTTTGCCTCAATAAACTCCTAATTACTGCTTATTAATAGTTAGTAAGGCTGTTGTTAAGTTTAGGTATTGGGTGGATTAAGGGATGTAGAATATGATCATTCAGAATAAGGCATTAATATGTGCTTTATAAGTACTAATAAACAGCCAATATACTAGTAATATGCATACTAATAAGCAACTAGTTAGTAGTGAGAATTGGACCCTAAAATAAAGTGTTACCATTAATTTATTTAATATATATATATATAAAATGAATTGACAGAGTTTTTGGATTTCATCAACAAAAACAAAGATACGATGGCGATTAAACTTTAAATTAATATACACTGATTAAAATGACATAATACTGCACAATATGAAATTTTTTGATATTTATATTATGTATATACCATGGAATATACAACTACTGAAATATGTAGAAATAATATATTAGTTTTAAATGTTGCATTTAGTTGAATAAATGCATGTTTCAATTAATATTTTTTATATATAATTTACAAATATATTTATTCAAATTTTATATTATAATATTTGAAATAATTTTTTTATGTTTTTTTTTTTAAGTTTCACATTTGTTTGTCATTTTGCATCTTGCATGAGTGTTATATTCCATTTTAGAGCCAAATGGACAGTTTATAATTATGAAATTAAAAAACATTGAATAAATGTAAAAGATATTTCCTTCAAAAGATGAAAAAAAAAGAAAAGAAAAAAAAAAGAGTATGAATTAACACGCTGCCATAATATATAAATAGGATGTTTATCTGGCACAATGGACGTTTCCGATGTTGGCAATTTCTTTGATTATAATGACAGTGATTATATATCAATTCTCTTGGAGTGCCATGTGTTCAATTAAATAATCTGAGTCAAACTAACTGCTGTAAAATTGTCCATTGAAAATATTTGATGGTTAATGCCAGCATTGTTCACTGTGGTAAATAATTTAGTTGGTCTTCTACATCCAGCCAACATCGTTTGGAGCTTCTCGTGTTAGAACAGAGCAAATAGAGACGTGACTTTTGTGGTTTGTGAATTTTGGCACTCAGAGTTCTTTATTGATTTCCACTCTGTCAGTACAAGGGTGTGCAAGCCAAAGCTTTTAATGGTGCCTATAAAAATGCCAGGGAAAGGAAGCCGAAATCAGCAGCTCCTGGAAGAGCAGTGCTCGTAACTCTCTCTCAGTACAGTCTTCACAAACTCTCCTGGCACGCTCTCACTCTTCCCATCTGGTTTCCTGCGCTTCCTGTTGATGATGTTTGTATGCTGTAATTATTTCTGAGCGATCGGCAGATGACAAGTGAAAATTAGAGACGGTTAATGATCAGCCGGAGTCAAAGGTGAAGGCTTTTGTGGAGAGGGAGCAGGACTGTGACGAGTGTAAGCACGACTCTATTAATGAGCCAGTGTTTAAAGGGGACTATTGTTGTCTTGAATTTGTTTTTGGCCTCTACTAGAACAGGTTTTCATGCTTGAATGTTGATTATTTTCCTCATATTCTCCATTGTTGCAGCTCCTCTCTTCCCAGTCTGTCAGTAACGCTCTGTTTAGTTCCTGTCTCTATGAAGCCCCTCCTTCTGAAAAGCACACTGTGCTCTGATTGGTCGGCTTGATCAGTGTGTTGTGATTGGTCAGTGTTTGAGAAATGTCCCGCCCCTTACCATAACCGCCAGTTTCAACACACTACTAACTAACTCAACCAGGCCCCGCCCCTTTATTCTGCGTATTAATTATTTAAATGAGGAATATTGTGACGTGTTCGTTCCCGGAAGAAACTCAAGACTACAATGGAGGCGTTTCAGGGAGTTCAGAAACACTGACACTGATATAGAGAAGAACTCTTTTTCATGCTCAAACAGCAACATTACACACTAAAGAGAGTTGAAAATGTACAAAAGCATAATAGGACCCCTTTAATTATCACCTGCAGCATAACAGGAAATCATCACAAAGTCAAAGCCAGGCCTTATTAGCATGATTGTATTATAAAACTCAAGTGGATTGCTCGAAGTGCTGTTGTTTTGTATATCATTGACCTCTCTGTGACTCCACTTTCATTGTTTTCCAGCATTACATCCTACCAAACGTTGCCAAGGAATATGCCGAGCCACCGGGCGCAGATCGTGCCGCGTTATCCCGAGGGTTACCGGACGCTCCCGCGCAACATGCTTCGGCCGGACAGCATCTGCAGCGTCACGGGGTCGATGTACGACCGGGCGTTACAGCCCACCACGGCAGAGAAGCGCCGCTCCATACGGGACGACACCATGTGGCAGCTGTACGAGTGGCAGCAGAGGCAGTCTCACACCCGGATCGGATACGGGACGCTTCCCAGCCCTAAAACCATGGGGCAGATCACCGAGTCCATCCCCACCTCCCCTTCCCATGGATCTCTGGCCGGTTACCACACCTTCTCCCCTAATCGTCCTCTGAACCCAGATTCCCGCTCTGAAGTTTCCTCGCCGGTGTTTCGTGGGGACGTGACTATTGAACGCCGCCACCGACCGCACCTCTCTAAGGTAAAGAGTCACATGGGGTTCCCACAGTATGGAAAGACTGGGAAAATCACAGTCACAGACGAGGCTAGTCCTAGACTAAAATACATGTTTGAGATGTTTAAACTGAAAGCAACTTGCACTGACAAATCTAAAGTTGTGGGAACCTCTGCATTTAGTTATAGTTTAGAAAATGGTAATAAAATATGACAAGAACTCAAGAGTTATGAAATCAGTTGATATTTCACTGGTTTTGTCCGTCCTTCTGTTAGACCGTCTCACAGATGAATTATGTTGAATATCTGTCAGCTGTTAAATTTAACTACACAATTAGATAATACCAGTTTAGCTCAACCAATTACCAAGCAATGCTTCATTTTGTTCAGCCTGTGCTGTAAAAAGGTCACATTAGCAATTAAGGCGAGACACTACAGGTGAATAGGGTCCAATTTTTAACTAGCAGATATCACCATGAAACTTTCCCAGTTGATTGCCGACATTAAGATGGGAAAAAAATGTATTAGAAGTTTTCTGTAATTTAATGTTTAAATATGCAAATTAGGCAATATCTAATTAAATATGCGCTAATTTGCATATATATATATATATAAAAAAGAAATCTGAGTATTGGATAAAGCCAGGTTAAAAATTGTGTTCACATATTAGATGGGAAAAAAATTACGGAGGGATTTATCTTACTTTTGTTATCCTGTAAATCAGAATATACTGTCGATAGCCTTAAAAAAATGATTTTCGCCATGTTTTTTGGAATAAAATGTTATATAAATCAGGCTAGGAATAATATATTTACAAATCCCTCTGTAAATGTCTTCATAATATAACTAGGTACAAGACTGGAAAGTTTGGTGTATATCGGTGCTACTGAAGTGGAGATTTCAGACTTGGAGAATGAGAGAAAAGTCATTTTGAGAAAACGGGCTTTAAAGATTTATCATCAGCCAATGAGATTGCGCATTCAGCGCTTTTACTTTCACGAGTGGTTGCTGATAAAAAGGAAATGACCGTATTTGGATCCGACAGCATTGTACAGGAGAGAGAGAGCTTTCCAGCGGTGTGTGTGATGACAGGGAGCAGACAGAGATCGCGGAGCAGCGTGTTCATTAAGAACGCCAACTTTTGTTGAATTTATGAGAAATCTACAGACGCAAACAGACAAAGTGTAGTCAAATAAAGACCTAAATGTGTATTTCAGACTTTTTTTCACCACAAGTCTGAAAGAAGACATGTTATTGAAGACAAATATCCCAAAATCTCAAAATTGACTAGTGAAAAAAAAAAACGATGTTTTTGCCTGCCGTGTCTCGCCTTAAAGAACAAACTCTGGTCAGGTCAAAGTGTCGGAATAATTTTTTGCCATCCTCACTTACATAAATTAACTATAGTGTCCTGCACCCACTAGTAAAAAAAAAAAAAAAAAATCTAATGTCTGATTAATTTTTGGTTCGACTGTATATCTGTCTTTCAAACCAGCATCTTTGCTCCGACACGTCTGTCAGTGATTGTATAATGACACAACTGTCATTTCTCTCTGAGCCGAGCGGGTGATTATCCGCTCACATTAAATTACAGAGTCTTTAAGTTCCTCTGAATGCCGAGGGTTTAATGTTCTCTTCACCAGAACGGCTCGTTCCAATTGCCATGATTGTCGTGCTTTTGCTCTTTCTCTCTCAGTATTCCTACCCTGCCGAGCGCAGGCCCGTTCCTCCCGCACAGAGCATCACTGCACAGTCTCTGCAAGGCAAAACGGTACGCTTTCCCTCTTCTCCACCCACCACTTCCTCTGTGCAAACAACATCTATGTAACTCACAGATCCACAACTTTGCTTTCCTGTCAAAACTCTCGGCATTTTTTCAGTTGCAAGCCACTGAGGATTCGTTGAGGCTTCTCTGTCTTTGGCTTGCAAATTAGGCAGCTTTGGACAGAATATTTTACATGCGTAGGTCGAAGCTGCTTATTTTAAGTCGACGTGAGATCAAAATTGATTTTAGTTTCTTAAAACATGCTCCTGGTCTTACAGTGCATGATTCATCATTTAAAGGTAAACATTTTTTTCTGATCTTTCATCAAAATATGACTTGAATCTGCTTCACCTGAAGGTATTATGGATGTAAAACAGGTTGCAAATGCATTTCATGTTGAGTTAAACGGATATTCAAATATGTTCTACAAGTACACACCAGTAAGCCTTGTCATCCGCACGAGGTGTGTGTGTTGATGGGTTGTTTCAATGCAGAAGATTTGGTTATTTATGTTTTAGGCTGAATTAAATGTCTCTGACAGAGAGGAGCGTGTGTGTGTGTGTGCGTGTGTGTCTACTGTGACAGCAGCAGCACACAGGAGAAGTGCTAATACCATAAGCTCTTATTAAAACTAAAATTATTATTCTTTTACTTGACGTTTCCAGCCTTAGGCCGGCTTTTACCTGTTAAGCCTATGCTTTTTATTTATTCATTTCACTAACACAAAATACAATAGGCAGCAATTGTCTGTGATATGATTTCAGCGAGGCCGAGCATTATAATGAAAAAGCCTGCGGTCACTCGATGAAATATTAATAGAGCTCCTCCATATGTGTTTTACTGGGAAACTGTTGGAAAAACGTCTTTAGCTACAGTCCATGAAATTAAATTTAGTATCTTAAACATTTTGATTTCAGTAAAAGCCTCTTCATCTCCCTGAGAAAGTTTTTATGATCTTTGTTTTTGTGTGATGTTACTACTTTTATTTGAATTATTATAACCCAAGATGAAATCCCAAACACAAGAGGACTCCGATCCCTGGGTTATTTGCTTCAAATATTGCTTAATTGGTTGAAATATAACAAGTTTTTAAGGGTAATTAGTGTTTCTTAAAATTTTTTTTTAACTTAATCCAGCTATTCCTGCTGGGAAAACAACTTACTTTTAAATTTAAAGTTACTAACCTAGTTTATGCAACTTAGCTGGTTAATGTCAGTCTATCCTGAACATATTATACTTTAATGCTACAACACAGAAAATAGAAGCATTGAAGAATATAACATTTTCAGGATACTGACATAAACCTGTGATATCTAATTAACATTATTAACCAGCTCTACCAGGTTCAGCTAAGCTGCATAAACCAGTTTAATAATCACACACACACACACACACACACACACACACACACACACATATATACAGGTGCTGGTCATAAAATTAGAATATCATCAAAAAGTTGATTTATTTCAAGAATTCAACTTAACAGGTGAAACTAATATATTATATAGACTCATTACATGCAAAGTGAGATATTTCAAGCCTTTATTTGTTATAATTTTGATGATTATGGCTTACAGCTTATGAAACCCACGAAATCAAAATCCCAGAAAATTTGAATATTACATGAAATCACACAGTAATTACACAGTGATACCATGGTCATTGAACCAGGTTTTGGTTCAGGTGTGGGCAGGGGCAAATCCTGCTGGAGAATGAAGGAAGCATGAAGTGCTCTGGAAATGTCCTGGTAGAGACGGCTGCGTTGAGTGGACAGCACAGTGGACCAACACCAGCCGATGACACGGCTCCCCAAACCAACACAGACTGTGGAAACTTCACACTGGACTTCAAGCATCTTGGATTGTGTGCCTCTCCATTCTTCCTCCAGACTCTGGGACCTTGGTTTCCAAATGAGATGCAAAATTTGCTCTCATCAGAAAAGAGGACTTTGGTCCACTGTGCTTTATTAAATCCAGAGTCAACTCAGCCGTCTACCAGGACATTCTCAGAGCACTTCATGCTTCCTTCATTTTCCAGCAGGATTTGCCCCTGCCCACACCTGAACCCAAACCTGGTTCAATGACCATGGTATCACTGTGTAATTACTGTGTGATTTCATGTAATATTCTAATTTTCTGGGATTTTGATTTCGTGGGTTTCACAAGCTGTAAGCCATACTCATCAAAATTATAACAAATAAAAGCTTGAAATATCTCACTTTGCATGTAATGAGTCTATATAATATATTAGTTTCACCTGTTAAGTTGAATTCTTGAAATAAATAAACTTTTTGATGATATTCTAAATTTATGACCAGCACCTGTATAGTATCTAATAATATTTTCAATTACCTTTTATTTGTATAATTTGATCTTTTGTAAATTTTTTGTGCTTGATTTTCATTTCTTAAAAGCTAATTTTACAGCTATTCCAGACAATACACGATCTAAAACCAGATTGTACTTAGTTTCCAGCTAGAGAACCTGTTTTTTAATGCTAACTAAACTGGTTTATGCACCTTAGCTGGACCTGCTAGAGCTGGTTAATCATGTTGCATTAGAAATCACAGGTTTATGTCAGTCTATCCAGCAAATGTTCAAAGACTGCAACTCAACACACAAAATACAATAGGCAGAAATTATCTGTGAAATGACTTCAGGGAGACCGAGCATTTTAATGAAAAAGCCTGCGGTCATTTGATGAAATATTAATAGAGCTCCTCCATATGTGTTTTACACATCTGTATCAAAACACGGCCCAACCCCCCCGTAACCCTCTGATCCCGGCCCACACTAACCGCTGTCCTGTCCCGCTGCAGCCAGAGGAACTGACTCTTCTGCTCATCAAACTGAGGCGGCAGCAGGCCGAGCTCAACAGCCTCCGTGAGCACACGCTCGCACAGCTAATGCAGATAAACCTCGATGCCACCAACCCAAAGGTCAGCCTGTGCATCCCAGAGTAAAGGGCTTGTTAGTGTACCCCGCAAACCCCCCCCCAGCCGCCCCACAACCTCGCCCTTTCATCTCCCAGTTTGGTGGTTTTCCCATTGCTTCCGCATGCTGTTGTGGATTGGTTGATGTCTACTTTACTGTAAGTTTCAATGCAAGTGCTTTACAATAAGGTTTCATTTGTTAACATTAAGCTACATTAGTTAACAATGAACAATACTTCTGCATGTATTAACTCTTTCCCTGCCATTTTCTGGGAATCCATCCATGATTTAACTGTTGCACACAGTAGGAGGCGCTATTACGCTTCTTCTGGAAGAGGACAGAATCTCCAGATCCAATAGTAAGCATTGCTTACGCATCAAACGTTACTGAATGAAGTGTCGAACCAATGAAAAGGTAATGACTGTGAAGCTTTGGTGGTGTTGATGGACTCGGCCTGTGTTTTGATCATCATTATGAATCTGATCCGGATGTAGTCTTTCACCAAAATGTAATTTTCTCCGCTTTTTGATCAAAATGTTGCTTTTTTTAATTTTTTATTAAACCTTCCCAGATTCAAGTGTTCATTAAAAAAAAAATAAGAATGCATGAAGCTAGAATAAAATGTTTTGTTTTGTTTTGTTTAAAAGCAGATGCTCTGTTCTTTCTTTTGACATATTGTACAGTACAGGCCAAAAGTTTGGACACATTACTATTTTTAATGTTTTTGAAAGAGGTTTCTTTTGCTCATCAAGCCTGCATTTATTTGATCAAAAATACAGAAAAAAAAAGTAATATTGTGATATATTATTACAGTTTAAAATAATTGGTTTTCAATTTATTATACTTTAAATTATCATTTATTTCTGTGATGCAAAGCTGAATTTTCAGGGTCATTACTCCAGTCTATCACATGATCCTTTAGAAATCATTCTAATATTCTGATTTATTATGAGTGTTGGACACAGTTCTGCTGCCTAATATATTTGATGAATAAAAGGTTAAAAAGAACTGCATTTATTCAAAATAAAAAAATATTTTCTAATAATATAAATCTTCTTTACTATCACTTTTTATCAATTTAACACATCCTTGCTGAATAAAAGTATTGATTTATTTCAAAAAAAGAAAGAAAAAAAATTACTGACCCCATATTACTGACCAGTAGTGTATATTGTTGTTACACAATATTTCTATTTTTAAAACATTTGCTTCTTTATTTAAAATTTTTTTTTACTTTTTATTCATCAAAGTATCCTAAAAAAGTATCACAGGTTATGAAAAAATATTAAGCAGCAGAACTGTTTCCAACTTTGATAATGAATCATCATATTAGAATGATTTCTAAAGGATCATGTGATAGACTGGAGTAATGATCCTGAAAATTCAGCTTTGCATCACAGAAATAAATGATAATTTAAAGTATAATAAATTGAAAACCAATTATTTTAAATTGTAATAAATATTAAAAAAAAAAATCTGTATTTTTGATCAAATAAATGCAGGCTTGATGAGCAGAAGAAACTTCTTTCAAAAACATTAAAAATAGTAATGTGTCCAAACTTTTGACCTGTACTGTATGTTTAGATATTAATACAGCAACATTTTCTGTTGGCCGTGAAAATTATCAAAAATGCTGGAGAAACGTTTCTTTTTTTTTTCTTCTTCTTTTTTTTTTAACGCTTTTGGGGAAAGAGTTAATATTAGACAATAATAATTGAATACATTTTTAAAATCAAATGTAATAGTTGTTAACATTAATTAATGCACTGTCAACTAACATCAACAAGCAATGAACAATTATATTGTTTACTAACTACACTCTTAAAAATAAAGGTTATTTATTGGCATTGATGGTTTTAATGAAGAACCTTAAACAACCATTGAACATTTCCATTGCACAAAAGGTTCTTAAAAATTATTGAAATGTTCTTTCTAGAACTGTTCGCTGAATAAGGTTCTTTGGGAAACCAAAATGATTCTTCTATGGCAATAAATGCTTAAAAAATATATATCGCTCACCGTTAGTTCATGTTAGCCGATGCATTAGCTAATGTTAACAAATGAAACCTTATTGTAAAGTGTTATAATGTGGAGAAACGTCCTTTCCTTTCCTCTAACGTGCAAATCCCTTCAATCCCGTAGGTTTTGATCATGTTTCGTGCGACTGCTGCATGCATCTGACGCAGTGTGAGGAACATGATCAGCAGAAGTTGTGTGTTTGTTTGCTATCCTCCTGGTGGACCCGTTTTATATGCGAGAGCCTTATTTCTGATTTGCTCTTCGGCTTGCTTCGTTTAGCTCATAGAAGTGCATGATGAACTTCAGGATAAAGTGGATGCTGACTTTTGACAGCATTTGAATGGCTTCTTTAGTTTTGATTTCTTTTGCACCGTCTCTGTTGCACTTCCCCTTGCTCTGAAGCCCAAAGTTTCTCGTTTTCTCACTGCTCTCCTCTCATCTTCTTTCTCTCGGCGTCTCTAGAGTGAAATCCTTTCCCATCACCTACAGAGGAATCTCATGTACTTGGACAGCCAGGTGAGGGACTCTCCTGTTTCTCACTTCCTGTTTCTCTCACTCGTTGGCTACTGTACTTTTATTACAGCACAGATCAAACCCGAGCGTTCTCTCTGTTCTCCAGCCAGTGAATCTGCGTCTGTTGAATGCAGATGGTGTCCCTTAACATAGCAGTTCACAAGTCTTTTCTTATAGTAGTTTAAAATGAAAAAACATAGTTCATTTGTATTGTTTACTTTGTCCATTCTCAGTGGAAGCCTATTGTGTGTGTGTGTGTATCGTATTGTTCATATAACTAATAGAGTAACCTTTCTGTTTTGAAAGCCCTTGGTTCAGGAAGTACATTTAATATTCTTTTCTTTACAGGCATAAGCAAGTTTTGGGACTTGGGTATTAACTACTCATACCATAAAGAATTATGATTGGTGTGGTTGAATAATTCTTCAGTTTTTTATAATGTATTTTCAGAAAACAACACTATGGTATTTTATACAAATGCTACACCGCATATATATATCATTATTATTTAAGATTTTGAATTTTTTTGCTTTTATTTTTTGTTGCCAAGGCAAGATTTCACTTTGTGTAAAGTTTAAGTTTGTCTAAAATGTAGAGTTGCTGAATATGATTTTGAATGCTAGTTTTATTTAACAATAATAACAACACCGCCCTGGTCCTGACTGTTGAGGTCTGAACATTTGTCCTGTTATTCTTATGTATAGATGATGAGACTGCAGTAACATTTATCTTGCATATTATCAAGCGCTTTCCCAGTGAACACAGTATCTCTGATAAAACACTTCTTGCTGAACATTTTGATGTTTTAAGCTTGAGGATGTTTTTGAAAAGGTCAACATTATCCAGCAATAATGTTCTCTTTCTTTCACACAACAATTTATTATCTTTTAACATTATATTGCATTACTGAAGTCATTATTCCGGAAGAGTGAACAAGAAAAAAGCATGAGTGATATTTGTAAGGGTCAGAAGCTGTTAAAACACACAGTGTGTGTCTTGCAGTGCTTTGATAACAGCTGTTACTCCTCCTCCTCCTCCTCCTCACGTACTAGATGAAGGAGAATGAGCCAATAATCTTCATGATTCACACTATGATTGAGAACTCGGCGCCAAGGCCGCAACTGTACCAGCAAGTAAGGTCTTGGAACACATGGTTATGCTCCTCCCCTTTCGTGTCATGGGCCCCGCCTCTTTGTCGAAGCTCCACCCCCTCACTGCCCCATCTTGTGTCGGTTTCGTTCCAGCATATCCCATTGGTTTTCGTTGTTGTTGTTGTTTTTGTTGTTGTTTTCTTGTTGAAAACTGGTATTGGCATGGCTTGAACGTCTCGTACACCGCACAGCCGTGCGAATCACAGCTAGCTGACCAGCTGCTCGTCAACGCTAATGTCGCGTTCATTAGCAATGGCTTCATCCATCACGCCGGCTTACATGTACTCGCTCAATCTCAAGTGTGTGGAGACCAGTGTGCTTTACAAAGCCTTTTTTTTTTTTTTTTATTGGCGTCACGTACCATTTTGACCTCCAGAGGAAAAGCATTGCGCAGAAAATGTCACGCAAACATGGTTTTACAAGGTTTAAAGGGCCGTTCACATCACAACTGTAATAACGTTTTAATAATCATTACAGAACTGTATTTTGCAATAGTTTTATACATACATATTTTATCTCACATCTGAGATTTTGTACATGAATAAAAACATTTGAGATATGCCTATATTCATATTTTCTACATAATATATTGATTTTAGTAGCTTAATGTGAGGAATATTCAACAAATATATCACCAAATTTACAACTTTCCAAGTAAGAATTATTAGAGGACATTCAATTTGCGAAAGATGTAATTCTGACTTTTGACATGTACTGTATTTGTTGCAGTTCCTCATGAAGTGACGTGGTTTATATGCTGGATGTTATTTTTCTTCTCATTTGTTTTTGTAAGTCAACTTAAAAGGATAGTTCACCCAAAATGAACAGGTCTTTATCCGCTTCCAAACGAACTCTGGTGCGATTCGACTGAAATATGAGCGCAAAATGGACCAAAGACATGTAAACAAACCAAAAACAGGACATGATGTCACAATATGCGAGCCTAAAAAGGGCTGAATGCTCAAGCAAACCTGTTTTTTTACTCGTCATAGTCGCGATATTGCCCATCACCGTTCAGTTCAGGCATCAGATCTTGGTTTTTGTGTGACGGTGGGATTCCTGTCACTGTTTTCACTCCTTTACACATTTTATAATCTCTTCACGAGTTCTCAGCTGGTCAAAATAACATCATATGTAGTAGGCCATGCACATGCAACAAGCACATTTAACCCAGAACACAACATTGGATGTTTTTTTTAATGTTCGGTTAGTTTCGTCGCAATATACACGTAATAAAAGCCGACCAATCAGGTTGTGAACATATCCCTATGCCTTTAGGCTCGGTATCTTTAGGTTCGGTGTTAAAATGCCAATGTGAACGCTAAGCAAACCAGGACTAGATGTTTGGTTTTGGTGTTTTTGGTCCGAACCAAGCGAACCGAACTACAAGTGTAAGCACACCCTCAGCGGTTCACACTTATTCAAATGAACCACAGAGCAATCGCACCAGGGTTTGTTTTTAACCCAACAACCAAACATGCCAAGTGTGAACACACACCCTAAAAGGTGAATTGACATCCTCATGCCATAACCGTGGCCATACATTTGATGATATGAGGGTGTGAGAACTTTCATTTTTGGATGAACCATCCCTTTTATGTTCAGATTTGTCTTTGTTCTTCAACTCTCCGACAGCAGCTTCCTCTCCTCTCTAAGAAAACCTTTTAAAGTCGGAGAGCGAGCGTCTGGACTGAGATTCGGTGTCAGGAGTTCCTCTCTGCTGGCCTGTAGTCGAGCGTGTGCGGGCCTTTCGGATTTAGTTTCAGCTTTTTCGAGTTGTCATTAGTCACAGTAACTCAAGCGCTGACAGACCTGACAAGAGGCGGTAATTACCCGAGGCCTGCAGGGAACGGCCTGAAACCTCCATCGCCCTCCAAACTGGTTCTCAGCACACCATACATTCATATTTAACAGAGGACGTGCCTCTTGTTGTAGTTTTCTCTTAAATTGGCGCTCAAACTCTATGCTTTGCGTGTGCGTGTGTGTGTTCCCCGTGTCCCGTAGCAGATGTTGTGGACGTGTACGACACGAGCGCTCTTAACAGTTTTGTGATTCTTTCACACCAGATGGTGTTGAAACAGCGTTATTTCCATGATGAGATGATTCATATCTGCATAAACTCATCCGGCTTCAGACAAGTGTGAATGAGTGTGTGAAAAAAAAATAAAAAAATTGATTTTCTTACTCAGTGTTTTTGTCATTTTCCAGTATGAACATTCTTAAATCAAGATATATGTTTACTTGCGGAGCTATTAAATCTTGTTTTAAGTGAGTGTTTGCCAATAATTAAGGTTATTTTTCTGACCTAATTGGCAGATTTATTTTATTTTTAAGCATAAACCCCTTTCATTTTGAGACATTTTTCAGACATCAAGACTTTTCTTCTCAAGTTAAAGGGATAGTTCGGCCAAAAATTATATTAAACCCATGATTTACTCAGAGATGCATATGTCAATCACTTTTCAGACGAACACATTTTCAGTTATTTTAGAAAATGTCTTAGATCTTTCAGTGGTTATAATGTCAAGTTATGGGGTCCACCTCCTTCAAGTCCCAAAAATGTGCATGCATCCTTCACAAAAGTAATCCATCCGGCTCCAGGGGGATAAACGAAGGCCTTCTGAGGGTAATCCGTGCGGTTTTGTCGTAAAAATATACATATTTATAACTTTATAAATGAAAATAACTGGCTTCCGGCAACGGTCGACGCGCGTTCACGGGAGATGGATGCCGGCGCAAGACGACGCTTCCTACGCTACGTCCTACGTCATAACGCCGGCAGCCATCTCCCGTGAACGCGCGTCGCACTTTTGTGAAGGATGCATGCACATTTTTGGGACTTGAAGGAGGTGGACCCAGGGCCGGCTTTGCCGACAGGCGACACAGGCGGCCGCCTGGGGCGCCATCTGCTGGACGGGGCGCAAAATTGCAGAATAATAAAAAAAAAAGTTAATTAAATGTATGTATCGTATTATGAAAGCTGCGCACACGCTGTACACTTTTACTGTGCACTGTCCACACACTGCTTGTATTTGTCCATTTCTTTTACTAGATTATACAATCCTAAAAAATGACTGAGTCACTCTGATAGGCAGCTGTCAAACTCACGCGCGTTGCTCAGCAACCGGGAGTGGCGCGAAAACATCTGACAGCTGGTTTTAGCGCTTTAAATGATGGGGTAAAAGTTGAACATGGACAGGTTACCACGGTAGTGGTAAAACTAAACTTTTTGTAGTTCTAAACTTTTCCTGGTTTAGATGAACACTATCTAAGGCTGCATTGAAAGGTAACTTTGCGTCTGCTGCCATGTTAGATCCATAGATATAAACAAACTGCTTCGGTGTGTCGCATAAAAAAAAGAAAAAAAAGATATATATTCAACGAGACAATAGATTTCTTATTATTCTATGGTACTACCTCCATTATATGGTGGTTATAAGTTTTGAGGTACAAAGCAGGGTTTTTTATGTTCACGTTTGTTATAATATTACATCATTTAATTAAGGTCCCAACGCTTCAGTTCAAACACACTGATCCCACTCTCGGCTTGGGCACCAAATAACCTAGAGGTGGACCCCATAACTTGACATTATAACCACTGAAAGATCTAAGACATTTTCTAAAATAACTGAAAATGTGTTCGTCTGAAAAGTGATTGACATATGCATCTCGAACGGCTTGAGGGTGAGTAAATCATGGGTTTAATATCATTTTTGGCCGAACTATCCCTTTAACATATCTTGATTTAAGGATATATAGATATTTGTACTGGAAAAGACAAAAATACTGAGGAAGCAAATAATTTCTGTGTTTGTATACGATAGAAAACTTCCATCAGACTTTCCCATTTGCTTCTTCCGAACTGTTTGGATGGAGTTTGCATGATTGTTTGGTTGTCAGTCCCAGTGCTTTTGTATACAGTGTGACTGTATATAAAGATCCCTGTTGCGAAACTGACACTGCACATGTTTATATTGCACTGACTGCAATTGTTACAGGATTTACTGAAGTGACTGTAGCAAATAAAGTTGTAGTAATATTTTACGGTTAAGCTTAAGTTATTTTTTTTGACAGTATATTGAGGAGTAAGTTGCATGTAGAGCAATAGTAACTCAACTATATGTCGCTTACTCCATTGCTTCATACGCAGTCTAGAGCGCTGTATAACACTTTCTAGGATATATTATATAATGCATATAATATCTTATGTAATTTCCTCTCATTTCAGCAAATGAGTCCTGAAGAATACAGAGAAAACACATACTTGTACAAACCGGAGGAGCTGGACATCGATGTAAGCATCTCGTTATAATGCAAATTGTTTTTATGATCGTACGATTACGTTGACTATTAATATTTACGTTTGTGCTTCTGTTACACATTTAAAAATCTATAATGCACAGACACAAATCTATACAGTGTTTTATACACTTTTTGAAGGACTAGGATTGAGACTTTTAAAAAATTAAGGTATTAATTACCAAATGTGATTTGATTTGAATTTTTTTTATAATAATCTCAATCTTTCAAGCTATATTAGCAACTTTTGAAGCCATGGATAGCAAGAAAACCTATTAAAACCTGAACTTAATATGGAATAATACAACTTTTACTGAAGTCTCTGTGTGTAAACTAAGGAACAATACTGTTCTGGACGTCTGAAACTCATTAAGATGTCATAATTTTAAAACAACATCAATAGTTTTGATGTTTCATATGTATGCAATATGATAACAGAAAGTTGTTTTTATTATATTTTATATGAGAGTGTTTTATTTTTACCCCAAATGTTTGTATAATTATTATATATGCCCTTTTTTTTATGATTTCACATTTTATTTTAGTCTGCATTCTTTTATTTTATTTTTTCAAATTTGTTGTATAATTATTATACATGCATTTTTATTACCTCACATTTATTTTAGTCTGCATTATTTTATTTTATTTTTTCAAATTTGTTGTATAATTATTATACATGCATTTTTATGACCTCACATTTATTTTAGTCTGCAATATTTTTTTATTTTTTTTCAAATTTGTTGTATAATTATTATATATGCATTTTTATGACCTCACATTTATTTTAGTCTGCATTATTATTTTTTTATTTTTTTTATTTGTTGTATAATTATTATACATGCATTTTTATGACCTCACATTTATTTTAGTCTGCATTCTTTTTTTATTTGTTTTCAAATTTGTTGTATAATTATTATACATGCATTTTTATGACCTCACATTTATTTGAAATAACATAAACATATGAATATGCATTTGCTTTAAAAAAAATAAAAAAAATAACCCACTTTTATAGATTTGACCTTGACTTTACTGTTGCAGGCGAAGTTGAGTCGGCTTTGTGAGCAGGATAAAGTAGTGAGAACTCAAGAAGAAAAACTCCAGCAACTTCACAGAGAAAAGGTACGAACGTCTCTATTCTCGTCATATAGCAGTGTAATAATAGTCTCACTCCTGCATGTGTGTGGTTGCAGCACACGCTGGAGACGGCGTTACTGTCAGCCAGTCAGGAGATCGAGATGAGCTGTGAGAATCCAGCGTCGGTCCAGAGCGTGATCCAGCAGAGAGATGTTCTTCAGAGCGGCCTCCTCAGCACCTGCAGAGAGCTGTCACGAGTCAACTCCGTACGTCACACACTCCGCTCACTCTCACTGATCTAACACCACACACTCTCAGTCACTCACCCATCATGCTGTGCCGCTCACAGGAGCTGGAGCGGAGCTGGAGAGAGTACGATCGACTGGAGGCTGACGTCACTCTGGCTAAAACGAGCCTCTTGGAGCAGCTCGAGGCCCTCGGGAGCCCACAGGTGACATGTTGGGGAGAGAGGACTAGCATAGCATATGCTGCTTACTGAAAATGATATGTGCACAAGTTCACTCATTCCATGTTAACTCCATCGCATTGAGCTGAGGTGTTCATAAAGAGTGTGTCTGTGTCCAGACGGAGCCGCCCAGCCAAAAACACGTTCAGATCCAGAAGGAGTTGTGGAGAATTCAGGATGTGATGGAGGCTCTGAGCAAGAACAAACCCAAGAGAAACGCAGAACCCAGTGAGAGAGCATGCAAAACACACACACTCTCACACACACACACACACACACACACACACACACACACACACACACACACACACACACACACACACACACACACACACACACACGCACACATACTGTCACACACACACACACACACACACACACATACTGTCACACACACACACACACACACAAACACATAGTCTCACTCACACACTCAAACACACACACGCACACAAACACATACACTCTCTCTCACACACGCACAAACACATACTCTCACTCACACACACACGCACACAAACACATACTCTCTCTCACACACGCACACAAACACATACTCTCACTCACACACACACGCACACAAACACATACTGTCTCACACACGCACAAACACATACTCTCTCTCACACACGCACACAAACACATACTGTCTCACACACGCACAAACATATACTCTCTCTGGAAATTATGGAAATATTATAAGGAAACATGGAATTAGTTTCCATTGTTATGCTGATGACACTCAAATATATATTTCATCACGGCCGGATGAAAACGCTAAATTTTCCAAATTGACAGAGTGTGTTAAAGATATAAAAGATTGGATGCCGCGTAATTTTCTTTTATTAAATCCAGACAAGACAGAGGTAATACTTATCGGTTCAAAAAACCGCCCACAAAACCTCGCACAATACAACTTTAACATCATAGGATGTCCTGTTACTTTATCCTCTACAGTAAAAGACCTGGGTGTTATACTCGATTGCAACCTGTCTTTTGAAAATCATATTTCATATGTTACAAAAACAGCCTTTTTCCACCTTAGAAACATTGCTAAGCTACGTAATATGCTATCAGTTTCTGATGCAGAAAAGTTAGTTCATGCATTCATGACCTCGAGACTGGATTACTGTAATGCTTTATTAGCTGGTTGTCCTGCATCCTCAATAAACAAGCTACAGTTAGTCCAAAATGCCGCCGCTAGAGTTCTTACTAGATCTAGAAAATATGATCATATAACACCGATTTTATCATCACTGCATTGGTTACCTATAAAGCTCCGTATTAATTACAAGGTATTGCTACTGACCTATAAAGCCCTAAACGGCTTAGCTCCAGTCTATTTAACGGATCTTCTATCACTCTATAATCCATCGCGCTCTTTAAGATCACTAAATTCAAGGCTTTTGGTCATACCTAGGATATCCAGAACCACCAAAGGAGGGAGAGCATTTTCACATTTGGCTCCAAAACTCTGGAATAGTCTTCCTGATACTGTTCGTTGCTCAGACTCGCTCTCCCAGTTTAAAACTAGATTAAAGTCGCATCTCTTCAGCCAGGCATTCATATAATCCTACAGTTCAAACTACAATCCGGCCTCTATCCAATGCCAGAGGAGAACTGGCCCCCGACTGAGCCTGGGTTCTCCCAAGGTTTTTTTTTCTCCATTAGGTCACCTGATGGAGTTTTAGGACACCATTAGGTCACCTGAGTTTTTCGGTTCCTTGCCACTGTTGCCTTTGGCTTGCTCAGTTGGGGATATTTTGGGGATATTTAATTTAATTTTATCAATCAATAAATTCCTCTTGAAAAAAACTTTGTTGTATTATTTTGATTTAATACTGTGAAGCTGCTTTGATACAATCTGTATTGTGAAAAGCGCTATACAAATAAACTTGACTTGACTTGACTCTCTCACACACGCACACAAACACATACTCTCTCTCTCACACACACGCACACAAACACATTCTCTCTCTCACACACAAACACATACTGTCTCACACACACACACATACTCTCTCACACACACGCACACAAACACATACTCTCTCACACACGCACACAAACACATACTGTCTCACACACGCACAAACACATACTCTCTCACACACGCACACAAACACATACTCTCTCACACACGCACACAAACACATACTCTCTCTCTCTCACACACGCACACAAACACATACTCTCTCTCTCTCACACACGCACACAAACACATACTCTCTCTCACACACACACAAACACATACTCTCTCTCACACACACGCACACAAACACATACTCTCTCTCACACACACACAAACACATACTGTCTCACACACACACACATACTCTCTCACACACACGCACACAAACACATACTCAAACACACACACGCACACAAACACATACTGTCTCACACACGCACAAACACATACTCTCTCACACACGCACACAAACACATACTCTCTCTCACACACACGCACACAGACACATACTCTCACTCACACGCACACAAACACATACTCTCTCTCACACACACACACGCACACAAACACATACTGTCTCACACACACACTCACACACACACACACTCTCTCTCACACACACACACAAACACATACTCACACACACGCACACACACACGCACACAAACACATACTCTCTCACACGCACACACAAACACACACTCTCACACACACAAACGCACACACACACACACACACACACAACGCACACAAACACATACTCTCACTCACACACACGCGCGCACACACACACTCACTCACACACTCACACGTTTAATTTATTCCATTATTTTTTTACAGTAATTGACAATAATAACTGGAAATTGAACAGTTATTATCAGTGTTATTTTAGTATCATTATATAATATTAATATTTTCAATTAGCTTTTATTCATTTTTCATTTCATTTTAATTTAATTACTGCTATGAATGTTTCTATTTCTTTTTAAATATTATAATTAAGCTTAAATTTGTTTTCCATTTTTTAGTTTTAGTAATTTTAGTACTAACTCGTTTTATTTCGGTTATTATGCATTTATAGTTCAGGGCTACAAATCTAAAAAAAATGTTAAGTTTTTTCATCCAATATTTATATATTATTTTATTCCAGCTTTATTTCAGTTTACGTAAATGCTTTTTTTAATAGTTCCAGTTAACAATAACACCACCAGTTATCATACAAGAAACCTTTCTTGACCTTCTTTTACATTTGTAGGTTTCCCTGGAGCGAACCCCCTGTCAAACCTGCATAAAAGTGAAGTAAGTCCTGCTTTGTTGAATCTCTGAATCACAGTAACGCAGTCTCAGATCCTCAGGACGAGTGTGTTCACCTGTGTTGTGGATTCACTCGAGAGTCTCTTGTGCCGCTTTGGGTTGGTTGTTGCACCTGGCAACAGTGTCCTTCACTTTCCCGTTCTGTGCGATGTGTAGGAGTCAGACTCCGTGCCTCCGCGTCCTCCTCTCCCGTACTCGTATGAGGGGGGAGACCGGCCCCGCACCACCCCCCACCGGCCCGAGGACCGCAAGAACGCCCAGCGCAACGGTGCCCACAGCGTAAGACCCGCTGTGAACCCCTCGCCCACTCCCATCCCATCAGCCATCTTCATCTCAGTGCTTCATAAACCCATCCTTTCATTTGTTTTGATTTTAGATTGTGTTTTTGTTAGTTATAGATCAGTATATCAGCACAGGCAAATTCAAATTTGCATTTGTGTTCCCCATTGTGTGGATGGCCAACCGTTTCTGCACATTTAATTTATTCCATAATTTTTTTACAGTAATTGACAATAATAACTGGAAATTGAACAGTGTTGTTTTAATATTAATATTTTCAATTAGCTTTTATTTATATTTATTTTCAGGAGTTCATTTTTCATTTCATTTTAATTTAATTACTGCTATGAATGTTTTTATTTCTTTTTAAATATTATTATTAAGCTTAAATTTGTTTTCCATTTCTAGTTTTAGTAATTTTAGCACCAACTCGTTTTATTTCGGTCAAGTTTTTCATCCAATATTTATATATTATTTTATTTCAGCTTTATTTCAGTTTACGTAAATGATTTTTAATAGTTTCAGTTAACAATAACAACACCAGTTGTGGATGGTCAACCGTTTCTGCCTGACTTTTTCACATTTTCATACATTATACATAATTTAACATCGAGAAAAAAAAAGTACATCATAAAATTAAACCCACTCTCATGCATTTTTCAGTGTTATTCAAAATAGATGATAATAATAATGCTAAATAACAAATATTTTTATTTCATTGCAACATGTATCTATATTATCGTCCAGCTCTTTATATGAAGTTGGATATATAAATATCCACATTCATACAGTTTACAAGTGTAAGGCAACCTATGCTATATGTGACCCTGGATCAGGGTATAACAATAATTGTATGGGTCAAAATTATTATTTTTCTTTTATGCCAAAAATCATTAGGATATTAAGTAAATATCATGTTCCATGAAGATATTTTGTAAATTTCCTACCGTAAATATATAAAACATTTATTTTTGTGAGTGAATGCAACACAACTGCGAACATAAATTAACAAATTTAAAGGAGATTTTCTCAATGTTTTGATTTTTTTGCATCCTCAGATTCCAGATGTTCAATAGTTGTATCTCGTCCAATATTGTCATATCCTAACAAACCATACATCAATGGAAAGCTTATTTATTCAGCTCTCATATGATGTATACATCTCAATTAAAAATAATTACCCATGTGTCTGGTTTTGTGGTCCACAGTCACATGTAGCAAATCAAATTTTTTGTATCGTTGCATAATTTAACTATATTATTGTCCAGCTCTAATCTGCTAAATGCAACTACTATAAGGCATGAAGATATTGTAAACAATAACATCATGATTTTCTATGAAGCAGCTTTAAAACCATGTATATTGTGAAAAGCACTACAAATACATTTGACTTGACTTGGCTAATTTTTGTGTAATATATTTGTCTTTTCATTTTATAAATATTGTTTGACTCATTAAATCAGATAGATAGATTAATCAGATATACCTGCATTATATCAGCAACCTGTTCTGTAGATATCAGCACTTAAATAAATATTTTACCCCCTTCAAAATTCCCCAAAAGCTTGTATGGTGTTACTTTCTTTCTGTGTAATGAAGAAAGAGTTTTCATTTTGGGCTGGATATTAATTTACTCTTAGTTTTCATTTCTTGTGCTTTTGACCCCTCTTAATTTGTATCAGACGTTCATTTGTGCATTTACCCATCTTCAGCATCCTCGAGCACTCCCTGTCAATCATTCAGTAGATCCGCAGCCTTGCATTGGTTTGTGCTTCATCCTTTGTGAGGCTTCGTTTCTTTCAAATGTATTTTTTATTCTCATTCCCATTTTAATGTGTAATCCATGAGCATAAACCTTCACAGAATACGTTTGTATGGTGTGTGTGTGGGTGTGTGTGTGCTGTAAATAATGTGTAAGCAGGTTAAATCTCTGCTCTCCAGGGCCCGGATTACAGACTGTATAAGAGCGAGCCGGAGCTTACCACGGTAGCCGAGGTCGACGAGAGTAACGGCGAAGACAAATCTGAGCAGACTGCAGAGAAAGAGCCGCCCGGCGTCTCCAAAGGTGCCCTGACAAACACCAACACTTCCTGTCATAAAGCCCGCGCTGCTGTTCACTGATCTCTCTCTCTCTCTCTCTCTCTCTCTCTCTCTCTCTCTCTCTCTCTCTCTCTCTCTCAGGTATGGTTTATCCTGTCGGAGTGGTCAGCCCGAGGACTAAATCACCCATGCCTGAATCCTCCACCATCGCCTCTTATGTCACCTTGAGGAAGAGCAAGAAGCCTGACCCCAGAACAGTGAGTGCACTGCACACAAGCATGTCAAACATATCTGAGAAATATGGGAGTTGTGTTTGCCTGTCCAAAATGAATAGTTGAAATACGGTTGCAAAGGTCAGGGTTGCCAGTAAAAGCCCAAAGGCCTGTCAAATATAGTCCAAATAGCCCAATTCAACTTAAAAAATTCATAAAGGAGCTCAAAGGGCCCCTCCCTCATAAACCTCATCATCTAGCACAGTTTTATCAATGGTGGAATGTATATGGATATTTCAAAACAGGCATTTCATTCAAATACAGTTTATGCACTAGGGCTTTGACTCCGAACTTCATTATTCGAATATAATTCGAATATTAAAAAAATAATGATATTCGTACGAATATTAGGCATACTTTAATATTCGAACCTGTTATGGACATTATTTTTTGTAAATGTGTTTGCTTGTAAACGTTGTTTTCAATTCAGAGTCCGAGGCTTTTTCACGTCTGGTAAAGTTGTGAATCGCGAGCTCATTAGCAAGGCTGTTATTGGTCATCTGGGCTCCTGTAGGTGACGTTAGCGTCCTGGTTAGCGCCTATTTAGTATACCAAAACAATGGCCGCGCCAGCGCCTACAACAGACACGCATGACGAGGAGTTCGAAATCTACACTCCTGACAATTTGAAAAGCAACGTGTGGCGCTACTTTGGGTTCCCAAAGAAACAGGGAAAAATCACGAGTAAGGCCAGTGTCAATTTTTTTAATAAAAATAAAAAAAACAGTCGTGACAGCGTGTTTTTCTTCTGAAAACATCATTGCCTGCCTGTTGACATTGACTGATACACTGCCCTCTGGTGGACAGAACATATACAACTTAAGTTTGATACCAATATGTCTTACTGAAGGCATTTTAATGGTCAAAATATTATTAATAAATATTCAAATATTAATATTAATAAACAAATGAACTTCGAATATGATTTTTGGGCAAAAGTCAAAGCCCTGTTATGCACTATGTCAAACCTTTAACCCGCGGGAAACAAATGAACCCGCGCCAGTGTAAAAGAAGCGCAATACTGCAGGAAAACCGTGAACTTGGCAACCCTGGCTGAGGCATCCTGCACACATCAATAAACATTTCTAATAATAGTTTGCTTCACAGGTGTCACATGACTTGAGCGTCTGGTTATCATCTTAGAAATATATACACATACACTACCGTTCAAACGTTTACATTTTTGTTAATATTTTTGAAAGAATCTCTTCTGCTCATCAAGGCTGCATTTATTTTATCTAAAACAGCAAAAACAGTAATATTGTGAAATATTATTACAATTTAATATTTCCTATGTGAATATATTTTAAAATGTTATCAGCATCATTACTCCAGTCTTCAGTGTCACATGATCCTTCAGAAATCATTCTAATATGATGATTTGATGCTCAACAAACATTTATTGTTATTATCAATGTTGAAAAGAGTTTCAGGATTCTTTGATGAATAGAAAGTTCAAAAGAACAGCATTTATCTGAAATAGAAAGCTTTTGTAACATTAAACACCACTGTGCAAAAGTTTGGGGTCAGTAAGAATTTTTTTAGATTAATAAAAATTCATACTTTTATTCAGCAAGGATGCATTAAATCTAAAGTTACAGTAAATACATAATGTTACAAAAGATTTCTATTTCAGATTAATTCTTAATTTCTATTAATTTCTGAATCCTGATTCATTGATAATAATAATAAAATAAAAAATTGAACGGGTGTGTGTGTGTGTGTTTAATTTATACATTTTTATAGTAATATTTGTATATAAATTTTTGATTTTGTATATTTTATATATATATATATATATATATATATATACGTGTGTGTGTGTGTGTGTGTGTGTGTGTGTGTGTGTGTGTGTGTGTGTGTGTGTGTGTGTGTGTGTGTGTGTGTGAAATTGGATACGATGTAATTTAATAATTTAATATAACTAATACTTAATTTAATATATTTAATATAATATGTGTAATATAATATATCATTTAATATTATACATTATTGAATCATTATTTCGTTTGTTTTTGAAATATATCTATACATGTAATTTAATTTGACAGATTAAAATGTATAATTTAATATTACATTATTAAATCATTGCATAATTTTTTTATGGTTTTGGTTGAATATATATATATTTTGAGTTTGTGCTTAATACTTTATATTGATATTTGTTTGAATATATCTGCTAATGCATATATAATATGCGCGTGTGTAGTCTTTCCCGCAGGACCGTCCCCGCAGCGCAGTGGAGCACATGAGCGGCGCTGCAGAGGTGGGCCGAACACGCATGAGTGTGGAGGAGCAGATGGAGCGAATCAGACGACACCAGCAGGGGGCGCTGCGTGAACGAAGAAGAGAAGACGGCTCACTGTCACGCAGCCTCTCCTTCACTAAAGACAACCCCTACTACACCCTACAGGTGCCAACATCTGCATCTCAATGCTGTTAATGAATGTCAAGTTCCTCCCTCACATATCAGACCTATTATTAATCCCTATATATTGCATAAGTGGCAAGAGGAGTGGAACACGTGCGAGAATAATAAGATATATGAAATTCATCCGGAAGTTTCAAACAGACATTTAATCGCTCTTAAAACTAGATCTGATCAAGTGGTGTTCTCCAGATGTCGTGTAGGTCATATGAATTAGACTTTTAAAGGTGAAGACCCAACTCTCCCCTCTCTGTTAAACATATATTATTGGACTGTCCTGGGTTTAATACAAGTAGATTACTCAGTTATTTCACTTAAGGACTTTAGTAAGATTATGCCTAAAAAGGTTTTGGATTTTTTTATCATATGTTAATTAAAAACATATATATATAATATGACTTGTGTTTGTTTGCTTGGTTTTATTGTATTTATATGATATTTGTACACTGCAAAAAATGCTTTTCTTACTTAGTATATTTGTCTTGTTTCCAGTCCAAATATAAAAAAAAATTCTTAAATCAAGATGCATTTACTAAAGTAGTAAAATGCCATAAGATATTATGTCTTGTTTTTGGGGGAAATAGATCAAAATAAAGTGAGTTTTTGCTTAAAACAAGCAAAATGATCTGTCCATGGGGTAAGAAAAATAATCTTGTTTCTGTTTGAATTAAGATTATTTTTCTTACCCCTTGGACAGATAATTTTGCTTGTTTTTAAGCAAAAACTCACTTTATTTTTTATTAATTCCCCCGGAAAACAAGACATAATATCTTATCTAATTTTACTTATCTAGTAAATGCATCTTGATTTAAGAATTTTTTGATATTTGGACTGGAAACAAGACAAAAATACTATCTATCTATCTATCCATCCATCTATCTATCTATAAAATATGCTTGCATATCTGCAACATTAGTTGTTTTTTGGCACATTGCTGTCCAAAATCCTTCCCCTCTTTGCTGTTTATTAAACACCAGATTGTCTGTAATTGTGTGGCTTTGCATTGCTTTTCCACGCTGAGGACCGTACGATGACACTGGACATGTTGAGTCTGGTTAGTTCACAGTATCATCTGAGATTTATAAATGCTCGGCCACGACCCGCACCGTCTCACTCGAGTGAACCCGCTCTAAAACCACAGGATGTGAATAACACCATCCATGTCACATTCCCATCATGCATCTGGTCCGGAGGGCTCTTGCTCTCATAAACCTGCGCCGCCGTTAGAAGTTTGTGGAACGGCGCTGTAATTCAAAGTGACTCATCACTGGATGAATCGAGCTCTTAATGATTCCCTACAGCGGTGCACTTTACAGTTTTCCGGCTCGCTGCGTTCCTGTCCGACAGTGTGTGTGTGTGTGTGTGTGTGTGTGTGCTGCTGGGTTTTAACGGTGAGCGTTTGTTCCCTCAGACGCGTAAGAAGAGCCCGGTGATCTCTCCGGATGAGCAGGACGAGCGCAGAGACCCGTCGCCTGAGGATCGGGAGCGGGAGCGGATGGCTGGGAAACCCACTGATGCGGAAGAGAACTGCAGGGAAACTCATGATGTGGATTCCGGAAATGCCATCGTGGAGAACAAGGTATATATATTAGGGCTGTCACGATTCCTCGATTAAATTTGATTACTTGATTTAAAAAATATATATAAATCCTCGATTGCAATTCATCCGTGTCGAGTAACCCTCAAAATACCGGGAGTGACGCATTCCACGAACGAGAATCCATGAACCGCATTATTAGACCGGTTTCTAAGGCTGCATGATATATTTAAACCGTTTAAAAAACATATTACAGCAAAGTCATGTTGTGAATTCACCAAGTCTGGGATTCAATTAAAGGGGTGGTTGAATATGATTAGACTTTTCTAACTTTAGTTAGTGTGTAATGTTGCTGTTTGAGCGTAAACAACATCTGCAAAGTTACAACGCTCAAAGTTCAAAGCAAAGGGAGATATTTGCTCTTAAAGAAATCGCTTTTTAAGGACTACAACAAACGGCTGGTAGAGACTACACCACATTCCTCCCGGGTTAGTGACATCACTATAACCCTAGAATTTACATAAACCCCGCCCCCAGAACACGATTTATAGATTATCATGACAGAATATGCTAATCAATGTTGTCTGAATCCGGTTTGAACATAAAAGGCTAAAAGTGTTTCAGTGTGTGCCTGTGTGAGGTAATCGGAGCCACTAACACACAAACACACACAAGCTCTTGAAGCTCCGCCCCCTGTGCCGGGAGCAGCAGCTCATTTGCATTTAAAGGAATGCAATACTATTGCTCACCCTCAAAAAGTGACAACTCTAACATGCTATATAAAAATATCTGTGGGGTATTCTGAGCTAAAACTTCACATACACACTCTAAGGACATCAGAGACTTATTTTACATCTTGTGAAAAGGGTATTATACCACCCCTTTAAATAAATATGCCCTGTGGCTTTAATATATATGTGCTTTAATTATTTACACACATGTGTTACGTGCGTCTCAGAGTGGCTCCGCTCACAGTAAATGCTGCTCCACACGAACTGGTATCATTTACATGCGTGGAGCGTCTCATGCTTGCTTGCTTAAAGGAGTAGTTCACACTAGTAGTAGTCAGAGTAGTTAAAATGAAAATTAGCCCATGATTTACTCGCCCTCAAGTCATGCTAGGTGTATATTACTTCCTTCTTTCATACGAATACAATCGAATCGGAGTTAAATTAATAAACACCCTGACGCTTCCGAGCTTATAATGGCAGTGGAAGTTTGAAGCTCATAAAAGTGCATTCATCCATTATAAACGAACTCCACACTGCTCTGGGGGGTTAATAAAGGCCTTCTGAAGCGAAGCGTTTGTGCGAGAAAAATATTCATATTTAAAACTTTATTGACTAAAATAACTAGCTTCCGGCAGCCAAACATACTGATTCGACTCAAGTCTAAAGCATATTTAAAGTTTTAAATATGAATATTTGTCTAAATAATTGTCCGATTACTCGATTACCAAAATAAACAAACTTTTCCAAGAACAGGAAAACCTGGAAGTATGAAAGGGAAATTTCTAAATATCCCTTGCTAGGTGTTTAGGGAGCAGTGACCACTCTCTAGGGTCCCTGTGAATGGTGCTTTGGTCCAGTACGAGAGTGTATTTCATGGGTTTGTGTCTCTACACAGGAGAAACTGCCCGTGTCCCGATCGGCATCCATTAAAGAGTCTCTTCTGAAGAGCGTGACGCTGAACGAGGGCGAGTCGGAGTCTGGCAAACCGAAGCGTTTGAGTCCGCTGGAGTTTCGCAGGAGTCTGGCCACACAGAACAGGTGTGACTCACTTCACACACACACACACACACACAGCGCTTCATAACAGCAGTGCTCACCGCTCTCCGTTGTGTGTGTCAGCTTGCAGACAGCCGTCATGGTACGCGTGGGCACCGAGGAAGAGGAGGATGAGGAGGACGACAAGCCCTCCAGTCAAGAGCAGGACGTGTCCTATGAGCTGACCAATAGCAAACACGGCACGCTGATGTCAGGTGTGCTCTCGTACTCAAGTCGAGCTTTAGTTCTGATTCACTCTATTAAACTGGAATCAAACGCTCGGGGTCGAAAGACCTTCCTCCCCCTCAAACCTTCCCATGAGTCCTGCTGCCACTAACACTGCTGTGGATTTGTGTGTTCTAGAAGCTTTTAGTCTGTTTGATTTCAGTAAATCACATATTAATGTATATATTTATTTATTAAATTAAATATAAATATTATACATTCCATAATTTCTGTAACTTTTTAGTGAATCATACTGTTTAATAATTTATTTAATATATATTATTATTATTATTATAATTTTTTTATAATATTTTTTTTATATATTAAATTAGAAATGTATATCTTAATTTATATATGTGTATATCAGGGTTATTATAGTTAACTAAAACTGAAACAATACAAAACCTTTTTGTTACTTCAAACATCCAACGTTAACTTAAATAAAGTAAAATGTACAAAAATAAAAACATTTTATTTCAGCTAGTTGTTAATGCTATATTTTTTTTTTATTTGACTAAAATGTACTAAAATAACTAAAATAAAATGTATAAAAACTACATATAAATTTAAAACAAATGTCAAAAACATACAAGAAAATTACTAAAACTTTTAACTAAAATTACAATTAAATAAAACCTTTTTCTCAATGATACAAAAGTAACACTGGTATAATTTTAAATGAGTGTCTAAATATAAATATGTGTACATTTTATATATTCATATATTTATTAATTCTTCATAGTCCTAAATTAAATTAAATTATATATACATTAATTCTATATTGCTTTGAATATTTACATTTTAAATATAACTCTGCACCAAACACTAAACCTGTTGTGTGTTTTAGTGAACTTGATTTTAGTGAATCATAAAATAACCAGCATGTTCAGTATATATTTTTGATTCACTAAAATGAAGCGGGTGTGAAGAGGAAGTGTTGATTTAGTTCCCTGCTTGAGTGTGTCAGTGTGTGACTATTAACCGGCTGGCCTGTGTGTGTGTGTCTGCATGCGCTGTGTGTTTTGCAGTGAACAGTGTGTCGACTCCGCCCCAATCTCCAAGCTCCTCCTCCTCCCCCCCGCCTCCACCCTCCCCCCCACAGCTGACGGACGGATCTCACTTCATGTGTGTGTGAGAGGAGAGATGGACGAGTAAGAGACACACATACACACACACACACACACACACACACACACACACACACACACACACAGCAGTCTCGCTCACTTCACTACAGACGGTCAGAACGGACACTAGCGTCTGCTTCATATACAGTAGTCTCAGTTAGTAGCGTATCTTTATGATATTGCTCATTAAATCAGTGTGTGTGTTTCACAGCAGCTTACAGGAGAAGTTTTCTGAGGGCTTTGTCTCAGAGCGCAGGGTTTCACTGCATCATAAATACAAGTGTGAGTGAGTGTGTGTGTGTGTAATAATCTGTCTGTTCTCCTAGGAAAATGAAGGATCCTCTCAAATGAAGCAGTAATTAGCCTCCCAACTAGAGTTCATTAGAGTCTCAGTGAGCATAAAGCTTCACTAATGAACAGTGCAATTAAGAGTCATTCAGACGCCGCTGCACATGATCACACGCTCACACACACATATATATATATCATGTGCACCATTTAGTAAACGAGGGAACAAATTATTATATTGTGCACAAGATTTTGTAAAATGAGGGAATGAATTATTATATGGTGCACAAGATTGAATAAAACGAGGGAACGAATTATTATATCGTGCACAAGATTGAATAAAACGAGGGAACTAATTATAATATCGTGCACAAGATTGAATAAAACGAGGGAACGAATTATTATATCGTGCACAAGATTGAATAAAACGAGGGAACGAATTATTATATCGTGCACAAGATTGAATTAAACGAGGGGACTAATTATTATATCGTGCACAAGATTGAATAAAACGAGGGAACAAATTATTATATTGTGCACAAGATTGAATAAAACGAAGGAATGAATTTTTATATCGTGCACAAGATTGAATAAAACGATGGAACTAATTATAATATCGTGCACAAGATTGAATAAAATGAGGGAATCTAATTATAATATCGTGCACAAGATTGAATAAAACAAGGGAACTAATTATAATATCGTGCACAAGATTGAATAAAACGAGGGAACTAATTATTATATCGTGCACAAGATTGAATAAAACGAGGGAACTAATTATTATATCGTGCACAAGATTGAATAAAACGAGGGAACGAATTATTAGATCGTGCACAAGATTGAATAAAACGAGGGAACGAATTATTATATCGTGCACAAGATTGAATAAAACAAGGGAACTAATTATTATATCGTGCACAAGATTGAATAAAACGAGGGAACGAATTATTATATCGTGCACAAGATTGAATAAAACGAGGGAACGAATTATTATATCGTGCACAAGATTGAATAAAACGAGGGAACTAATTATAATATCGTGCACAAGATTGAATAAAACGATGGAACTAATTATTATATCGTGCACAAGATTGAATAAAACGAGGGAACGAATTATTATATCGTGCACAAGATTGAATAAAACGAGGGAACGAATTATTATATCGTGCACAAGATTGAATAAAACGAGGGAACTAATTATAATATCGTGCACAAGATTGAATAAAACGAGGGAACTAATTATAATATCGTGCACAAGATTGAATAAAATGAGGGAATCTAATTATAATATCGTGCACAAGATTGAATAAAACGAAGGAATGAATTTTTATATCGTGCACAAGATTGAATAAAACGAGGGAACGAATTATTATATCGTGCACAAGATTGAATAAAACGAGGGAACTAATTATAATATCGTGCACAAGATTGAATAAAATGAGGGAATCTAATTATAATATCGTGCACAAGATTGAATAAAACGAAGGAATGAATTTTTATATCGTGCACAAGATTGAATAAAACGAGGGAACTAATTATAATATCGTGCACAAGATTGAATAAAACGAGGGAATCTAATTATAATATTGTGCACAAGATTGAATAAAACGAGGGAACAAATTATTATATCGTGCACAAGATTGAATAAAACAAGGGAACTAATTATTATATCGTGCACAAGATTGAATAAAACGAGGGAACGAATTATTATATCGTGCACAAGATTGAATAAAACGAGGGAACGAATTATTATATCGTGCACAAGATTGAATAAAACGAGGGAACTAATTATAATATCGTGCACAAGATTGAATAAAACGATGGAACTAATTATTATATCGTGCACAAGATTGAATAAAACGAGGGAACGAATTATTATATCGTGCACAAGATTGAATAAAACGAGGGAACGAATTATTATATCGTGCACAAGATTGAATAAAACGAGGGAACTAATTATAATATCGTGCACAAGATTGAATAAAACGAGGGAACTAATTATAATATCGTGCACAAGATTGAATAAAATGAGGGAATCTAATTATAATATCGTGCACAAGATTGAATAAAACGAAGGAATGAATTTTTATATCGTGCACAAGATTGAATAAAACGAGGGAACGAATTATTATATCGTGCACAAGATTGAATAAAACGAGGGAACTAATTATAATATCGTGCACAAGATTGAATAAAATGAGGGAATCTAATTATAATATCGTGCACAAGATTGAATAAAACGAAGGAATGAATTTTTATATCGTGCACAAGATTGAATAAAACGAGGGAACTAATTATAATATCGTGCACAAGATTGAATAAAACGAAGGAATGAATTTTTATATCGTGCACAAGATTGAATAAAACGAGGGAACTAATTATATCGTGCACAAGATTGAATAAAACGAAGGAATGAATTTTTATATCGTGCACAAGATTGAATAAAATGAGGGAACTAATTATTATATCGTGCACAAGATTGAATAAAACGAGGGAATCTAATTATAATATTGTGCACAAGATTGAATAAAACGAGGGAATCTAATTATAATATTGTGCACAAGATTGAATAAAACGATGGAACTAATTATTATATCGTGCACAAGATTGAATAAAACGAGGGAATCTAATTATAATATTGTGCACAAGATTGAATAAAACGAGGGAATTTAATTATTATATCGTGCACAAGATTGAATAAAACGAGGGAATCTAATTATAATATTGTGCACAAGATTGAATAAAACGAGGGAACAAATTATTATATTGTGAACAAGATTGAATAAAACGAGGGAACTAATTATTATATCGTGCACAAGATTGAATAAAACGAGGGAACAAATGATTATATCGTGCACAAGATTGAATAAAACGAGGGAACAAATTATTATATCGTGCACAAGATTGAATAAAACGAGGGAACGAATTATTATATCGTGCACAAGATTTAAAAACGAGGGAACTAATTATAATATTGTGTGCATGATTCAGTAAAACGAGGGAACTAATTATTATATCGTGCACAAGATTGAATAAAACGAGGGAACTAATTATTATATCGTGCACAAGATTGAATAAAACGAGGGAACTAATTATTATATCGTGCACAAGATTGAATAAAACGAGGGAACTAATTATTATATCGTGCACAATATTGAATAAAACGAGGGAACTAATTATTATATCGTGCACAATATTGAATAAAACGAGGGAACTAATTATTATATCGTGCACAAGATTGAATAAAACGAGGGAACTAATTATTATATCGTGCACAAGATTGAATAAAACGAGGGAACTAATTATTATATTGTGAACAAGATTGAATAAAACGAGGGAACTAATTATTATATTGTGCACAAGATTGAATAAAACGAGGGAACTAATTATTATATTGTGCACAAGATTTAAAAACGAGGGAACTAATTATAATATTGTGTGCATGATTCAGTAAAACGAGGGAACCAATTATTATATCGTGCACAAGATTGAATAAAACGAGGGAACTAATTATTATATTGAGCACAAGATTTAAAAACGAGGGAACTAATTATAATATCGTGCACAAGATTGAATAAAACGAGGGAACTAATTATAATATCGTGCACAAGATTGAATAAAACGAGGGGACTAATTATTATATTGAGCACAAGATTTAAAAACGAGGGAACTAATTATAATATCGTGCACAAGATTGAATAAAACGAGGGAACTAATTATTATATTGAGCACAAGATTTAAAAACGAGGGAACTAATTATAATATCGTGCACAAGATTGAATAAAACGAGGGAACTAATTATAATATCGTGCACAAGATTGAATAAAACGAGGGAACGAATTATTATATCGTGTGCATGATTCAGTAAAACGAGAGAACGAGTTTTTAATCCACGATATATATGTTTGTCCGCATGTGATGTGCAGGGCTCTGCATTAATACATGCAATTGTGTAAAATGTGATTTTGTGTGTCCAGCAGCCCCTCCACCGTCATCAGTGAACCGCAGCATGTGAGGGGACGTCCCACATCATCATCTTCATCATCATCATCATCATCAGCATCAGCTGACCCACACGAACACAGCGACGTCCAGGCCTTAGTTCAACCCATGGGAAAAGGATTGATTTCTAGTGCTGATTATTTATATTGCTACTCTTCTCTTGAGTTTCTTCTGTTAGATTGAGTGTAATGTGTGAGCAGGTGCTATTCTGACGTATCACAGCACCCAGACTCACTACAAACAGGAAGTAGAGCCCATAAACACAAGCTCACTTCCCTCAAGGGTTGCGTTCATCGTTCGCTTGTTTTATATGGATTTTAATCAATCGCTCCCGGTTTTACCCAGTGTTCTCGACACGATTTTAGTACTCATATCTTTTGCACTGTAACGACACCCATCGTTTCTTTTTTGATATCAAACGATTTGTGTATAAACGATGTAAAGGTGCCGATCGACGGGATTTGTAAATGATCTGTATGTTGGATAGTTCGCAATAGCCACCACACTGTTTCCCGACACACTCATGAATGTTCCAGCTTGCGTTTTATTTTTCTATGGCTGAGATATATTTAAATAGAGAGAAGAGTACAGAGTATTACAGTTTAAAGAAGAGTATTACAGAGTTTTTGGCTTTTAGCACATGAGATGTGACCGTTTTAAAACAGTTGAAAAAAAAAAAGCAATAAGCAGGGTTTGGTGTTTCACTTTAATGTATAAACTGTAAAGTCCATGATGTATATACTGTACACCATACGATGTGCAGAGCGGAGATGCAGAAGAGGTTATGTATCAGAGTCAATATGCAAATGTTCATATTTCATCTGTTTTATATCATGTGAAATAAATGTTGATGTTCTTATATATGCCAAGAGCGTTTGATTCCTTTTTTCCTCTGATTATGAGAGTTTGCACAACATTATTGGTGTTTGTTTTTTTAATGCACTGCCACTATCAAACCTGCTTTTATTTGATCGATAATACAGACAAAAATGTAATGTGAAATATTATTACAATTAAAATTAACTGTTTTCTGTGTGAGTATATAGTAAACTGTAATTTTAAGCATCATTACTCCAGTCTTCAGTGTCACATGATCCTTCAGAGATCGCTCGAATGATGATTTTATCAATGTTGTGCTGCTCAATATTTGAAATTCGCTTATGGCCGCATGATTAAATTTGATTGGCCATCTCAGTCATTTTGAAATTGAGCTGTTATGCGTGTCAATTAATCAAGTGTGACCATGTACATCCATTACATTTATTGATGTATGCATCTTATCCAAAGCAAGAATAATGGAATAATTCCACGAATAATGATGAAATGTAAAATCATCAGTGTTAATTAAAAACCTAATTAACTGTGTTTTGGCACCATCTGGTGGTTGGATGCGGTATTGCAACGCAATATGACTGATGGCGCCCTCTGCTGGTCGTGATGTGTAAACCATGCTTTCTAATGCTGAGTGTTTCATAAATGTGCAGCAATGTTCAGTAATAATGATCGAAAACGTTGTGAAAATTAGTTTTGACCTCGAATCGCAAGCAATATATGATTTGCGTGAAAAACTGAGGATCTGGATTTTGATTCCAGTGTGTAAAATTCCTATCAACAGGAAACTGAGGCCATCTAGTGGTGATTTCCAGGAAGGGACGTTTTAAAAGGTTTAAATGACTCATGATATTTTCCAGTTTTTAACTAGAATCATGTAGTAATGCGGTAAACACGCCACTGATTGTGAATCTGGAACCCCCCACCCCCCACACCTGAGAAAAGCTGCAGATGCCAACAACAACAAGACCGGAACCAGATAAAAACATGATTCTCAAACCATCAGCACTTCCGCTGGAGTTTCATCTTATCACACGGGTTTATGTATTTATCTACTAACACATATACTCCTCACATATGTTATAGTAACATTATTTCTGTAATATTAAATATCAAATATTTCTACAAACATTTTAATTAAATGTCACGTGGTGTAACCATCGAGTACAACAATCGTTGTGAATGTACAACTTAAACATTATTTTCAATATTGAAAATATATCGTAAATATTATATTATCAGCCTTTTAATTAGATTATATAACTTGATACCCGTTTCAGAAAACATACTTTTTACGACAAAATTAATGAATCTAGACTAATTTTATTTAAATGCTTTTTTTTTTTTAATTCAACCATATTTTTGAAGAAACGTTCAATATAACGACGGAAATAAAGATTTGCATCTCAAAAGTATCGCTATGGTGTTTTATAACACCGCTATTCTTTATTCTTTAATGCCGTCTTAAAGAAACGAGGGTAAATAAACATACAATTATTTTAAGATTAAGGCCTCATTTTGAATGAAAATTAGCAATGTTACAATGTCAGTCAGACATGAAATAATTACAACTTTTCAACTTCATTTTGGATATTTGGTGTTGCGAGCACGTGGAGGCACTCATAATAAGCGCTGACGTCACGCTCGCTCCTCCCCGCGCGTCCCCGATCAACCTCCTCCAGTTCCACGATCCGTCCGGTTGCCGAAAGTCTCCGCGTTTCACCCGTTTCCCGTCGCTTAAACCCGGCCAGACCGCACGCACACGAGCGGAACCCGATGGCTTCGACGACTTCTGACGGTTCCGAGCAAGAGTCGGCGAACCCGAGCGAACAAAACGGCGATGGGAGCGAGTCGGGCCTGCGCGCCGCCGATCCGGAACCGGCCGTTAAGATGGACGGAGCGCAGATGGACGAGAAGCTCAGCGGACACCAGTCTACCGAACAAAGCCCGATGGAAACCACGCGGGGAGATGGCGGTAACGACGAGGATGTCGAGACGGAAGCGGAGCCGGAGAAAGAGCCGCAGAAGAGCCCCGGTAGCGCAGACGGGACGGTGGAGCGGATGAAAGGAGAACAAAGAGGGGATGAAAACGCGTCTTCACCGGCGGAGAAAAACAGCAGCGGCGCCGGCGGAGGATTGAAGAGGCGCGCGAGTCTGGAGATGATGAGCTCGTCGTCGGACGGAGAACCGCTCAGCCGCATGGACTCGGAGGACAGGTGTGTGTGTGTGTGTGTGTGTGTGTGTGTGAACCCATCATCCGAATCATTTAATAATATTAGTTCTGCTGATAAATCACGCCGTTCGCGCGCTGTTTAGATCATTACTCTACTCTCTCAAGCGAGACATGTGTAGCTGAACAATTAGAGAGGATCACAAAACAAATCAATTATGGCATAAATAACTCAATTATGAATCATTATTATTAGTAAGGAGTAAAGTGTAGTATATTGGACGCTTATTACCATGTAATAAAAGCAGAAATGCAGCATAATATCTATTCTGCAAATCAGTTGTCATACACTTGAAAATATTGTGCGGGCTATGTCATAAAGCTGTGTTTATCAGACATGTGTAAATTTGGGTTCATGTCTAATGTCAAAAAGCAGAAATGAAACCATTAAAGTAGTGCGCGTATCAATATTTCAATCTCTTCTCATTGCTATTATTAGTTTTATTCATGCAGAGTTGGTTTGCAATCTAAATGGTTGCTTATGTATTTAAGTTTTATTTATCTCACTGAAAATTGCAAAGAAGTCGAGTAATTATTGAAACAACACTCATTTCATGAGTTACTTCGCCTGCAAGAACTGTTGTTGGGCGTCTTTCTTTAGAAACCCCCCAAAAAAATATAAAAATTGGTTCTGAATTTACTTGAACAGCTGTATAAAGGCCCGTCCACAGCTAGGACGATAACTATAGCGATAGATATTGTTCTGAAAATCGTTGTAAATGTAAAGGAATAGCCGAGTTCACACCAAAAATATAACGATAACGGCACAGAGGAACGAATTCGTTGGAATCACTTTCAGAGCGATTATTTTTTTCCAGCTGATGAGCGATAAAAACATTGACAGTCAATCAGAATTCAACTTGAGCATTTAAAGGGTTAATTCACCCAAAAATGACTAAATTACTCGCCCTCATGTTGTTCCAACCCTGTAAGACTTTCGTTCATCTTTGGAACACAAATTAAGATATTATTGATGAAATCTGAGAGCTGTCTCACTCCTCCATAGGCTTCTATGTAATTGATATCTGCCATCCCAGACATCGTTAAAATAGTCCCAGTGACTACAGTGGCTCAACCTTAAGTTTATCAGGCGACGAGAATACTTTTTGTGCGCATAAAAACAACAAAAAGAACGACTTTATTCAACCATCTCTTTTCTTCCATGTCATTCTCCTAAGCTGTTGATGTAGTGTAACAGCGCAGCTCTTCTGGGTTGTACGTCAGAACGTAGGCTCACTATTGGCTGACGCTGGTCATGTGTGTGATGCTGGCCAATAGTGAGCCTACGTTCTGACGTACAACCCAGTTACACCACGTGGACTCACTCAGAGGAACACAGAAGAACACGTGGAGTTGAATAAAGTTAGTAAAGACATCGTTAAAATAGTCCAAGTGACTACAGTGGCTCAACCTTAAGTTTATCAAAAACAAAAATAACGACTTTATCGTTAGTGATTCGACCAGCATCACACGCATTACACACATGACCAGCGTCGGCCAATAGTGAGCCTGCGTTCAGAAGCACTGCGCTGTTACACTACGTGAACTCGATCAGAGGAACACACAGAAGAACATGAAGAGTTGAATAAAGTCGTTATTTTTGGGGGGTTTTGCGCACAAAAAGTATTCTCGTCGCTTGATAAACTTAAGGTTGAGCCACTGTAGTCACTTGGACTATTTTAACGATGTCTTTACTAACTTTTCTGGGCTGGCAAGTTTCAATTACCTAGAAGCCTCAGCTCTCAGATTTAATCAAAAATATCTTCATTTGTGTTGTGAAGATGAGCGAAAGTCTTACGGGGTTGAAACAACATGAGGGCGAGTGATTTAGTCATTTTTAGGTGAACTAACCCTTTAAAGCGGCAACCAACAAAAGTGTGCACTTTACAGAGGCGATATGTTCCTTATTTTAATATTTATTGTTCTTGATGTGAGCAGGCCGTAGCTCTGTATTGGCATCGGCCATGGAAAAACATCAATCTGTCAACAATCCCAGGTGTATTTGAAGCATATTTCTGAGTCTCTTGGCACCGCAGTAACTCATTATCCCAGAGTTTGTTTGTTCACAGCGGTAATCCTGCTCCTCAAACTCCTTCAAATGTCTTTAACTCACAGAAACACAAAAGGAGATGTTAGCCAGAGTGAAAGAAAGATCCAATGAAAGTGAAATGTTTAGCCATTCCAGAACTATTAAAAGCTTATCGCAATCAGTTATTTGTCAAGCACTTTTGTACAATAGAAATGATTTCAAAAGCAGCGTCACAGTAATAAACAGGAAAGTAACAGAATTAATAATGCAAACTTATTAATTATTAAAGAGATCATCTGTAATGTCATTATTCAGTTCAATTCAGTTCAATAACTGTAAAGTTAATCAATTATGAAACAGACAATAGTGTCGTTCTTCAGCCCGAGTGGTTCAGTTCAGTTCAGTTTAATAACGTGAGGATGTTGCAAACTTTATTAGTTTGAAAAAAGTTGCTTCATTTATAAAGCAGAAGACAATAGTGTGACTATTCAGTTCAAGTTGTGTTTTTGCTGGATTTTAAGTAGACCAGACTCCGCACTGGGCCTCGGCTTCTCGGGAAGTTGACGTCGGCCTGGTTTTGTGACTCTTCCTTATCAAACCGAATGCTTTGAACTGGTTTTACACTCCGACCCATGAGATCTTTAGCCATCTTTCCACATTCCCAGGATGACATGGGTGCGGTTGTGCGAGTGTTTAATGGCACTCATCATACTCTAGGCTGGCTCTATTATTATTCGCAGTACTCTAAAGGCAGGAGAGTAAGTATTCCTCATCGTCCGTGGGGCTTCGAGTGCGCTGTAGACGGCCTGGCTCACTCACAGCACATGGGAAAGCTCCGTAGAGGATCCGCAGGCACGGTGGAACGAATCACAGTGAGCACAATGTATCAGGTCAGCCCAGCGGTGGAGGCCGGAGAACGAGGGAATGTGTGTGTGTGTGTGTGGATGGGAATCCCTGCTCTGTGCCAGACGTGCTGTTTTCATGGAGCTTTTGGTGGGAATAAAGCTCTTAAATGCGAGTGTAGGCACTGAGTCCTGCTGTTCGGCCAGCTGGAGGGGCTGAATGTAAGTTCTGTGCGGGACATCTGGGAGAGTGTGACCCAGACCACACGACAACTGACAGATAAGAAGAAGATATGAAGTCATGCCTTTATAGTGTAGCTTTTGGAGACGTTCATTGTCTTCAGATCCACAAGTAAGCCCGGGTTATTCCTCACAAGTCATATTGATAAATGGTTTTGTCATTTAGTCATTTATTAACATTAGTTAATGTTAACTAACAATTGGAAATACTTCTAAAGCTTTTATTAATCTGTTCATTTCAGTATTTACTAATATACTGTTAATCAAAAGTTGTGTCTGTTGTTGTTATGTAACTAATAATGAACAGTTGTATTTTATTAACTAACAAATATATTGCTCATTGGTAATGTTAGTTAATAGGGGTTTAACGGTTCACAAAATTCACGGTTCGGTTCAATACGATACACTTGTGTCACGGTTCGGTACGTTTTCGATACAGCAAAAAGAAAGAAATGCCAGATTATTTTTTATTTTTTATTAAAACTAACATAATAAAGTATGATTTTTTAATTAATTAATTTTTTTACTTTGAGCAATTCTGGAGCTATAATAGACTCTTCTTAGGAGCATATAAAACAAAACAGCTCCTTGGAAAAAATGAAATGTAGCCTAATATTGTAGTAGTTATAAACAAAGGTCTATTTTAGTTCAGATTAACATTTGAGGGCAGCAATTGTATTTAAATTGTCAAAATAAAACCGACGTAATGTTACTTGAAGGCATTATAGCCCACTATTCCTGCCAAACTTCCATGGTTGCAGTTAGTGTTACTACAGTAAATCCATGGTGAATGTTGCAGATCTGTGGACACTGGATAGTTCATTCATGGCACAATGTTTCTTCCAGGTTTCCACGCGCTGTTTGATCCGTTAACAACGGAGAAATGTGAATGTTTCTCACTAGATCTCGCAGCGTTGTTATTACTTAAAGGTAGGGTAGGTAGGATTTAAAAAAAAACAAAAAACATTCCAAATTTGTTTAAACTGTCTTTATATACCAATACATAATTAAAATGTAAGTACTCTGAAAAAGAGAGTATAAAAATCGAGTGACTGTAGACCTCTCACGACTGTTGTAAACACAGCTCATTATTTCCATTCACTCCACCCCTCCCTTCTGGGCTCCTTCCAAAGCCACGCCCCCAAAACACATGAACGCGCGACGCCAAACGCTCAGGCTCAGCTGGAAGACGCATTTATTTACTTATTTACCTGAGACGAGTGGAGAGGAAGGAGCGCAGTGGATGCAGTCACATCATGTCAGAATCACATGTCGAGGGCGAAGCAGACGAGGTCGTTCAAGAGTGCGGGCAACCAGGGTCCGAGGAAGTAATTTTTGCCTTGTTTGCCTTCGCTGACTGCATATGCAGGTGCTGTGAATTTTGAATGCTCTTTCTCTGCCATAATTTTACTCTTCGTAGGTTCCGCGCCTCTCTTGCACTCCTCAAATCAAACGGGTGCGCGCGCATATGGGCAGATCTTGTAGCAACAGGGGTGGTAGCCATGGTTGCGAGAGTGAGTGGCAGTCGCCCAAACCAATCAATTGTTTCGTCCCGAATGGAAATAATGAGCTGTGTTTATTGCAGATTAAAAGGTCTACAGTCACTCGATTTTTATACTCTCTTTTTCAGAGCACTTACATTTTAATTATGTATTGGTATATAAAGACAGTTTAAACCAATTTGAAAAAAAGTTTTTTATAAAAATCCTACCTACGCTACCTTTAAGTGGCGAATTCAAATGCTTTCTTTACTGGATCTCTTATTAGCGCTGTCTAGTAACAGTGTCGCTTAGTCTCTCTTACTTTATGAGCGCACTTGCCGCGCGCGACCCGCCTACATTTGAAATAACGAAATTTTGGTCGGCAGGAAAAATGGTCCAACGGTTCAATACGAATATGTGTATCGATACACCCCTATTAGTTAATGCATTAAGTAATGGGACCTTATTGTAAAGTGTTATCAATAGTTTTGCATAAAAGTGCCATTTTCAGACTGTTAAAGAGATCGTGTTTCTTTGTGGGCTGGCTACAAATATTCCAAATGACATGATGAGCACTGTATTCAAAGTCACATGATAAGCTTCAATGTGAGGAACAGACCAACATTTGTGTTGTTAAGCTCTAGAAATCATCAAGGGTTAGTGTCAGTGATGCCAAACACCACCAGACCAGTACGTGCCAGTTTAAATGTGTGAAAGAGCAAATGAGTTTTGAGAGATCTGGCGAAGGGGAACTCCACTGGATGGGACGTTTGAGTAAAAGCAGGTGTTCATTGTTTCCTCGTCCACTTAAGCAGGTTTTGGCACAGTTTTCTGAATTAGATTCTCAGTGTACGTTGATCAGCCAGCTGGACCAAGCGATCTGTGTGTGTGTGTGTGTGTGTGTGTGTGTGTGTGTGTGTGTGTGTGTGTGTGTGTGTGTGTGTGTGTGTGTGTGTGTGTGTGTGTGTGTGGAGGTTTTAACACCCTTTGTAGTCTGTCACATGAGTGCAGCGCTGAGCGAGACAGCCACAACTTCCAGAAGAAGAAGAAAACTGATGCTAATGTCTTTCATATGCCAGACCTGGTCTACTCCTGTCACGCCTGCCACTCAAAATTCACTGTTTAGTAACCCAGTCTATGCATGCAAGACTCATATTAATGCATTTCATTGTAGAATCTTAGGTCAAGCATCACTATTGTGGGAATAATAATGCTAATATTACATTTTAGTGTCTGCACCATTTATGTGCATTCTTCAGAAAATGTAAAAATCCATTTTCAGCAAAAAATCATTGCCGTACGGGTGGGTTTTGCAGTTGTAAACACTTTATCACTTCATCGGTAGTCAGACTGGCAGTTGGAGTTTGTCTGTGTGATTACCCAGAATCCTGTTCTCTGGCACATCCTGGGATTTAGCGTCAGTTGTGGGCAGTGAAGTCTGAAAGGAACCAACAGATGGAAGTGTGTGTGTGAGCCCCTCTTCTCCCCTCAGGAGTCATTCAGTCACACTCACTGGAGTTCATGGGGCTTTACTGTGGTAGTTTACCGCTGTCCTCTCCCACACTGCACAGCTGCACACCCCCCCCTGCTCAAAAGCTTACTGTTACAGCGTTTGTGTGCCACGGTTAGGTGCTCACCCCACGGCACTGGCCTCATTTACCGCTCACAAAGACTCATGGTTCATAACGTGGGCGATGCAATGCTGATTTTGCATAAAAAATTGAGAGAAAGTTTCTAAATTAGTCGTGCCACTCAATATAACTTTCCCCATTTTTATTTTGTGTTGTACTGCTTATCGATGCCACGAGACGTCACTTTTAATCTCTTTATATCCATCACATCTAGTGTGTGTGTGTGTGTGTGTGTGTGTGTGTGTTTTAGGGCCAGTGTTGTGCATATATTTGTAGCGAATAATCAACGCTACAATGGGATTTAATCCAGAAAATATGATAAAAAAAAGGGCATTAAAATGCTTTTGACGCACCAATCATTGTATAAAGTCCAGGTTTTCTGTCATATCAGGCAGCAAAACAAAAATTGTTGCACCATACCTCAAATAATCATATGTATGTGTGTTTCAGTATCAGCAGTACTCTCATGGACATGGAGAGCATCGCATCCAGTGGTCGTTCTACTCCAGCTATGATGAACGGTCACGGTGGGGCTTCCTCCTCCTCCTCCACCAAGGGCTCATCTTACCCCTGCTGCTGGGATCAGTGCCACATGCTGTTCAACACCAGCCCGGACCTGGCCGAACACATCCGCGGACTGCACGTGGACGGACAGCGCGGCGGGGTCAGTGTGTGTGTGTGCTGGCTTTATGTACTACAAAACATGTATCAAAAAGATATATTCTCAGGTTTTCTTTTTGAGGCGTATGCTTTTGATGTACTGAGTGAAATTGTTACATTGCTCACTGTTTGCACATCTGTTTCCCGTAGGTTTTCGTGTGTCTTTGGAAAGGCTGTAAGGTGTATAACACACCATCCACCAGTCAAAGCTGGCTTCAGAGACACATGCTGTCACACAGCGGAGACAAACCTTTCAAGGTCAGCCTCTTCTTTGCACAGACACATGCAAATATTTGCTTTAATCTAATTTATAATGCAGTAGTCAACATTAGACCAAAAAAGCCTACCAGGTATTGTTCAAAATTCATGTATAACTTTGAAAGGTTTTGATCCACTTCAAATGTTGACTATTGTATATTATTCTTTTTAAAAAATATGATTTAAGAAAAAGAATTGGTGAAACATCACGTAAGGTCCATCTTTTGCAAGATGCACCCTTCGTGTTCATACTGTAATACTAGTATAACGTTTTGCATACTGCTATATTTTTGTTTGGCTTTGCAATAAGAATGCTGTCCACAGTCCTCAACCTGCAATTATAACCCTATACCGGTTTTTCATTTACTATAATTACTCTGACCGTTCTCTCTCTCTCTGTGAAGTGTGTGGTGGGCGGTTGCAATGCCACCTTCGCCTCCCAGGGGGGGCTAGCGCGCCATGTGCCAACCCACTTCAGCTCCCAGAATTCCTCCAAACTCTCTAGCCAAACAAAGGTGAAGGAAGAGTCGCCTTCCAAAGCGGGCATCAACAAACGGAGGAAACTCAAGTATAAACGGCGACGGTCGTTGCGTAAGTGTCAGTGTATCTTTGATCTTTAATCCGTATTCGGCTCTATTTCAGAACTCCTTCTCTCTAACTCCAGTCTGTTTCCTCCCACCAGCGCGACCACACGACTTTTTTGACGCTCAGACCATGGATGCAATCCGTCATCGTGCCATTTGCCTCAATCTGGCGACCCATATTGAGAGCCAGGGCAAGGGCCACAGCGTCGTGTTTCACAGTACGGTGGGTACACACACTTCACGTCCTTAAGCAAGCTGGATCACTAGCAGACTCTTTCTGCTGTACACATTGTACATTTACACAGTGAACTCTTAAATTGCTTATTGCTTCACATGCTATTTTTTTAAATAGTAGCCCGTTTGCAGTATATAATGCACAGCAAGCACTGCAGTGATGAGTTTTATCTGGGAAAACTTTGAAGGACCTGGAAGGACCTGTTTGGTCTCATTCTCTTTTAAATTTTGAAAGTTGAATTTTATTAAATGTTTGTATTTATTAGATTGTTCGTTGAATCTGTATCTACAGTTTAAAAAGCTGATTTGGCAATACATTTAACCCTTTAGAACCTGAAGCTAAAATAGGTGTTTTTCACATAATTCGATTTTTTGACTGTAAAATTCTAAAACAATGTGCTATCTTCATGTGCAAGGTGTCATCTTTTTCAGAAAAAGATGAGCTTTCAACAAATTACAGTTAAATACAACCAGCCAACTTCATATTCTGCTCTAGTGTTACATTGCAAACACAGCCCATGTCTTTATTATAGAAAATATACTTGTTTTTAGAGAGATTTGTGTAGATTCTGTCTTGAATTGCTGAATCATGAGAAAGCGTTGTTTCTTTGTATATACTCGTCATCAGCATGACTGCTTTCCATAGCCATCAAGCTCGAGTCGGGACTTGCTTGGCTCTCACGCTTCAGTAGCGTCTTGTCTGCGCCACGGCTCCCCTGTGTCTTTAATTAAACTGTTAATGAGCTGCACAGGCCCTCCTCTTCACATCCTCGCTCGCTGATCCCAAAACCCCATGAAAACTGTCCCATTTAACCAGCACGCATCAGTTTCTTTTACAAGCACACAGCCAGTAGATGTAGCATGGCTTTAACCCATAAAGTTGTTCTCATACACCTTTTTTCATTGTGTGCAATTGAGCAGGTGATTGCCAGGCGAAAGGAGGATTCTGGGAAGGTGAAGGTGCTGCTTCATTGGACGCCGGAGGACATGTGAGTATATGAAAGCGCACCACTCACCTCAGGGCTCTAGACTAAATGTCAGCCGTTTATATGAGTCAGGAGTCACCTGAGGCTGGTCTTATGCACTGATGCTTCAAAACACACACATGTATGACCTGATGTACGTCACAGACCGATGCTTCTGAGGCTCCTTAAGTCACATTAACTGCCTTAAAAACACACAGACTGATCTACAGCTGACTCTGTAGATGTTATTAATCCCAACGGAGAAGTTTAGCATTCCTCCCTGCAGCGTGTGTGTCTCCTGGTGTGCAGAGGTACAGATGAGCTCAACGGCTGTGTGCAGAATGAACAACTAGCATACTACATATTACAGTTATAGCCTACTATAATTTTTTTTAAATGTAATTTGTATTGAAATATATTTTTTGATTATGTGAAACAGAATGCAACACAATGGCTTTTGTACTTCTTTTGAATAAGTACTTAAAAAAAATGTAATGTAATATGGACACACTACATCCGTCATGTTGTTAGTGTAATATGACCTTCCAGCGTCAGATGCGTCGCTTCACTGCTATTCACCAATCCTCTTATCATGGCCTCATGGGATAGCACTATTTCTCGCTGGAAATAGTAGGTCATCCAGGTAATTTTTTGCCTGCTGTTTTATGAATGCAGTGAATTCGGACATAATCTTTCACATACTATATAGTAGGGCTGTCACTTTTGTGTGAAAAAAAAAATCCTGTTCGATTTTTGAGACATAAGTGTTCAATTTTCCACGTCTAAAGACGTTTCCATTTTAAACGGCAAATATAGGCAAATCCACGGACAACTAACAGGCATTATGGCGAGCGTAAAGAGGGCGCGCCGCGCTTGAGACGCGCACAAGTCAGCAGTATACCTGATGATTTATTGGCGTGAAGTTTCGTGCACTACGTTTACATGCTGTCAAATGTCGGGTTATGGTCGGGTTAAGGTCACTATTTGGGTTTCTGAAACATTCGGAATAACCCGTTTACATGCGTGAGCAGAGAGAGTTACTCCTGTATACATGGAATTTGTAATCAATTGGCAATATCCCGATGTAAACGGCGACGCACGGTTAGCGTCTGGACGTACGGACAACCTTAAGACGCAATATGCGTCATTTCCGATTCTTCTTCCTGTATCCAAAGACAACAACAGCAGCAGCAGCACGCGGATAATGAATAGTTCGGGGCAGATAGCGATCGCCTTTGTTTGCGCTTTCCTCCTCGCTCCAAAAGTGTGGTGCTGTGCTGTGTCTCGCCATGTTTACCTCTACTTCTTGTCTACTTCCGGTATACTGCACGCGGGTTTTTGTATGCGCCGTCTCCTCAAAAGACCAAGATTCCTTGCGAATAGAACATGCGCAGAACACAAATCAATGTTCCTTTTGATGGGGATATGCCCATCTACATGACCAAACATTCGGGTTAGAAAAGGGGTACCCCAGGGATCACATCCGGGTTTTTAAAAACCGGTATATGAGCATATTCGGGTTTTTGCCGGTGTTTACATGGCCGTGCGCGACCGGGTTATTGCTAATATCCCGGTTTTGAACGGGTTATTGGCTGCATGTAAACGTAGTCAATGACAAACAGGAGTGCAACATTCTCGAAAAACAATAAGCAGAGTCGACTGCCATAACATCAGTGACAAACATCACTGCAGTCTTCAACATGGCTGAGTTTACCATTAGAAATGTCAAACAAATTTCGCCTACGTAGGCGATTGTAGACGCGTAGCCCGAATCTGTATCTGTGTGCATGAGACTGTCTGAATTCACTTTTTTGTAGTAAAAAGAGACACGTTATGCAGAAGTATAATTTGCTGTTATGTGTGTGTGTCAGAGCCTGCAGTCGCTGTGTGACGTGTGTTCGCTGCGGGCGTATGGTGTCGAGCTGGACGCGCTCCGAGAGAAGATCGTTAAAATCGATTCCCTGTTTTCGTTTTCGAAACTTGTGTTGGTTGGTCCGATCGATTGTGGAATCGACTTTCGAACGTAAAGTGACAGCCCTACTATATAGTAGTGAAGCATGCATATTTAGTTTCAGACAATAGTATGCTACATTTTAGAGATGCACCGATTACAATTTTCTGGGCCGATTCCGATTTTTCATTAAGTTTGACCTGCCGATTCCGATTTCATTTTTTCTGACCACTTTACAGCACACACAAATATTTATTTTATATCTTTTCTGTAATAGAACATTTTACAGTTTGCATAGTACATATTTTTTTGAACAGATAAATGCTATAAAATAGAACTATATAAATTACTCCAGGTGTAATTCACACACATCTAAAGTGCAGTGTTATGGAAGAACCATTTCCTTTTCACATTCAATATCCAATAATTTTTTTATACATGTATTTATCAAACTAAACGTCTGTATGAAAACAGGGAATGGCGATGAAATAATCTATAAATAAAAAAATAAATAAATATAGCCTTGCAGTATAAAGATATTTCTCAAAGCACACACACACAGGCCTATTGCAATCACTTGTACAAACTGAATAATAAAACAAGTTTAAATGGGTACATTTTCTATAAATATTGTTCTTCGTTTTATTTTCTGACATAGCCTAGGCCTACTCCAGTTCTTGTTAAAAAAAATACGAGGTTTCCTACATGTGTGTTCCGTGTGCACGTGTGATGCTGATGTTGCGCGATGTTAATCATGCGGCGCCCGAGTGCATTTGACCGGCATAAAATCGGTGTTTGTCAGACTGACCGGCCGGTCGCCGGTCACGGCCGATCACGTGAAAATCTGCCAATTCCGGTCACCAGCCGATCAATCGGTGCATCTCTACTACATTTGTCACATGACCTCGTGTCTTGAAATTTTAGTGTCCAGTTCTCATCCCGTTATTAACAGATCATTATGCATTTGTTCTGATCAAATAATGCGACACAAAGGAAGTTGTGCTTGATGCCGCTTCCATTGCATTCATCAGACTAAAAATAGAAGATCAATTTTAGAACATTGTTGTATACAGTATCTGACCCAGTGTGCTCTTTATACGAGACATTTTGGCAAGCCAAGTGTTGATCATTGGAGAATTGTATGCTTGCGTAAACTTCTTTATCTGTCTCTTTATCCATCACTCCCTGTCTCTATTTTTACACACTTTACTTCTCTCAATCCCTTTTCTCTTCTTCCTATCTCACTAAATCCTCATCTGTTGTTTATTTCACTTCACTCTCAGTTTCTTGTGTCCTCCATGTTCAGCGATGCATCAGATCCACCTGAGCATTCAGATTAATGTGGTAAATGTCCACATTAATGTCAAGTCTAATGGATTGAAGAGTGCTGGCCTGAGTGAATCGCCACCCACCTGGAAACAAACTGTCTTTTGAAGTTTGTCCAACCCAAATACTTTTTAAAGGGGTTATCCTCTTGCTCTCAACATTTCCATGGCTTAGACAATTTCCACGGCTTTGCCTTTGAACGTTACCTGTAACCGTTCTCACATTCCCACTGTAATTTCACCAGTTTTAGTGTAAATGCAGCGAAATCTGAGATTTAATCTTGATGTGCAGCTTAAACTGCTGTTATCCAAAAATAAATTAACCTTTTTGGCTGATTGCACATTTGTACTGCAGTGTTACGCCCAGCCTGCTAAAATTGTCCGTGTTGTGATAATTGCTATACTTGCATACCTTTACACTTATGCAAACCTCCTCACGGGACTGTGTGTGTGTGTGTGTGTGTGTGTGTGTGTGTGTGTGTGTGTGTGTGTGTGTGTGTGTGTGTGTGTGTGTGTGTGTACGCTGCTATTCCGAGTCGGACATCAATCTGAGCTGGAGGAATGTTTGTCAGTTCAGCGATAATACAGAAGATGATGCCGTCTCGGGAGATGTTTAAAATGGATTTCTGGGTCAAACAAGGCTCTTCCATGAAATAACAGCAGGGGAAAAAAAGAGAAGCATTTTTAATAATCTCATTGAGGAATGTGTGTTGGAGGAAAGAAGGACTGTGTGTTTTAGTGTTATCTGGCAAATGCTAATATTTATATGTAAGCTATGTTTGGAGTCAAATACTAGCATACTGCTTACATACTGTATGCACACTAGTATCCTTTTTTGCAATGGCTGTAACCGATCAAAAAGTGGCCTAGTGTACCTGACTGAACCCTTTACTGCATATTATTCATGTTATGTGAAGCTATTGCTCTGGCACACAATGCATACTACAAAATATGGCACATTGTATTTTGTATACTGCATGCAGTATGCCCTGGTTGTGTACTGCACATCTTGACATGTAGTATGCTGAGTGTGTTGCATTATACTATAGAATATGTTGTGCTATGCAGCATGCTCTGGTTTTGTAGAATACTAATATCCCACAATGCAATTAGTTCAGCACACTATATATTTTTAGTATAATATGTTGTATATTGCACATTTTGACATCTATACTATGTTGAGTGCATTGCATTAAACTTGGGGATATAGTATACTATGCAGTATGCTCTGGTTTTGTAGAATAATATGTCCCACAATGCAATGTGCTCAGCATACATAGTATATTATGTTGCACATTTTGTCAACCCATGCAAAACATTTGCATACTATGCACAAATGCACACTGCATTCTACTTTTTTTATTCTGAATGCACTGTGTCAAGAAATGACCCATATTTCTTTGTCTTTCCGATGTGCACAGACTTCCAGACGCTTGGGTCAGCGAGAGTGACCGTCCTCAGCTGAAGACCAAAGTGGTCCATCTCTCCCAGCTTCCTCAGGACACAGCGGTACTGTTGGACCCCAACGTCTACAGGTGACATTAGCTCACTTAAACTTTCCCCGTAACGTTAAGAGCAAAGAAGGCGTCGACTTCTTCCTTGTTTGAGCTCGCTGTGGGCCGCGTGTTTTGAAGTTCTAGACGGGAGCGACAGCTTTCCTGCTGAAAACTTGACATGAATTTCTCCAACAGATGGCGCCGGTGTCACTGCAACGAGAAATGGCCTTTCCAAACCTAAACATGCAACACGCCGGCTTCGAGATCTCAAGGGGGATGTGGGTGGGAGATCAATAAATAACCTTCGATCCAAGAAAAGATGTTAATTAATCAAAGCTGACGATACTTATCCGCCTGGGTCACAGATACTCTAAACTCACCTCTGACCTTCTCCCACAGATGTAAACCATGATTCCAGGATTGTTAGAGCCACTATTAATCGACCGTAATACATCATTTCTATGTTTATTAGACTCTAGTAGGAGTTTGTTTACCCAGACTCTTCCATTGGCGTGGAATGTGATGCATTCTGAGCATGTGGTCAAGGCGAGCGCTTTGTGGGCAGAAGCGCATGTATTCATGCATGTTAATGTCTTCAGTTCCCCACACAGCCTACGGTGTGCCAGGGTGAATAACAGGAGCACGGACAGATGCCCGTCATCTTCAGGGGTCTAGCGTGCTCTGAAGTGCAGGTTTATGCATCGTTACGCTGTTTGTGATACAGAAATTCAATTGGAAATGACGTGTTTTCTGGAGTCGTTGTGCGTTTATATGCGTGTGTGTGTGTGTGCGTCGTACTAAAGTAGGTTCTGCTTGTTTTCAGGATGTTTTTCTAGAAGACTGGGTGGGGAGGGCGGCTTCTGTCAGTGCCTGCTGACGTACCCAAACCGAAGTGGACGCGCGGATCTTTTGAGACACGACTTCTTTCCCATTCCCCCCCCCCTCACACACACACACACACACACACACACACACACACACACACACACACACTTTATCCCTTTTTTTCTTTTTAATGCTCAGAGTCTGCCAAAGCATGCAGTGAATTTTTAATGTGTGTTTTTATCCCTTGAAGAGGAAAAAAAGGCACAAAATTGTGTACTCTGTCGATGCTGGACTTTTAACTATCTGGGAAAGGATGGCTTGTGTTCCACGGTTGAAGTTTTAATTTTCCTTCCCTGCATCCTCAAATCTGCTGACAAGCTCTTACAAGTCCTGATTACTATTTTTCCTTTTCTTTTTTTTCTTTTTTTTTTTTTGTCAAGAAAGTGCCCATGTAAATATTCCAGGAGATTTGTAATATATTTTTGTACTTCGGAAATTTTACTGTACTGTAGATAGACGTAATAAGCCACAGGCTTAAACAGAAAACATAATTGTACAGAATGTGATAGCTAAATAGTTTTGGATGATGTGAATGCTTCCATAGACATATTTGCGTGTTTTACTTCCCATTTCTTGCTAGTATGAGAATCAAAAAAGGAGTGATTTTTCTGTTTCTTTCCCGAACACGTGCACAGACTCTTGTAACTGCTGCTCTACCTACTGATGATGATGATGATGATGATGATGATGGGATGTTCTTCCGTGTGCGCCGTTTGTGCATTTGCTCAAGCCAAGGAGTGTATAGACATCTCAATGTAATGGTGCTAAAGCTAACACTAGCGTTTAGGCTAATGCACATAGGAGAACTATAGGATCAATAATGATGGTGCTTCTTTAGATTATGTAATTCCCTGTTCCCCATACTTACAGATCATAACGCTGTCTTTTTTTAGTAAAGCTGAAAATTCACCCCCAAAAATGCATTTTTGTTTGTTTGTTTGTTTGTTTGCAGCTAACGCTGGTTCCAGCCCATATAAACCTCGTGTTTCTCACACAGGACTGTTGTTTATGAGCAGTGAGGAGGCCAGGGGCATCTGGGAGTCGTTTTATTGGGGCAGATTTGCAAGCGTTGACGTGTAGGCCGTCTGCCAGGACCTTTAGCTCAGCGTCAGGCGTGCACACATGCCCTCTGAATATGCCTGCTGGACACCTGACCGTCTGCTTTCGAGTTTACATAAAATAATTCTCTCGTGTGTGTGTGTGCCTATTGGCGCACTCGGTTTGGGTTTTCCGTCATGCTAAATGAACTTGTCTTCATTTAGTGTCGAGTTTGCATACGTTCTAATTCTATTATAAGAGTTTTCTGTGTCTAACGCAATAGATACATGCTGCATTTTTTGGTGTTCGTGTAACAGTGTAGCTGTAGTCAACGTTTCGCATTGAATATAATCATAGTGTAGTTTGTATTTGGGTCTGTGTTTGACTTTCCAAATGAGTTTTTATAGTGTAACGTACCACTGAGTAACAAGCATGTCTTAATTGCGAGTAATACACAACAGCTGCGGTCTGTCGGCGCGCGTACAATGGGACTGTTTGTCCTAAAGAAACTATATAATCAGAGCTGCACATGACTGGTTTGTTTTATTTATTTTTGGAGAAACTACTGAAAATACACCTTGCCTAAATATGCTAAACCACCAAGAGAATAAAGGTGAATAACTAAAAAAAAATTAAAATAATAATAATCTAAGGCTTCATTCTTTTAAAGGGATACTCCACTTTTTTTGGAAATGGGCTCATTTTACAGCTCCCCCAGAGTTAAACAGTTGAGTTTTACCGTTTTGGAATCCATTCAGCCGATCTCCGGGTCTGGCGGTACCACTTTTAGCATAGCTTAGCATAGATCAAGAAACTTTGCTGCCGTACCATGAGTCCAGCAGGCGTAATGATATGACGCAGCGCCTGAAAATAGTCCCCAGCTCGGTAACTTCCAACGTGACCGGGACTAAGTTTGTCTAACCTATTAGACCTATTTTCAGGCGCTGCGTCATATCATTACGCCTGCTGGACTCATGGTACGGCAGCAAAGTTTCTTGATTATTACGCAGGAATGAGAGTATAGTTCCTAGCCATATCAGCCTAGAAAATCGCAACTTTACATTTTCCGTCGGTCTTAGTACACGATGTAACTACAGAAGAGTCAAGTTTTAAAGGGATAGTTCACTTTGAAATTAAATTTTGGTATGTTTTAGCTTACCTCAAGGGCATCCAAGATGTAGGTGTCTTTTTTTCCACAGTAGTTTCAATTTTGATATTTTTAGGTCAAACCGTTCTTGTCTGTCAGTCATATAATGCAGGTCGATGGTCACCACCTCAAAGAGTATGCACAGAGTCCAAATTAAAACAATTCCCCGTTGTCCAAATTAAACAATTCCCCATCGTAAGTACACATTGATGGCCTAAGACACGAAACGAGCGGTTTGTGTGAGAAAACGAACAGTATTTATATCGTTTTTACCTCTTGTACACAGCCATGTCCAAGTGATCTGAGAGCGCGGGCGGGTATAGATATATACAATAGAAGTCGCCTTGGCTACGGCAGTTCATTGGAACGAAACCGTAGCCAAGGCGACTTCTATTGTATATATCTATACCCGCCCGCGCTCTCAGATCACTTGGACATGGCTGTGTACAAGAGGTAAAAACGATATAAATACTGTTCGTTTTCTCACACAAACCGCTCGTTTCGTGTCTTAGGCCATCAATGTGTACTTACGATGGGGAATTGTTTAATTTGGACGACGGGGAATTGTTTTAATTTGGACTCTGTGCATACTCTTTGAGGTGGTGACCATCGACCTGCATTATATGACTGACAGACAAGAACGGTTTGACCTAAAAATATCAAAATTGAAACTACTGTGGAAAAAAAGACACCTACATCTTGGATGCCCTTGAGGTAAGCTAAAACATACCAAAATTTAATTTCAAAGTGAACTATCCCTTTAAATAGGAAAAATATCGAAACTCTTTGGTCATTTTTTTTTAGAGAGATGCTAATGGTCCTGTCTGATTCAATGATCTATGCTAAGCTATGCTAAAAGTGGTACCGCCAGACCCGGAGAGCGGCTGAATGGATTCAAAAACGGTAAGACTCGACTCTTTAACTCTGGGGGAGCTGTAAAATGAGCCTATTTCCAAAAAAAGTGGAGTATCCCTTTAAGCATATTTACATTTTAAGAATACATTTTCTCTAAAATAAGTAACTGCAAATTTAGTTACTTGCGAGAATTAATTGGGTGTGTTGGCCATCCTATCTTGCGGAACACTTTTATTATTTAACAGATATTTTTTAAATGATTTTAAAGTGCCCCTATTATGCTTTTTAGAATATTTCCTTTTCATGCAGTGTGTGATATAGCTGTTTGTGAATGTAAAACGTCTGCAAAGCTTTAAAGATCACCGCAAATAAAGTTGTCTCCTAAAATAAAGAATAGATTCTGAACTGCTGTTTCGAGTCGTCAGTCTCACTTCTGTAGGTTTGTAACAAATTTGCATAATGCCAGCCTATCGTCTTCATTGGCTGCTGTTGAACAACGTCTACTTTGACCCTCAAACACTGTAGTTTTTAGCTAATGCGAGTTGTCGAAAAGACGTCCATATTTCCATATTCCTAAGGACTCGCACTGGAATTGATGTGGTAAAACCGCTTCATCGTTACTGTTCGTGTCACTGTGTTTCAAGCGCTAGAATTAGGATTAGACTTTATTTTCCCGAAGGAAATTTGTCTTGGACGAATACAATATAGTGTCTGCTGTTTAAATACAAGTAACACATATACAGGACACACACTGCCTGTCGTACAACACACCTGTAATCATCTTAATAGTTAAATTCAAAAGGCCAAAGAAGAATCAAAAAATATAAATTACAATTAAAAACGGCATTATAAACTGATTTGTCATTTAGGTCTTTGATGGACGGGGACGAAGGAGTTCTTAAAGCAACTAAGCCTGAAGTGTCTTCCTGAAGGACATGGGTGGGATCTGAGATGATGTTTTTGGGCTTGTCTGGTGATTATTTCGTCAAAGACAGCCTGGAGTGTGTGGATGCTGCTTGACTCCCATCATTTTCATGGCTCTCTGTGTTAGCCGTGTAATCTGGGCTTTCAGCTGTACACTGAGATTGCCAAACCAGGCTGAGATGCCATACCGCAAAATGCTCTCAATTACAGCATGTTAGAAGGGAAACGACACTCTCTGGTTAACACCGAAGACCCTCAACCTACGAAGAAAATATAGTCTCTGTTGAACCCTATTACAGACGTTTTCTACCTGGACATTGTCAATGTGTTTGCCCAGATATCTAAGAGTCAACCTGGGCTATATTCTGGTCATTGATCTCCAATGGATTTGGGGTCAAACTAGCCTGGGAAATCCCAGACAAACTTCCGGCAAATTTAGATTTGCTCTGCAAGTAGTCTGGCAAAGAGCCCATTCAAGCCCATTTCTAATCCGTCCAAATCGCGGCACCAATCAGAAACGTTGAGGCGGGCTTTACACGATGACGAACGCTCTGATTGGTTTTAGGTCGATCCAATTGCGCCCAGAGGCATTTGAGCGACGTCCGTTGGTGAAGCGCAGCAACTTTTAAATGCATTATTATATTCAAATTGCAAACACATGAGGACCGTCTCCATGAAAGACCCACTGGCAGATGAACATGCTACTACATTTCTCTCCGAAACGGTAGGAAATGAAATTAGATTTAATAGAGGATTTTAACTGTGACGAGATGATTGACAGGGCAGTTTATGTGACAGGACGCACGCGACAGATCCGTCCGATAAAGATGACGAAGTAGTATGTCCCAAAGCTTGCCTACTTTTTTGCTACACATTCATCAAAAGTAAATACCCTTTCTTCACAAAAAGAGTACATACTTTTATGGCGTAGTGTAACTTAGGGACGCAGCATATGGCTTTACACGATGACGAGCGCTCTGATTGGTTTTAGGTCTATCCAATTGCGCCCAGAGGCATTTGAGCGACGTCCGTTTGGTGACGCCCCTTTGGAAATGAGTCATTAATGAAGCTTTGCCAGACCATAACTCAGTCTGGTTTTAACCAGGCTAGGGTCAAACATCATCTCCTCTGTTTTCTTAGTGTTGATAGTAAGAGAATGTGTGTCACATCACTGGACAAAGTTCTGAACCTCATGTTTATATGCAGTCGATTCTGACCAGGATGGCTGTGTCATCAGAAAACGTAATCATATAATTGTTAGTGGTACTGCATGTCATTCATTAGTGTACGGTGTGAACAGGACTGGAGAACTGATGGTAGCATCTCTCTGGTTGTGTGCGAACTGATCGGCCGACATCCAGCTGTAGTTTAACTCATAATGAGCTTTTCCATGCACTTCATCACAACAGAAGTGTAGACTGGGTTTCTCAGGTGTTCATTTCATCACAACAGACTGGGCCATGTGACCAATCAGAGCAGAGGAAGCTCTTGGAAAAGCGGGATTTAGAGAGTCTGAATCATTTATCTAATCGTTTCAGACTCTTTGAGAAATTAGGTGATGCTGCATTGTATGTTATGAGAAAAGTAAAGTGTTTTTTGACCTTGGTCGCATGTTAAACCTGTCGCAGGAGACTCCAAAACTAAATTGGGAACCTTTAATATTGCATAATAGCATTTAAGCTGCTGGTTTGGTAAAAAGCACATGCTTTTGTGTTGTGGTTGCGAAACCTTTTGGCTTTCCTGACGTGGTATTTTGGTTTTGAGTGAGTTCTATGGCAAACTAAATTCCTCTTCAAAAGGAAGGAACTCAATCAGCATGACTTTTATTTACAGTAAATTGCCCATGTTTTCTTTTTCATTTCTGCTCTGTGCACATTTAATGTCTCATCCATAGTGAGCTTTAATTCCTCTGTGAAGCAGGATGAAAATAGGTTGGATGCTTTAACATTTGCGTGTGTATGCATCACAATTGACCTATGGCTAAGCCACGCCCCCAAACACAATGAGCCAATCACAGTGCGCATAGCTAACCCAATACACTCGGACATTCTCTGCTTCCACGTCCATTGAAATGCATTGCAGTTAGTCAGTTTTCATTCGTTTTTATATGTTTTTTCTTGTCATTTAAAATGGTCAAACGGTGTGCATGGGGTACAATTTTTTTTTCCCTTTCCCAAGCCACATCTCAACCGAGATAAATAAATCTTGCATTTCTAATGCATTGAAAGTACATCACACTTCTTACACTGCAGTGCGTGAACAATGCTGATCCTCTATCTTGTAGTCTGAGATGGTGATGGCAAACGAGATGCGGTTTATCACGTTTACACTGTAACCTGTACATTTTTGCCTGGAGCTGAAGCTTTTCATCGACCTTCTCAACAATAAAATTATGAATATAACCCTCCAATGCATAGTCAAGGCCCTTTTGGTGACTTGAGGTGATATAGAATCTTTCTGTCTCCAAAAATCATCTATTGCCTCCTGTGAAATGTGTCCTACTATGACAGCTGCCGTAGCGCCTGTCACTGAATGATGTGGAGGGGGCGTGGCTTAGCCATAGGTCAATTGAATTATTTGCACTAAAGAATGTCTAAACTCATATTTTACTCATATTTTAAGCTGTGCTTGGTGACTGAATGCAAGTGCACAATTGAGAATATTCCAGGTGCTTCAAGACAGATTGAATTTCTAAGATATTTAGCATTAGCATGTTTGAATCGGATTTTTCAATTACAGTGGAAATTCGAAATGTTGTTATTGTGGCGTTTGCAATAGTCAAATATTGCTTTAATTCCAGTCACTTTACATGGCTTTACTGAAGATTATGAGGAACAAAAGCCTCAAAAATCAAACCGTTCACATTATATTTGGGCTGTGGTGCCTTACCGGAATATTTTCCATCAGATTGCACACATAGATGCCGTTTTTATTATAGTACGGGCTGTATTCAGACGACTTCTCCGGGTCCCAAAGCATCCGACTCCTTTGTTTTCATGCTGTTATGCCATTAGCTCTAATGTTCTCTCTCCAGGGCCTTTGAAGAGAAGGTAAGCAAGTGACCTAAATCTGTTTGTAGCACAACAGAGCGCATATTTCACTCCAGCTCTGATTCTGCAGTGCAGGTAAGGGTCCATTTACATCCATTCCCTCACACACACACACACACACACACACACACTCTCCCCCGACGAGCCTTCTCACGGCTGACGTGCTTGTGTGGGTCTGAGTGAAGCCGTTGGGAGGGATGAAAAGAGAAATATCATATCCAATAGTTAATGGACACTGAGAAAGAGTGCACTCCTTCTCGTAGTAACAGACACACTCTCGTTCTCAGATTCCAGCTCTGTTCCTGAATTTAATGAGCTGCCTTTTCTAGTTTACTCCCTGCATAGGGAGCTGCCTTTTAAGGCAATGTACTAAATGAACACGAACTTAAGAAGCGATTGATTTGAAACACTAAATCTCAATGTGCCACAAAAATGGTGTATCTTTCAAGTGTCATTTCAGGGAACACTTTATTTTTATAGTGTATTTGTTACATGTAGTGTGTTAAATAATGCACAATTACATGCAACTAACCGTTAACCAAACCTATTTAATAGAAGTTATAGAATATATTCAACATATCATATAGAATATACAGTACAGGTCAAAAGTTTGGACACATTACTATTTTTAATGTTTTTGAAAGAAGTTTCTTCTGCTCATCAAGCCTGCATTTATTTGATTAAAAATACAGATATTTTTTTATTTTTTATATTGTGATATATTATTACAATTTAAAATAATTGGTTTTCAATTTATTATAGTTTAAATGATCATTTATTTCTGTGATGCAAAGCTGAATTTTCAGGATCATTACATCCAGTCTATCACATGATCCTTTAGAAATCATTCTAATATTCTGATTTATTATGAGTGTTGGACACAGTTCTGCTGCCTAATATATTTGATGAATAAAAGGTTAAAAAGAACTGCATTTATTCAAAATAAAAAAATATTTTCTAATTATATAAATCTTCTTTACTATCACTTTTTATCAATTTAACACATCCTTGCTGAATAAAAGTATTGATTTATTTCAAAAAAAGAAAGAAAAAAAATGACTGACCCCAAATGACTGACCAGTAGTGGATATTGTTGTTACAAAAGATTTCTATTTTTAAAAAAATTGCTGCTTTTTTATTTTATTTTTTATTTTTACTTTTTATTCATCAAAGGATCCTAAAAAAGTATCACAGGTTATGAAAAAATATTAAGCAGCAGAACTGTTTCCAACTTTGATAATGAATCATCATATTAGAATGATTTCTAAAGGATCATGTGATAGACTGGAGTAATGATGCTGAAAATTCAGCTTTGCATCACAGAAATAAATGATAATTTAAACTATAATAAATTGAAAACCAATTATTTTCAATTGTAATAATATATCACAATATTACATTTTTTTTTTTTTTTCTGTATTTTTGATCAAATAAATGCAGGCTTGATGAGCAGAAGAAACTTCTTTCAAAAACATTAAAAATAGTAATGTGTCCAAACTTTTGACCTGTACTGTACATATTCAATATTTTGAATAGCTTTATATTTTCAGATTATTAGCTTTAAATTATTATTTCTGCTTTAGAAATGTCTGTACTTCAACTTAATTTAGTTAGTTGCCAAGACAATTTGTTTTTCATCTATATTGGTTTTATTTTAGCTTTATTTCAATTACCGAAACAATTACAGCACTGCATCTTTTGTGAAGTGCCTTGGAGACTGATGTTAGCATGTTTCTAAGCATAAAAATACATAGCACACACACAATTTTTTTACTTTGATACTTTTCGGTTGTGCACCGTTGCCTTAATAAGTTTGACTTCTCTTGGTCTCACACATTCACATTCGCTTCAAACCCGTGTTCCCTCCGCATCAGTCATGCTTTACCGTGATCAAACCTCTCCGTCTCCGTCTCCATTTCTGCTGGTTTTCCACTGTCTCATCACACTGGAGTCAGTTTTATGGCTTTGATTTAGTTTGGGTAAATGAAACCAGTTGATGACTGGATTATTTAATTGTCCAGAATCAGGATGTAACTTTATTTTGACTTTTCTTCCCATTGACAGATTAATTCAGCAGAGTTCAGGAACGTCACGTACAGCCACACTTGTGGAGTAACTGAATACTTGGACTGGTGTTACAGTTACATACATGTAATCATCCTGCCGGATTTTGTAGAAATGGCGGTTACTAGCAGGTTTCCAATATTTTTTTAACTTTTTTTTATTTATTTTTTATATATATATATATTTTTTATTAAAGAAATACAGCAGTAAGACTAAATACTGGCTTATTTTGTCCATGTCAGGATCATGAACAAAATAAGCCACCATACAGAGTAACATGTTGATTACTACAGCAATTTATTTATATATAAAAAGTTAGTGTAGTATATATTTGGGGTCAGTAAGATTTTTTTTTAATGTTTTTAAAAGAAGTATCTTCTGCTCACCAAGGCTGCATTTATTTGATAAAAAACAATTAAAAAAAATAGTAATATTGTGAAATACTATGTCAATTTAAAATAACTGTTTTCTATTTTAATATATTTTAAACTGAAATTTATTCCTGTGATCAAAGCTGAATTTTCAGCATCATTACTCCAGTCTTCAGTGTCACATGATCCTTCAGAAATCATTCTAATATGATGATTTGATGCTCAAGAAACATTCATTATTATCAATGTTGAAAACAGTGTACAATTTTTTTTATTTTTTTTTATTTTTTATTCTTTGATGAATAGAAAGTTCAAAACAACAGCATTTATTTAAAATAGAATATTTTCTAACATTATAAATGTCTTTACTGTAGCTTTTGATCAGTTTAACTCGTCCTTGATGAATACAAGTATTGATTTATTTTATTTATTTCCCCCCCCCCCCCAAAAAAAATTCTTACTGACCCCAAACGTTTGAACGGTCGTGTTTAATGTTACAAAAGCTTTAGATTTCAGATAAATGCTGTTCTTTTGAACTTTCTATTCATCATAGCATCATGAAATAAAAATGTAAATAACTGTTTTCAACATTGATAATAATCATAAATGTTTCTTGAGCATCATTTCATCATATTAGAATGATTTCTGAAGGATCATGTGACACTGAAGACTGGAGTAATGATGCTGAAAATAAATTGCTATTTTAAAACAGCTATTTTAAATTGTCATAATATTTCACAATATTATTGTTTTTGTTTGTATTTTTAATCAAATAAATGCAGCCTTGGTGAGCAGAAGAGACTTATTTTAAAAACATAAAAAATCTAACTGACCTAATCTTTTATATGTATATATATATATCTATATATATAACTTTATTTTTCTTATTTTTTTACAGTAAATCATACAATTGAAATAACCTGGGTCTGCATTTAATAGGGTTTACAAGACAAAAAGTGGAGCTTGATTTAATGAATTTTAATACTCTCTGCCTGACCCAGTGTATTTCTAGTGTGTGTGTGTGTGTGTGTGTGTGTGTGTGTGTGTGTGTGTGTGTGTGTGTGTGTGTGTTACTGTAAATCAAACTCTACTATCGACACAGTGAGTATTTTAACGTTTTCAGATTGGCCCTGTTCACTTCAACTGCAAATGTCTCACTGTTACCCAGATGCTTGGTATGGAGGGACGAGTTGAAATACATTTTTGTGGCAATCAACATTATGCATAAATGCTGGTAATGGATGTTTACTTGCACCGGAATAATTTTTCTAAAGGCTGTGAGTTCATCCAGAAGTAATTCCACATTACTTTCATATTTTGATATTTGGATTAGGTTGCTCAATTCTTGCTAATAACTGGAATACATGTGTAATATATCCATTCTTATGTTTGTGTGCAGCAGGAGTCGGTTGACCAGTGGATGCCGCTATATTTAGCGCCTGACTTACTCTGTGTCTTTGCCAGACACACGGCACCAAGACGGTTTGTTTTATTGTGTGACAGTGTAAAATCAGCCTGGGATGGGCTGGTGTTTTCCCTCCCTCTTGTCCCTGGAAGCGCCAGCGCTACGATTTATGAAGCTCTCTCTCTGCGAGTCAGATGGAGATACAGCCCTGCATCTTATCAACAGGATTGAATCTGATTGTTCAACGCCTCAAAGAATTGTTGTTTTGGATGCATTTCTTGTGAAGTGTGTGTGTGTGTGTGTGTCATGTAAAATGCAGACTGATTTACGAAACGCAAGCCTGTTTTGCTCCGTTCCTTTGCACATTTTTCAGGCGTGCATAAACAAACCTGAACGCGAAAACAAACAAGGCCCTTAGATGAGGAAGTGATTCTCTCATTCTTGGCTTAAAAAGACGAGTATATTCCTTTGGGAAAGGCCATTGATAACAGCTCCGTGTCTATTATGGCGGATACGCGAGGCGTGATAGTCGAGTGACATCCAGAAGTTAGTAAAGGGGGGCATGTGCGTCACTGCAGCGGTTGAAGGTTGCTGAAACACCCCATGGCTGCCTGATTTCTGGACCGGGTAAATTATAGCCATCTTCCCCTAATTAGAACAAGAGAGGCTGACTCTCAGGAGGACCGTGATGACATCACGCTTTTCCCACAAATCCCAGAGGCAGCTCTGTGCTCAGACCGTTGAGCTGTAAAGATTGAGTTGTAGATTCACATTCGGTGTTTATTTAGAGCACATGGCAAGCCACCAAAGATCTGTGAGATTTATGGCTGTTTTGTAATTGGTACACCAAGATCTTTTAGTCCAGGCCAATCAAGTGAAAGAAAAGGCTTTACAAACTAAACCAATAACATGCGTTTGGAGAGAAAAAAAAAGATGATATATGGCTTGGAGGTGCGTATTAACTATTTTGATGAAGGATAGATCGTTTTGTAGATCGCAATAATTTTTTTTTATATTTTTATATATATATAAATCAAGTCTTTATTTATTTTTAACAAAACAAAACCAAACACCCCTCAAAAAAAAAAGACCGCTTCCAAACACATGATTAATTCACATTTGCATTTTGGGCCCATAATCAATAACCACTACAGACAGACACAAAAAAGATACAATAAAATCAAATGATAAAGTGCTGCTTATACATGTAACACCACAAAAATAATAGACTTAAAAAAAATAATAAAAAAAATCCATCAATTCGTTTTGGGCTTTTAGTAAATAGAGAGATGTTATTGGATCTTTTTAAGACAAAGAAAAATCTCAAGGATTAAAAAAAATGGTGATTTGTTTTTTTGTTTTTACATACAAACAAGTCGGAAAAAGTTTCCAACTGCATGTCTGGAAAAGTGCCGTACAACAACAACATAAATATGAAAAAAATTCTTTACACATTGTTTATTGCATTAGTCATGCAAGCATTAAATTCGAGCATTGTTGTAGCAGATTAACTTTGAGCCTTCGAGTGGGCACGTGATAAATCATTAACTTCCAGTAGTGAACATGAGAACGTAATAGTCATTGCTCTAAATGCAAACTATCTCTGTTTTTGTTTTAGAAAGTCGTTCTGGCTCAAATGCAGTTTTAGTCAGGCAACATCTGTTATGACTTATGATTGCAGTCAGAAAACTACCTTTGTTTAACCCGTGCATGATGCAGTAACTTCACCGTCCTCTGTGTTGCAGATGTTCCTCTGTCAATGAATGTGTTCAGCGTTTCTCAATGTCGTCGTCCGTCCGAGAGCCTCCAGCGTGAAGCTCATTAGGCAGAGCGAGACTCACAGCACATCATACACCCAGGAGAAATATACTTCATTAATACAATTATATTATCGTTTTATTAATAGAGTTGGTTTTCATACACTGTCTCTTTTGGACCTCGCTGTAAATTGCAAAGAATGGAAATTATTCAGTTTTTGTATTTTTCTAATTTATGCATGTTATGTTATGTTATGTTCAATAGAAAATTAATTTGCGTTTGATAACGGACCTATAAATAGTGCCGAATCTAAAATAGCCCAATAATAATGTTTCTTTATTTTAAAATGTTCAAAATCTTTACTTTTATTTATTGGTTTATAACTTAGTCATTTTCATTGTGGCCTTTGTGACTTTTGGCCAACGCTGTATTATTATAAAAAATTATATGATGTTTGTTTTGACCTGTCAGCTTTCAAAGGTCAAATATTTTCTTAGTTTATAACAGGATCTTCCTGTAATCAGGCGAGATTGAAGCTGAGAAGAAATGCACGCTTTTTTCTGTTTGCATGGTTTGTATTAGAGATATGGCTCATGCAGCTTGTGCTTTTTGGTCCGACACCAGGGTTTTGATTGACACTTCTCTCTAACTATTTTCCTTGCGGTGCTCTAATTGCTGCTTCAACATCAGTCTGCAACACAGACCGCATCCAGCAGAGAGCGAGTGTTTTGCACGTCTGAAACCAGGTCAGAGGAAAAGCCTCAAAAGATTCAGGCTTTTGGTAGGCAATGGAGATGCAATCGGATATCTGGTCCAACACACCGCTCTCTGTGTGGTCCTCGTTCTCTCTCTCTCTCTCTCTCTCTCTCTCTCTGTCTTGCTAATTCTGTGTCGCTGAAACGCTATATTACAAAACAAAGCCCATTGTGTAAGACTTTCTCACTTGGAGGTGACTACAGATTGATAGATTACCAGAGCTGGCTGTGAATTGGCTCTTCTCACGTCATGCGTTTAAATGTTTCTCACATGGTCCCTCAGCGAGAGCCGAATTTTCACATCCATTAGAGCAAACTCAAAGCCCCAAACCCTCTGTGAAACTGAGCTTCACTAATAATTAGACCTGCAATCACATTGATGGCTTGTGGGAAGGGGACGGCTCATGCCAAAGCAACAGAAATGTGGAGGACTGTTGTGATTGGCATGCTTTAAGATAGACAATTTTGTCTGTGCTGTCTGAATCGCTAAAAGACCCCAGTGATCTTAGAAATAGGTCATTCTGTGAAACCCGTGCCCTTCACATTTTTGAAAATGTGATTTTTACAGTATTTTTTTTTTATTACTGTAATATTTTTGCATGTTAGATCAGACAACTTAAGTATTAATTGCAGTGCCATCTCGGAATAAATTAATGCTTGTTAATGTACACTACCGGTCAAAAGATTTAGATCGGTAAGATTTTTAATGTTTTTAAAAGAAGTTTCTTCTGCTCACCAAGGCTGCATTTATTTGATTAAAAATACAAACAAAAACAGTAATATTGTGAAATATTATTACAATTTAGTTTTATATGTGAATATACAGTAAAGTGCAATTTATTCATGTGATCAAAGCTGAATTTTCAGCATCATTACTCCAGTCTTCAGTGTCACATGATCCTACAGAAATCATTCTAATATGATGATTTGATGCTCAAGAAACATTTATGATTATTATCAATGTTGAAAACAGTTTTTTACATTTTTATTTCATGATGCTATGATGAATAGAAAGTTCAAAAGAACAGCATTTATCTGAAATCTAAAGCTTTTGTAACATTAAACACTACCGTTCAAAAGTTTGGGGTCAGTAAGAATTTTAATTTTATTTTTGGGAGAAAGAAATACAATAAATCAATACTTTTATTCATCAAGGATGAGTTAACCTGATCAAAAGCTACAGTAAAGACATTTATAATGTTAGAAAATATTCTATTTTTTAAATAAATGCTGTTGTTTTGAACTTTCCATTCATCAAAGAATTTAGAAAAAAAAAAAATTGTACACGGGTTTCAACATTGAAAATAATAATGAATGTTTCTTGAGCATAAAATCATCATATTAGAATGATATCTGAAGGATCATGTGACACTGAAGACTGAAAATTCAGCTTTGATCACAGGAATAAATTACACTTTAAAATATATTAAAATAGAAAACAGTCATTTTAAATTGTCATAATATTTCACAATAATACTGTTTTTTTTTTTTTTTTTTTTTTATCAAATAAATGCAGCCTTGGTGAGCAGAAGATACTTCTTTTAAAAACATAAAAAATCTTACCAATCTAAAACTTTTGACCGGTAGTGTATGTTGACTAAGTGCAATGTAGTGTTGTCAAAAATATAGATTTTTTTTTTTTTAATACATAGATACTGAAATATCTGAAACTCTTCCGCATGATACCCAATACCAGCTGTGTGTTTTCGCTCTCTCATCTCTCCGACAACTATTGACACACAAACCCTTTGGGTGTTAAACCCTTTACTCACTCATTTCATTTGCTCCGGATGAATATCATTGGTGTTGCAAGGCTTGACTTTCAGTGTGGAATTGCAAGTATTGAGCATAATTTGACTCATTCCTGCAGATTTTGTGCTCACACCCAAAAGTGCGCGCACATAAAGACAAGTATATTGGCTATTTAAAACAGTATAATGGTGTCCGTGCGTCAGGTCTTAAACTGACAGCAGCCTAATATATACAGGCTGCCAAATTATGAGATATTAAAAATATCTATATGGCAGTTTTCAGTCAAAATTGTGGCTAATAACTTTGGAAAACCACTAGCCATAGTGGCTGGTGAGCAAAAAAAGTTAATGTCAAGCCCTGCGTATATATAAATTAGAGGTGGGCATAGATTAATTTTTTTAATCTAGATTAATCTAGATTAATTTTGAAATTAATCTAGATTAATCTAGATTAAAATGGCTCATTTGAATTCTGCCGAAGGCATTCAGAATATGTTTGCTACCCAAATAATGACTATAAAAGTAAGTCTTTGAGAACGGGTTTCTCAAGCCAGGTGGCGCATTAGACCAGGGGCTCATCTCCTGTTTCCAAAATGCATCATAAACTGCTTGAGAAAGCTGTTCTACTCATAGACTGTAAAAGGTTACTACTGTACTGTTACCGTCCGTAGGCAACATTAGGTAGGCCTATGTTATTATCAACTACTATAGGCTATCAATTAGGGATGGGCGATATGGCCTAAAATCTATATTGTGATATACATTGCAGCCTCTTGCGATAACGATATACAGTATATTATAATAAAACCATTTCAGAACAGATTACACAGACCCATGCTAAACAACTGCTAAATGTATTTTTTTTTAAAGGGTGTATGTAGTTTTGAGAACATATATTGTGCAAAACTGTAAGTATACAACATCATTTTGCAGATAAATAAAATGTAAGTACACTAGCTGCAGAGACTTAAGTAGGTCTAATGTTTATTATGGCTTGGAGCTTATGAAACCCCAAATTTAAAATTAGAATATTGTCTAACTGATGTCTTTTCAGTTAAAAAGAAACACAACAACGATTCTTAAAATCGAGATGATGTGCTACACCACTAAGCAAGGCTGGATTAGTACCCCCAGGGGCCCCTGGGCACTGAAGCTCATGGGCCCCCTCCCCTACCTGACAACCACACCCTCCAAAGGAACACACACCAGGTGTGGGATTTAACATGCCAATCACTATTGATCAAAAGCTAAATGACTAGTTCACAAGACAATGATACGAAATACATTTTTCTGAAAAGTATGGCTGCACGATTTGGGGAAAATGTCATATTGTGATTATATATTGCGATATGTGATTGCGATATAGTAAACAAATGGTTTCATGAGTTAACTTGCTTATTTCTCAAGTAAAATGCACACACAGATTAGTGATAATGCTGAAATTTGTAGCCCATTTCTCAACTCAAACTAGAAACAACAACTAAATGCACTGTTTTCAAATTAAAATAAATTAAATATTGTTATTTGTCTCAATAATACAAGAGTTAAAAATAAATGTCATATTTACCTGTGCCTGTCAAACAGGTAGACCTAGGACATATACCGAAATTGTCAAACTGCACTGCATAAATTAAATATAGACTAATCCTTATTATAGCAAAAAAAAAAAAAAAAAAAACTTTAGTCAACAGCAGTGAGTCATTTTCTCTGTTCTTTTTGTTCTTTGATTAACTTTACTGACAGAAAGCTTTATTGGCTGCTGTCTCTTTAAGACCAGCTGACGGAGACGCGGCTCTCGACTCGCACGCGCCTCATTCTTTCACAACTCTTGACGTTCATCATAAGACAGCTCTTATGTTATGAAGATACTCGACAAAACGGACATTTTGGCATAATTGTGTGTGTTATTGTAAGTTCAAGCACGAAAGATAACTGTATTCTGGCGTGCTGACCCCACACACTCTGTATATAGTTTGCTGCTGCTCGTCTGACGGCTTAAACCCGAACCAAGTCCAAATAATGGATGTTGGACCGATCTTTTTCACCAGCTTTCACTTTCAGCCGTGTTTACTTAAGATGACGACGAATATGCGTTGCAGCCGGGTTTACCTCGCGGCCGCGGGTAGATTGCGTCATCATAGCTTGTGTAGTATAGAGCCATCTCCCAACCCAACTTGGAGAATAGATTAACGGCGATATTTTTTTTATCGCGCGATAAGAGTCTCGCGTTAACGCAGCACGTTAACGCCGATAACGGCCCACCACTAATATAAATATACTTTTGTGTGTATTTATATGTATTTTGACACCCTCATGACGAAAAAATATTATTTAATATTGTTATTCTAATTAAATTAAAATGATTCATATATAATGTGACAGAGAGAAACAAATGGCACTCATTTAGTTGAATGAACCAAATGCTTGGACCTTTGCTCTCATAACACATTGTCTTTCTCCTCGATCAGAGACTTCGTGTAAGCCAACGAGCTCTTAACTGACCTTCAGTTGTGCTGAACAGCTGGCTAAACCGTGCTTCTCCAGAGAGCGGTCTCATCCCAGAGGGGGATGATGGTGTATTTTCTACTCTGAGCTATTTAGAGATTAATTATGTCTCCTCTTGTCAAAGAAAAGGACCAAAAACTTTTAGTTGTCATTGTCAGATGGCCATGTTTCGTTATGTCGCTAACACACGCTGCCATGAAACAGACTGGCGTATAGCTAGCTTTTGAGGTCGAGGGAAGGGGTTTGCTCAACGCTAGCAGCTACTCATCCACAGCCAATGTTGCATATGCTAATGCGCTCCTGACAAACACTCACGCTCCGAACACAGCGTTTGGCAAATTAATTCACGCTGCAGTGCCGCAGTGACTCATTGATATTTCTGCTGCTGTTGTCGTACCCGAGCGAGCGTGTTTTGTTAGCCCAGAAAACATGACTGCTACACAGCAAAAGATAATCAATTGCTTGGCCAATCGTTTTGTCTTTTTATCCAGCTCATTTCCACCTGGGTCTGGTTGTGTAAAAGTGCAAACATGCTAATTGAAAAGTAAAGTGTCACATGATCTATCTTTGTTTCTTGTGTTTCCATTTGTTTTATTAAGACGTATCCTTTGCATTTCATGCTGCATTCACATAATTTTGGAATTATCATATTCGTGTGATGAGCGCACATGCATTTCACCACATGTTAATTATAGAATCATGGTAGAAGCTAATTAGTTTTGGTTATGAATTCTAAATTGCCCAATTTTGCCATTTGTGCTCTGACCAAAATCACTTGAATCCACGTCACAATTCAGAACTCAGTCTTCTCAGAAAGACTTAAAGGCAGCGATAGGCCCTTGATAGTGAGCACATGGCGTGACACACTATCAGTCGTCACACTCGGGCTCTGGTCTTGATTTTGGGCTCATTGTTTTCGAGTCCGAGAGGAAGTGAGGTACAAGAGATGTGGACTCCATGTGGAAACCATTCCCTTGTTCCTGTAGCCGCTTTTCGAGAGCCTCGGGCTTTGGTTCTTACCCAGAACTGGAGCGGCGATGATGGTCTGAACTAAAAGCGCTCAATAGTTGAGAATAGTGTTTTTTGTTTTTGTTTCATTCCAGTGACTCGAATCTGTTCACCAAAAAGAATCGTTCAGATTTGTTGACTGCAGGTTTCTCTTATTCAGTTCATCATGTTTGAGAAAGAGTTTTTGATTCAAATCACTCACTGTCTTGAGTTCTTTGAAACTGTTCACGATAAAGATTCATTCACTGAATTTTTCAATGGGTCTTTCTACAGGTTGCATTGTCCCACCCAAGTCTATTTGAGTCACTAAATCATTCGAAAATAGTATTTTTTATCTTTTTGCATGTCTACAGATCTAATAAGAGACTTTAGAGTCGTAAAGCATCTACTAGATCTGTAATTGTCTTCCCATCCATCTTGACAAAGGCTCGACTTACTATATGGTTGTATTTTGTATATTGTACAAATTATAGTCTAAATTCATTGAGTTTCAATAACATCCTCATGTTAGTCTCGCGTCTGAACTTAAACGCAGTTTTCATTGGCCAAGGACCGGCCAGAGGCGTCTGACTGACATGTAAACCAACCAATCACAGTTTGTTTTGTTCTATATCATGTTTTAGTGCGTGAAAACATCTCGCCAATGTCCCTACAATAACAGACTGGTGTGTAAAACTCTTGGATGTATTTTAAAGAGACTTCGCCGCATACTTCACATACTTTTGAAAATCCAGCGTTTAGTTGATATTGATTAGCGCTCATTTTCACAGTTGTAAACACGACGGCGTTCTTCGTGGGTTTGGCGTCACTGCATTTTTTTGTTTCCAGGCACTAGGGCTTGCACAGAGTAGTCGAGAGATATTCGCCGCTGTCGGAAACAATCGACTACTCGAGCGCCCATTAACCATAAATGAATTCAAAATGGCGAACGTCACCAACAGACACCACACATTAGATGTGTGGAAGTATTTCATCAAGGATGACAAAAATATCGTAATTTGCCAACTCTGTAAGAAGCCGTTCACATATCGCGTCTAAAAACGCTCTCCTCCTTTCCACAAGTGCTTGCGCTCCCATGGCGTCTGTCGTTGCTATGCAACCATGAACTGCGCTCTCCATGATGACGAGGAAGTATCAGCAAAGGATTTTTGATTTCTAGCCCTTGCATTAGCTTTACCACTAGATATATTTATGGAGATGAGAAATAAAAACCCGCCCTGTACAGCTATGATCAGCTGTTCGGCCGAGCTTTCGATGTTGTTACGGAAATGCAAGCTTATCGGTTGGTTTTTGACGCGATATGTGAACGGCCCCTAAAAGCGAACATTGCTTCTGAAATGAAAGGCAAAAACGGTTATTTATTTGGCTTTACTCTGTGTTACATGAAAATTAAAATATGTAATGTCATAAGAGTCATAACTTAAGTCATTAAGAGTTTACATATGTAATTGTTGCATTAGGCTATGAATTGGGCTAATAAAAATGTATTGATAATAACTATTTCATGTCTTTTCATTTACAGTCGCATGAACCACGAGTAGTCGAGTAACTCGAATATTGTTTTGATAAGAAATCGACTAACAGAAATCAGTAGTCGTGCAACCCCTACCAGGCACACAATCAAACAATCAGATGACGACTTCAAAACTCCTGAAGTGTTTATCATTTTGTGTGCCATGTGCATCAGACGTTCAGCCAGCGGTCTGTGGCGTCTCCTCATGTCATTTTAATTGTCTTTGGTCATCAGTTAATTTTACACAGTCTTAATTCTTCTGCCCTCTTTCTCTCCTTGTTGTGAATGAGAGTGACACATGACAGTCTGAAGGAGTGTGAGCCGCCTCGTTCAAATCCTTCTCCGTGATTCAGATGTCTCAGTTTGTCTCGTTCAGAGTCTCATTCAGTAGACCTCAGTGAACAAATAATATCGTAAAATATGAGTCAGTGCATGGAAGAGAGCAAGAATGATTTGTTCACTAGTTGCTAACATAATCTCTTGTTTCATTCTTACCTTTTGCCTTTATCCCAAATGCCGTTTTAATGGCTGTGACGTCCATCGGCTGGTTTGTGGAAGTGATCAGTGTAAACAAAGCCGGTGCAAAGAGGACTTTGGCAGCGGTGGACATTTGCACACACAGTCCATTAATCATCTGATAACCCCTGCAAGCTGTCCAACCATGTCTTTCTCATACAAAGATTCTTGTTCCTTTGGCTTTTCTCCCCCCATCGAAACATCGAAAATTGCTTCACAGCTGCTCTTGGGATGGGAAGAAGAAACATTTTCAGACACGGTGTTTACATTGCTCTTCTAGCAAAGTGCCAGTGGGACAGACAGACGTGTAATGGAGCGTTCCACCAAGTAGAAACACTGGACGTTGTACCGGACAACAAGTCAAATAACTGAGTGTGAGAGAATCTTGGCCTCGTTCCCTTTCCTGTCAGTTTGTTTTCCATCTCTACGAAATGTTTTCAGGCCCTTCACAGTTATGCTAACACAATCCAAACTCTCCTGGACTACTGTCAGAAATGAGACACTTAGTCCAGCATAAATTTTTTGTTGGTAAGGACAAATGCTTAAAGTAGCAAACCCAAGAGTGTTGACAAAGCATCTCACTTTTATCACTGTTTGAAAGTGTCTGTCAGAATTTGGTGTTGAGCTATAAATATCAAACCCTCTGCGTTTCTTCTCCGTGACTGCCTTCTTGTTTTGTAGGAGCTGTCTGTTGCTGGATCTCTGAGACTGTAAGCAATGGTCCAGCCGGGGTCACGTTTGGAGAAACATCTTGGGTTAAATACAACCCCTAGTTTGTTTGAAACGTTTCCTATAAAAGGCCTCAAGTTTTTGGGCAGTTTGTGTAATCTAAGAAGGCATGGCCTGTATTTGAGCGTGAGCTAGAAGTCAACTCGGGTCAACTTTTCACATTCATTTGCTACATATCGGCTAAATTGCCGTAAAGTTAAAGAGTTTCAGCGAGCGGCAGGAACTCTTGGCTGTGGTGTAACCCAACAAAAACATCAAACAACAGCGTAAACCTCTTCCAAAACCAGGTTCTGGAAACACATGGAGAATGTGGCTTAGCTCCATTTAGTCCAAACAAGAAACAGGTTTTTATAGGATTTGGGTTGAAATTCAAGGCGTTTCGAGTGTATTTGCGAACCCTGTATCGCCAGACGCAGAGGCTTGGTCAGTTGGGAATATTGGATTGTACATTTTTCAAGGGATTCAAGTGTGGAAACAACGAGTCAATCAATCTTGTAGTGGTTGGCAGTGGGAAACCTCTCGTTCTTAGCATCCCACGTATTTTAGAGTTATCGGAAAAGGTGGCTGCCTCTTACAGGTGTTTGCCAAAAGCGGCAGGATTCAAAATATATTGCATTACCAAACCGCTTGGTTCGTTTGGTCTGGGGGGGGGGGGGGGGGGAAACATGTTAGCGTTCACATTGGCATTTTAAGACCGAACATAAAGGCATAGGGATATGATCACAAGCTGATTAGTCGGATTTTATTCCGTATATTTTGCGATGAAACTTACCGAACATTTGGTAATGCAATTAATGCTGTGTTCTTGGATAAATGTGATGCTTGTATGTGCGTGGTTATTTTGACCAGCTGAGAACCCGTGAAGAGCTTATAAAATGTGTAGAGGAGTGAAAACAGTGACAGAAATCCATCCGTCAAACACAAACCAAGATCTGATGCGAGGAGACGCGGTTCTGATGCCTGAACCGAACTGTGATGGGCAACATCGTGACTATGACGAGTAAAAACAGGTTTGCTTGAGCATTCTGTCCTTTTTAGGGTCCATCTTGTGACATCATGTCCTGTTTTTGGTTAGTTTACATGTTTGGTCCATTTTGCGTTCGTTTGGAAGCAGACCGAGACTCATCTTCTCAGCGTCTCGCTCCACTTGTTCGGTGTGCACCAGAGTTCAGATGGCAGCGTTCACACTTATTCAAATGAACCGCACTAACAGAGCAATCGCACCAGGGTTCGTTTCAATCCAACCAAACATGCCAAGTTTGAACACACACTAAATCCAAGTACTACATCTGGTGCATAACTCATACCACACCATTTGTGCAAAAAAAAAAAAAAAAACTAATATACTTCAAATTTTGCAGCTTAAGTAGTGTTTTAGTACTTTCCAATGTCGTTTATAGGCGATTACTGGGGAGAACTTTAACCTATAATTGTACCGATAACGTTAAATATGTAGCGAAAACTTGGACAAATTTAAAAGGGTTGGTATTAATCGTAGTTTGGAGTCGTGTCAAAAGTTGAAATGGATCTCATATCTCGTAGCTCTGAGGTCATTTGGATCAAGGTCGTTTGGGAACAGGGCAAAAACAAAAGCTTTATTTAGTCTTTAATAAAGAAAATTGAGCATGTAATTCCAGAGCACTTCAAGAGCACTGCAACGTCTCGTCAGAATCCCTCATTTATCCAGACTCCCTGAGCCCACTGCTGCGTTTGTGCGTGTCCGCAGCGCAAGGCTTCTGAAGGCTGCTTTATTGATTTATTAATGCTGTAACTGTGGGGGCTCAGGAGACGATTGGCCGCGGTTATCAAGGCAGTTATTCCACCGTTCTTTGGTCTGAGAAACATTACAGCTGCAATCCGAAGAATGTGTGAAGTAAGTGTTTGGATGCTGGTGGAATGCCGGTCAGGATTTTGCGGCGAGCACAGATTGATGAAATTAATGTACTCGTCAGATAAATAAATTCAAATGCACGTCGCTTACAATATAATATCTCCTCTGATTCCCCACTTATATTCAGCAGAACTCATTGTAAACCGCACGAGGAGCGGGTTGAGATGAAGCTTTGACTGCAGAAGGTGTCAAGTTCTTCTGTTAATGGGAAACACATGCAGATACAGCAGTGTGAGTGTCCGTTCCCGGCGGATCTGATGGGGAGACGACTGAAAGGTGTTCATTATGAAACTCATAGTGCAGATTGCTGAATAATGCTCCTCATTTTCATGCTGGTCACCCCTGTGCTGATGTCAGTCAGGTCAGATGACTCATAACCCTGTCCTGATTGGTCAAGTGGGTCATAAGAATAATTTTTTGATCATATTTCATTCTCAATAGAAACGAAATAAAAATGAAATATTCATATAGAAAATTCTCATTGCCGTAATGTGTCTGGATGTGGTTTATTATTTACTTTTTTTTGTCTTTTATTTACTCCAATTAAATATTCAGATTTTCATATATACTTCACAATATAATACTTATTTTATTAAAATAATTAAATATTGTATTTAAAGTATTTACTGTATACATCATGATGGTATTTGTAAAAATAAAATGCATATATAAACACACATGCATAAATAACATATTTACACACAAATACAAAAAAAAATGTATTGACTAGTTTTGCAAGATTCACTTTTAACTTTTTGTAAATGTTTTCCTAGTATTTGATTTAAAAAAGCATCTTAAATGGTCACAAACTGTAGCATAACTTGTTTTCGTGCAAACAAATGGGATATGTCACATGACGTGATGATAAATTAGCATAATAGAACAAGTGACTCACACACATGAAACTAACTAAAGCCAGAAATGGTTTATTCACCCTTTCCCATTGTTTTTGTCTCACTTCCACCCAGCAATCCCATCATCCACGAGGACTTTCACTGCGGCTCCCATTAAACCCCACGGGTACATGACGGACGTGTTAATTCCATTCCTCCAATCAGCTTTGAGAGAACGCCAAATCCATCTGCACTGTTGCCCTTTCTTTCCCCAAAGACTTTCTGTGACCTCATGACATCTTCACTGTTATTTGCAGTGGATTATAAAGCAGATAATTCTGGTCCTGGATGCTGATTGCTAATACAGCATCACAGCTGTGCAAAAAAAAAAAAAAAAAAAAAAGTACTATTACATGTAAATAAATGTATGTTACATATAAATGTGTGTGTATATATGTATGTACACACATACATATATGCATGCATTTTATTTTTACAAATACCATCATGATGTATAAATACTTTACAATATATAATAATTTTTTAACATATTAGTTTATTATTATATTATATATATCATAAAATAACGAAAAATAAAACTATTGAAATATATAAATAATTTTATAATATAATTATACTATAGTTTTTTTCTTTTAAGTATATGTGTGTATCTATACACACACACATATATATATATATATATATATATATATATATATATATGCATACATGTGTATATAATTATTATGCATAAATTAATAATTATATATATATATAAATTATCATTTTAAATAATTGGATTATATATAATATGTTTCAATGAAATAATTATTAATTACATTAACTTGATGTCAGGGCCTTTTTTGCTATTCTAAAAGTTTTAAGTGTTTTGTCATGTGTGTTGTATTTTTAACATTAGGCTAAGAGTGAGTAATCGTGTTAAGCTTGTGAAGTCTTTGGAGACCGACTGAGACTGCAGCTGTTGGTCGTTTTCCCATGATGTTTCTGTGATGGGAGCACATGTGGCGAATCAGTGACGTGTGAGCTAACAGTGGCCTGCTCTGATGTCATAACCCCATGTGATGGACAACAGGCCAGAGCCCTCAGCTGTGTGTGTGCGCGGCGGCGTGACACGGATCGGGTACAGATATAGCAGAGCTCGTTTGATAATGAAAAGATGTACGTGAGCGTTTGTGTCCCCTGAGAGCAGACGCTCCCCAGAGACGGGCCGCACATTATGAAGTGCATCATCCTCTTGTAGTTCGGCTGACTGTTTGTGGAGGCCACATCAAAAACTCGGCCAAGTTCAACGTTTCAGTCATGACACAGAATTCCTTTCGCTTGCTTTATTTTCCTGTCTGCGCTTCAAACATGCTGAACTTCATGATGCATTAGCCAACCACTGAGCAGGACCCAAGACTGTGAAAATTCTTTGTATCTTGGGATGTGCACGTCTTTCGGTGTGTATATACAGTGCATATATACTACTGAGATTTTATTTATTTTTTAAAGAAATGCTTCATTTGAACTCTATTCAGCAAAGAATCCTGGAAAGTTTTTTTTTTTTTTTTACATTGATAATAATCAGAAATGTTTCTTGAGCATCAAATCATCATATTAGAATGATTTCTGAAGGATCATGTGACACTGAAGACTGGAGTAATGATGCTGAAAATTCAGCTTTGATCACTGGAATAAATTACACTTTACTATATATTCACATTAGAAACTTCCAACATATACATTTAAAGCTAAACTGTGTAAATGTTCATTGCAGCAGGTGTAATGATATGACGCAGCGCTTGAAAATAGGTCTAATAGGTTAGACAAACTTAGTCCCGCTCACGTTGGAAGTTACCGAGCTGGGGACTATTTTCAGGCGCTGCGTCATATCATTACGCCTGCTGGACTCATGGTACGGCAGCAAAGTTTCTAGATTATTACGCAGGAATGAGAGTATAGTTCCTAGCCATATCAGCCTAGAAAATCGCAACTTTTCATTTTCCGTCGGTCTTAGTACACGATGTAACTACAGAAGAGTCAAGTTTTAAATAGGAAAAATATCGAAACTCTTTGGTCAATTTTTTGAGAGAGATGCTAATGGTCCTGTCCGACTCAATGATCTATGCTAAGCTATGCTAAAAGTGGTACCGCCAGACCCGGAGATCGGCTGAATGGATTCGAAAACGGTAAAACTCAACTGTTTAACTCTGGGGGAGTTGTAAAATGAGCCTATTTCCCAAAAAAGTGGAGTATCCCTTTAAGGCGGAGTCTCGAACGGCGTCACCGGCGGCCATCTTGTCACAGGGAAGCTTTCTGGCGAGCTGGTATCTGAAGTAAGGTGAGTGATCAGCACGAACACAAATACTCTTATCTCGCTGAAATCTTGTCGGATTTACAAACGGTTTGGTTTCTTACAAACGTTATTAACGTGGCTATAATTCTGAACGCTGGAACATGTTGAAATTGCTGATTTTCTTAATTATTCATATGTATGCAGTGTCATAACTACATCTCTGACGTTTATAACAAACCAAATCGTTTGAAAATCGGTAGAATATTGAGCAAGTTATGGTTATTTAAAAGTACATGCACCATTAAAACACAATGTTACAAGTGAGCGAGCTCCCTGTGGCAAGATGGCCGCCGTGTGCGGACGTCGACCTCCGTTGGCCAGCAGCGCGCACGAGACATCTAGCCTTTATTATATGATATCTATGGTTAAAATGCCCTCGGAATGGGAGGGGCTAGAAAGTAATATTCAGTTGGTAGTCATAAACAATTTCACCGCTAGATGGGAGAAAATCCTACACAGTGTAGCTTTAAAATATATTCAAATAAAACAATTCATAAAATCACAGTTTTGACTATTTTGGATCAAATAAATGCAGCCTTGGTGAGCAGAAGAGACGTAATCAGACTCATCTCTAGTTATACTTATATAGCAGTCTAAATGTGTTCACAAAACATTTTGTAGAAGTGTGTCGTGTTAAATGTGCTTGAACACTTGCTGTGATATTGAAATTAAATGTACACAGAGCATTATCATCTTACACTTCCAGCATCAAGTAAACGGTCTGTTCTCACTGAACAGCTTTTCGAAGCTTTTAAAATGCATGATTTTTAATATATGCGGAATCAGAATTGTGAACCAATGAGATTGCACTGTGGGTGGATCTAAACGGTGAAAAACATGATTAAATGTATCACTTTTAGAGCATGGTTTATGGGTGTGTGCTTTCAAACAATATCTGATACTGTTATATGCTGTATAAACACCCTAATAATACTGCTAGCTGGTGACTTTAATAAAACATGGCTAAAATATTGTTTTGGACTGAATAACCTCACTCCAATAAAATCCGAACGTAATATTTAGCGAGCAGGGTTCATGCAGGCCGAGTTGGATGTCATCGAAATCTATCGTTCCAATCAAACGTCTTGAAAACACTGGAGCCGGGGCCGGAGCGTGCTGTGTGTAGACCACGCTCACCACACGGAAACATGCCTCTCATTACGTCAAAACACTCCCATCTATGGCCATGCCTACCCTCCTTAACCAGCAAATTCCTTGCATTATTTATGTCGGCATGAAAAGAGCAAGTGACGACAATATAAAGGGTGTAATTTGCACGGCCATGGATGTGTTTATGAGCGTGCACACGCACAGATATTATTGCAGCGACCGCAGTTAAACAAAGTCTCACATCTTCGGTATCTGAGGAGATTCTGTGCCTGGGTTCCTGTCGGTTGTTCGCGTCCGGGGTCACGGTTTACAGCTCTCGGGTCCTATGGGAAGGTGTTGGGTAGATGTGAAGCAGGGAAAACAAGAGCAGCGTTTGCACTCACAGCTGAGTTCAGTACAGCGCTGCAGCAAACTGATGACTCCCAGATGTTTAATAAAGCCCAACTCTGTTTCTGTAGCACACACACTTTTTCTGGACTGCTGATTTCTTTTTTAAAAAAAACAGGCATCCCAAACCCGTCCACAAATGCTGTTTTCATTTTAAAAAGCCATTCACCTTAATAAATGGGGTATATGTACTGTAATCTGTTTACGTCTGTCCTTAGTCTTGCACGCAACTGCCCAATGTTTTATCATTTCTCACAGTGTTAACGTTTCACCTCGTGTTTCCATGCGAAATGTTGCTCGACTGTGGGAACGGGAGCTTTGCATGTGGTTATGTGGACACTGTCTCTCTACCTTTGTCTCACTCGCTCTCAGAGAGTCAGAGAAGTTTGCAGACTTCCAAACTCAAAGACATGCTGTGACTTGCTAAAACTTTTTTTCTTTTTTTTATATATATATTAAATTAAATTAAAAGTATGGATAAATCTCATTAAACCATGTAATGGAAAAAATTTTAAACATCATTTTCCATAACAAAATGAGACCTATTTCATTTATTTATTTGGCAATGACAGATTTTTCCCACATATTCTCATTACCGTAATGCATCCATCCTTTTTTTTTTTTCTTATAGTTTTTTTTTCTAGTTTCCATTTTAATAGATAATAATAAACATGTAATGGAAAAAAATTAGAAACATAATTTTCCATAACAAAATGAGACCTATTTCATTTATTTATTTATTTATTTATTTGGCAAAGACAGATTTTTCCCAAATATTCTCATTACCGTAATACATCCATCCTTTTATTATTATAGTTTTTTTCTCTCTTTTTTTTTCTAGTTTCTATTTTAATAGATAATACTAATTATGGATAATTATGACAAGAATGTAGTATTTTGTACTGAATTAATACTTTAGTAATACTGCAGTGCAATGTTTTTTTGCATTACGGTAATGAGAATTTTTTGGAAAATGTGCTCAAACTAATATAAAGATATACATTCACCTAAAGGATTATTAGGAACACCATACTAATACTGTGTTTGACCCCCTTTCACCTTCAGAACTGCCTTAATTCTACGTGGCATTGATTCAACAAGGTGCTGAAAGCATTCTTTAGAAATGTTGGCCCATATTGATAGGATAGCATCTTGCAGTTGATGGAGATTTGTGGGATGCACATCCAGGGCACGAAGCTCCCGTTCCACCACATCCCAAAGATGCTCTATTGGGTTGAGATCTGGTGACTGTGGGGGCCATTTTAGTACAGTGAACTCATTGTCATGTTCAAGAAACCAATTTGAAATGATTCGAGCTTTGTGACATGGTGCATTATCCTGCTGGAAGTAGCCATCAGAGGATGGGTACATGGTGGTCATAAAGGGATGGACATGGTCAGAAACAATGCTCAGGTAGGCCGTGGCATTTAAACGATGCCCAATTGGCACTAAGGGGCCTAAAGTGTGCCAAGAAAACATCCCCCACACCATTACACCACCACCACCAGCCTGCACAGTGGTAACAAGGCATGATGGATCCATGTTCTCATTCTGTTTACGCCAAATTCTGACTCTACCATCTGAATGTCTCAACAGAAATCGAGACTCATCAGACCAGGCAACATTTTTCCAATTTTGTCTTCAACTGTCCAATTTTGGTGAGCTCGTGCAAATTGTAGCCTCTTTTTCCTATTTGTAGTGGAGATGAGTGTTACCCGGTGGGGTCTTCTGCTGTTGTAGCCCATCCGCCTCAAGGTTGTGCGTGTTGTGGCTTCACAAATGCTTTGCTGCATACCTCGGTTGTAACGAGTGGTTATTTCAGTCAAAGTTGCTCTTCTATCAGCTTGAATCAGTCGGCCCATTCTCCTCTGACCTCTAGCATCAACAAGGCATTTTCGCCCACAGGACTGCCGCATACTGGATGTTTTTCCCTTTTCACACCATTCTTTGTAAACCCTAGAAATGGTTGTGCGTGAAAATCCCAGTAACTGAGCAGATTGTGAAATACTCAGACCGGCCCGTCTGGCACCAACAACCATGCCACGCTCAAAATTGCTTAAATCACCTTTCTTTCCCATTCTGACATTCAGTTTGGAGTTCAGGAGATTGTCTTGACCAGGACCACACCCCTAAATGCATTGAAGCAACTGCCATGTGATTGGTTGATTAGATAATTGCATTAATGAGAAATTGAACAGGTGTTCCTAATAATCCTTTAGGTGAGTGTGTGTGTGTGTATATATATATATATATATATATATATATATATATATATATATATAAAATCTAACAGAAAGGCAAAATATATATATTTTTTATTATTTCTTTATTTGATTTTGGATTGAAATATGACCTCATGGCAATCATGTAAATTATTATATCACCTTATTAAAACAATTCAAAGCTTGAACTTTATCTACTAACAGGAAAGCCCTGTTTTGGACCAAGTTAGTGTCTAGTGCAAACCATAACTGTATACTATTTTTTCTCTCTATTTTCTTTTTTTAGGTAACACTGGTTTATTTTTCCCAAAACAATATCTCAATCCCTCATTGTAATATTGTTCCATTAAACTGAGCGTTTGGGCTCCAGAGGGCCGGACAGACATTGGATATTGTTCCAGTCCTTTCTGTTTTTTTATTATTATTTTTGTGCTCATAACAAGTGGAAGGTTTGGTTACCAGCAGCTTGTAAACGAGCTCCTGTGTGGAATGTTTATCAGTTTGTTTCCACTGGATTATCCAGGAATGATTTGCAGTGGGCCGAGGCGTTCTCGCTAATAAAACCAGGAGGGAGACTTTCAGTCTAATTGCCTTTATTTCACTCGTGCTGGTGTCTGGATAGTGTGGCTTCCATGGCTGGCCTTCATTGTGTTCACAGATTAGACTCTGTGAGCCAGGCGTCTTGTGTTTTCATGCCTCTGCCAAATGTGTGTGTTTAGGAGAGGCGACAATCCTATCTCTACACTGTCTTGGGAATTTTCTAAAAACTTCCAGAATCTCTCCGTGGCACAAATCCAGCGAGACGACACGCTTCCCAGTAACCCATCCGCTTTGGCTGCTTTCGTATTGTCCTGCACTCACATGGGTTTGGCTTGGGAAGAGAGTTTCTCTCGTTTCCATTTTTCCCCAGTTACTCATTTCTTACTCCAAATATTTGATTTTTATTTGATGTATACGTGTTCTTTACCCTGTTGGACTTGGACTGGAGGATTGCCGGATAGTGAAATTACCCAAACCGCATACACACACGCACACACTTACATGCTGAACTGCGTCCATTAATACAAAAAAAGACTGCAAAAAGCCCTGTTCACAAAGGCACTTTTGTGTTGGCGATCCGTTAAAGGTTTTCTTACCCAAAAGAAAGCAGAACACCTGCCGGTTTAAGACGACCACACAGGCGAGGCGAAACAGTTTGTCCATATTAAACCTCTTTTTCTGAACGGTAACGGTTTAGTTCTTCCCTCTCATACAAATGACACAAAACATGTTCAAGCATCTGTTCGGAAAGTATCATTACATTTGAGTTAGTAATGCTTGTTAACGATTTAAACAAAACTTTGTGCTCCAAACATGAATAAGTCTCGTTGAATTAAAAAAAAAGAAAGAAAGAAAGGTGGAAACAATCCCAAGACTTTGAAGGCACCCGGATATATGAATACGAATATTTTGTTTTCCTTTTAATAAAATATCAATTTCAGGACCATTAAGATATGTTGCATCATGATGTGATTTTAAAAACACATTATCCACCAAATTCATATCACTGATATTATATTAATCATTTTACTCTTAATAATTCTGATCATTATATGTTTTCTTTATGGATTCATTTCAGGGCAGCACAACAAATACTATCATTATGCATATACTGTTTATGTATAGATAGATAGACGGACGGACGGATAGATGGACAGACAGACAGACTGTTATGTGGATACAGAGATGAACCCAAGCGCAGACAGAATGCACTACACACAAGGTTTATTGATGACAAAGAATGGGGAAAACAAAACCCACGAGGGGGCAAAACACAGACAGGACAACGAGTGACTAAACTAGACTACTAACAAACAGCTAATACAGAAACAGAACTTTCTCTTGACAGGATACTCACAGAGAAGGAATTATAGTAACATAATGAACCGGCACAAGACAGCAAACACAAGGGGATTAAATAGGGAGACTAATGATAACACAACAGGTGACACAGGTAAAGCAATAATGAAAAAACGAGGATAACAAGGGGGCGGGGGGCCCAAACAAATGGCCATGTGCTTGTACACAAAACATGGGTCTGTCATGATCCTGCCTCAAGAATTAAAGAATGACAAAGACTAGATGGCAGAATCATCAGATAGACAGATAGATAGATAGATAGATAGGTAGATAGATAGATAGATAGATAGATAGATAGATAGATAGATAGATAGATAGATAGATAGATAGATTGTGTATGATTCTTTAATTGGGAGCTCTTCAGAAAATAGTTTTCTTCAAGCCATTGGCTTGATTCATCCTCTCTATTTCTATTATTATTGTTTGCTAATTATATGCACAAATATACTGTTTTCTAACTATTCATCAATGGTGAATTTTGTATTGAAACTCTTCTAATAAAAAAGGTTTCGCAGTGTTTCTGTGACTCAACCACTTGTGAATCAATAGCTGATTTGCTTACTAATATTGTTTTGATGCAATAGCTTAATCTTACCAAGACCGAAACTGTTAGTGTATATGGTTATACTAGACTCTGAATACTAGTGTACTGATTACTACTGTACATGCTGCACAGTATATACATATATGATTTATTTATTGTACCGTATGAAACGCTGCATTATGCATAAGCATTTCAAGTAGTATGCTACATGCTTGTCACATGACCTCAACATGTTTAATTTAGACAGGGACATCCAGTTAGCCTTTAAAAATACAGTATGCATTTGTTTTTTAAATTAGTAATTTAGTCACCTTAAAAGTTTGTCACGGCACATTTTGATCCAGTTATTTTGTGCATGTGCCGAAACGGATGTGGTTTCATTTCCCACTGTGGGGCTGATAACAGCTCTTTGTAATACAAATGCGTCAATCGTTGCCTTTAACGCAAGAGTTTAAAGACGGTATGAGATGAATCCTAAGTGGCGGTGTCACTTCACGCATTCTACCAGCACGGTTCAGCATGGTTAGCCAACCGTGGTGAGAATACACTGAGAATACACTGAGTATTAAGCACTGAGGGAAATCCGGAGTATGGTATCGGCTATGGTAATGTGTGTTTCGTTTCCAAAACACGCTGTAAGCGGTAGACCAATCATAACAGACTAAGCCATCTGACCAATCAGAGCAGAGTAGACCAATCACAGCAGACTGGGCCATTTGACCAATCAGAGCAGAGTTGACCAATCACAACAGACTGGGTCATCTGACCAATCAGAGCAGAGTAGACCAATCACAACAGACTGGGTCATCTGACCAATCAGAGCAAAGTAGACCAATCACAACAGACTGGGCCATCTGACCAATCAGAGCAGAGTAGGCTCTCGGATAGGCGGGGTTTAGAGAGACTGAATCTTCGAACAAATCATTTTTAGACTCTTTGAGAAATGAGGTGATGTGCAATGTATATTACAAGAAAATAAAGTGTTTTTTGACATTTGCATGTAAACCAACAGGAGCATAATAATTAAAATAGCATAATGGGGCACTTTACCACTTATTGAACTGGATTGAATCAACAATGAACTGAGTTGAGCTGAATAATGACACTATTGTCTTTTCTAGAGCTGCTTTACAGCTGAAATTGAATTCGAACAGTATGGTAGTATGTTTTTTGGTCATAGGTTTTGTTTCCAACTGCTACCTCCAAATCTCTCTCTCTCTCTCTCTCTCTCTCTCTCTCTCTCTGTGCCCCTCTTTCTCCTCCTTTCTTTACCTCCAGCTTATTTGAAATAATGACAGAGAGAATTACACTGTAAAAATACAGGCTCTGCTCCCAGGAGCAAAAAAAAAGAAAATTGCTGGTTCAAAAGAGTCAAGTCAGCAGTGCAGGAAAGAGGCAGCTGGAGATGAAGAAATGATTGGTTGAAACAGAAGTGTGCCCCGTCAGAGCTCGACCCTGATAATGGATGATTTCACCTCCGGGCGGGCAGGTGACAAAGAGAGTGAATTATTCTAAATATCCAGTAATCTGGCGTTCGCGGGTCATCCGAACACGTGCAGTGCCGTGTGTCTGCGTGTAGATTTGACTGATGGCTGCTCTCTCTGATCTAACCCTCCTGGGATATTAAACTTTCAGCACGTCTCTCAAGCTCACTTTATCTTGCGTAAAGGTTGACATAACTCTGAGCGTCAGTGAACGTCAGCCTTTCTGGACAGAAGTCTCTTTTCCTTCTGCTAAAGAGAGGCGGTTCAATTCTTGTCGTCTTAACAGTTTTATTTTACCAGCATATTACTACTGTCATCTTTTAAGACAATGGGCCCTATTTTACCGATCTGAAACGCAAGTATCAAACGCGAAACGCAAGTAACTTTGTGGGCGGGTCTCACAAGCCACAACTCGCCCCTCGTCTTGTTGCTATTATACCGGCGGGATAAATGACTCTTGCGCCCGACGCAAATCTAAAATGGGTTGGTCTGATGTAGCTTCATTAATCATATGGTTTGGGCATAACGTGAAATAAACCAATCAGAGCGTCATCTCACATTCCCTTTAAGAGCAGGCGCGCTTGTTCCATGGCGGATTGCTATTATAACGGTGGATTTGCAGGAGCGGTTCACAGCCGAGGAGACCGACGTTCTCGTCAGGGCCGTAAAACACAGAGAAGTGACATTGTATGGGGATGGAGAAACACACCCAAATTAACTTCGGTTGAACAGGCGTATAATAATTTGGGTAAATGTGTAAGCTAGATTTATGGCTATTCTTCTATCTTCATGGACACCACAATAGCCCCGTTTACATGTAGCATTGTATTCCGATTATAACCAGTTTAAAAGTCCAATCAGAATTAAAATGCTCCATGTCAACACCTCAATCGGAATAAAAATGCTCAAACCGATTGAAATTTCAGTCGGATTGAAGGGGGTGGAATAAACCTTTTCATGAACCGATCAAATTAAAGATTACACCATGTAAACGAGCTGATCCGATTACTTTGAGTGTACGTCTTTCTGCGCATGCCTGGTTTTGCGCCAGATAATTCTGTCAGCTAACATAATGCCTTCTGTTTGTGACCAGATGCAAAAAACTATGCACGCTAACCATTACCATAGTAAACATGGTAAATATGAACACTTAGAAATCAGCGAAATCAGACAAATCAAGAAATCAGACAAATCATATAGGTTATCATAATCCTGATTTATTTTATCTGTCAGTAGCCTACGTCTCGTCTCTTTATACCGGACTATCCTCTTTATCTCTGACTGAAAATATAACTGTATCCTTCTGGGAGAGAGTGCTAAAGCTCCTCAGGTAATATTTTTGGTGGCATATTTGTAGAAATGATCATTCCAGTTAATACATGTGATGTAAATATGTGCTGTAACTAGGCTACCAAATAAACAGAAACAGACGCGACTGAAAGTTGCGTGTCCTCTTTCTTTTGTGAAATAGACGTTCACAAACGTCATAAATGGTAAACCACTTTATTTCTGTGTGACTAATGTGCAATTTTGACACAAATTAATTCATTATGATCAATGTGTCGCTTTTTATTGTAAACCTGTGGTAAAACGTCGATGCTTGGGTTTTAAATATTCAATTAAACAATAAAAATGCCAGCAAACGGTCGCTCTTGTTTTGCGATCACGCTGTTTCCAGTGATTTCTTTCTGATTAGTTTTATGATAAAACGTCCATTTTGTTGGTGAAATGATGGGTTAGTGTTACGTTGTTCCAGAGAGGCGTGTTACGGGCGTGTTTTAAGTGAAGCGCTGTGGAGCTTTTGGCCCGACAGTGGAAACGCAGCAGATTTTGGGCACGGTGCTACTGGCCCGAGGCTATTAGCCTGGCACGGCCGTTTAAAGCCCTGGCTCGCACTGGCCCGACAGTGGAAACGCGGCTAATGCCTACAACTAACGCAACGATTAAGTGATGCACCATCTTGACAGGATTGAAAACGTGGAAAATGATGAGCTTCCAGATCCGGCAGACAAGTGTGCGCATGTCACAAAATGATTTCGATTGAAAGCGTCAGCACATGTAAACACCAGATCGGTTTAGATAACATCCCATGTAAACAGTCAACCGGAATCCGTCAATCAGAACGATCTTAATCAGAATAGCAAAAAAGTGTGCATGTAAACGGGGCTAAAGATTTCCCTCATGTGAAATATTTTTCCTTGTAATTATGTATGGTGTGCAAAAATGTGAACTACTGTGTCTGTGTGTAGATGAGAGAAGCAAAGTGTATGTGCGTTGTGCACACGCTACATTATGGCCAAGCATGCGCCCTTAAAATAGCATCTGAATAACGCGCCACTGACTTTAGACTAGGTTTTTCCTGGTCTGTGGTGGAATTGTTTTCTGAAACTGCAAAATAGCACCAGGGAACGTTTGCGCCGGAACACGCCTCCTCTTTTCACTGAACCGCCCCCGGGAGCGCAAGTTCATTCCCTAATTTACCGACGTGCGTCTGTGGAGGGAAAAGTCCGCTGTGCGCGGGTGCAAACTAGGAATGATACATGCGTTGTTGTACAAAGTCAATTGCGCTGGATGCAAGATAGGGCCCATAGACTGATACACACTGCATATGTAAAAAAAAAAAAATATATATATATATACAGTATACACTGCCATTCAAAATCTGGATCAGTACGTTTTTATACTTTTATTCATTCCAGGTAGTGTTGTATACTTCATATTTTTGCATGCATCATCCAAGTATTCCGTTCAAGTTACATACTACAAAAAGTAGTGTGAGTAGTGTGGTAGTAGGCCGTTTCAAAGGCCCTTGACTCTCTTTTTCAGCTTTCTCTCTGACTGAATGAGTTCGTGTTCCTGTTCTCTGATAAACGTGAGCCGCTCTCTCTCCCTCATTAAATATTTCTCCATGGATTTATGCTTTCCGTGATCTGTTTGGGCTAGCGCTCGTACTGCTTTCATGCTTGGCCAGTGAAGCTGCAAGCGTGGAGTGGACCGCTGATAGATAAATGCATATATTTATCTGAAAGTTAAATAAATGCTCCGGCACATTCCAGCACAGAGCAGGATCGTCTTTTAGGATAAAAGGTCAGAAAAGTCTGAGCTACTGCAAATACACAAAAATTGCCTCACACTTAACTTTGGTTTTCTGACTGACAAAGGCGTAGTTTGCGAATAGTAAACACATTTTTACAAGAAATTGTTAGACATTAAGTTAGTTTGAACAACTGTTAGACTTTACAGTGTAGAAGATCTGGTAACAGTGTAGAAATATCTTGTAACTTTTTATTTTACAGTTTTGAATATGTTACATGTATTTACCATAGTAATAATAGTAAATTATTAATGCAACTAACCCTCAACCAAATCCTAATCCTACTCTCTGTCACGTAACGGATGAATATGAGACGAGGATTCAAATGCAGAGGAATTTATTGATGACATGCAGACAGGGTAACAAACTCAAAAAACACAGAGCTCCAGGAACACGCAACAAGGACAGGTAACTCGGACAACGAACCAGCACAAGACTACAAACACAAGGAGGCTAAATAGGGGAACAAACAAAGGAGGGTAACGAGACAGACAGGTGGGACAAATAAACCAATAATCAGATAACAAGATGGGAGGGGCTAGACAATAGACACGAGCACATGGCCCAAAACAACAAAACACCCATGTGCAGCACAAGACAGGACAGGCATGTGACATTACCCCCTCCCTACGGAGCGGCTACCAGACGCTCCATAAGACCAGGGCGGGAAGGGAGGGACAGACCAGGGCGGGAAAAGGGGAATGGACCGTTCAGAAGGCCAGGGAGGCACACAAAGTTCGGGAGTCCAGGGCGGAGCAGACAGTCCATCGGGCGGCCAGGGCGGAGCAGACAGTCCATCGGGCGGCCAGGGCGGAGACTTTCCCTCGGGCGGCCAGGGCGGAGACTTTCCCTCGGGCGGCCAGGGCGGAGACTTTCCCTCGGGCGGCCAGGGCGGAGACTTTCCCTCGGGCGGCCAGGGCGGAGACTTTCCCTCGGGCGGCCAGGGCGGAGACTTTCCCTCGGGCGGCCAGGGCGGAGACTTTCCCTCGGGCGGCCAGGGCGGAGACTTTCCCTCGGGCGGCCAGGGCGGAGACTTTCCCTCGGGCGGCCAGGCCGGTGAAGACCCCTCGGGCGGCCAGGGCGGTGAAGACCCCTCGGGCGGCCAGGGCGGTGAAGACCCCTCGGGCGGCCAGGGCGGTGAAGACCCCTCGGGCGGCCAGGGCGGTGAAGACCCCTCGGGCGGCCAGGGCGGTGAAGACCCCTCGGGCGGCCAGGGCGGTGAAGACCCCTCGGGCGGCCAGGGCGGTGAAGACCCCTCGGGCGGCCACGGCGGTGAAGACCCCTCGGGTGGCACTGGAACTGGCACCACCGGAACTGGCACCACCGACTCGGGATCACCGGAACTGGGACCACCGGAACAGTCACGGAGGGGTTCTTCCTTCCTCTCCTCCGTTTCGGGACCAGCGGTGAAGGCTTGCCTTTCTGCTGACCGTCATCTGCCATGGTCCTCTCCTCCTCCATAGTCCTTTGAGCACATTTGGCGAAATATTCAAACAAGGAAATTGAAGATCCCTTATCCTCACCAGAAATAATTTCACTCCGCTGAATCCACATATTTGGCTGGTTCGTTCTGTCACGTAACGGATGAATATGAGACGAGGATTCAAATGCAGAGGAATTTATTGATGACATGCAGACAGGGTAACAAACTCAAAAAAAACACAGAGCTCCAGGAACACGCAACAAGGACAGGTAACTCGGACAACGAACCAGCACAAGACTACAAACACAAGGAGGCTAAATAGGGGAACAAACAAAGGAGGGTAACGAGACAGACAGGTGGGACAAATAAACCAATAATCAGATAACAAGATGGGAGGGGCTAGACAATAGACACGAGCACATGGCCCAAAACAACAAAACACCCATGTGCAGCACAAGACAGGACAGGCATGTGACACTCTAACCCTATAGTAAGTACATGTAGTTGCTCAATTTTACTCAGTACTTAAATATATAATTACACTGTAACAATGACACCTCAAAATATAGTGTAACCAAATGTCTTAATAAATGAAGTTACCACTGACTAAGATTAGTAAATGCTGTAGAAGTGTTTTTCACTATTGGTTTATGTTAACTAATGATACCTTATTGTAAAGGGTTTCCTTATTATTTAAATTTAAAGAAAAAAATAATAGATTCACCATTTGTGATGTGGCAGCGAGCTATAGCGCACATACGTGTTATTTTTATGTGTTTCATAGAGGTGGAATTCATATCAAAATCTGCCAAACTTCCCATATTACTTCTGAATAGAATGTCTACTTCATAAATTGTATGAAAATTGTGGAAATAATGGTTCAGATCACTCTAACCACATGTGGAAATGGAGGCGCCCTTATATGGGCAGTAATGGAGTCTGGTTGTCACCTAGTGAAAAAGTTCGGTACTGCGCTCAAACAAACTCATAAGGCCAATTTATACTTCTGCGTCGAGTGTACGCCGTAGTGTACGTCGTAGGGTACGCATGTAGGCGACGCCGTCGTGAGCATTTATACTTCTGCGAATGTCTGTGTTGCTCTGCAGTTACACCGCCGAAACGCTAGTTGGCGCGGGTGGGTTTTAATGTTCCAGTTCCACTGTGTTTACATTCCTCGCGGCTGTTTTGAGTTTAGGTTTCTACGAGCAATGGCGACTGAAGGAGTCATACAGATGGCTGTATTTCCGCACTTCTTCAAGCAATCTCTCGGTCACTTGGTCTATTTCCATGGCTCTTCACTGATCTTCGGAATTTAAAAATGGCGGGCGGGCGGTGCAGAGTGCAGAAGATCATTCCGGAAATGCGTAGGAGGAAACGCGATGCTATCCAGCCGACCAATCACAGATCTTGCGGTCCGCGTCGCCGCGACGCGTAGTTACATTTTTGAGGAGGTGCGCGTCAGGGTACGGCGAAGGGTACGACGTATGGTACACGTCAATGCGTATGCTACGCCGTACCTTCTACGCGCACCCGACGCAGAAGTATAAATTGGCCTTTACTGAAAGCTCATTTTTTGAGATATCAACCTAAATTTTGAAACACAACTTGTTCAGATTTTTGACTTTGATTTTTTTTTTGCAGTTTTAGAGTTGCCCAGGTAAAAAAAAAAAAAAAAAATTCATATAAAATATGAATAATGAATTTTTTTACATTGTACATTTCCATAAACTCAAACTTCTATAACTTTTTTTCTGTTTCACTTTCTTAATTTATTTCACATCTACAAAAATCTGCCAAATGTCTTCTTTAAAACAAGACCAGCATTCTTTAATTACCACCATTTAAGTTCAAAATGTGCATTTTCATGTCTACTCAAAAAAAAAAGGGGGCTAACAATGAACTGTTTGTATTTTTATTAACTAAAGTTAACAAAAATGAATAAATAATGTGTTCCTCATCTAGTTAATGCATTATCCAATGTTCACTACCGGGAGATCATTTAAAAGTGTTACCGAAAAACACAAATAAAGCATTATCAGCCATCGTTTAATGGAAAGATTATCAATCAGCTTGTTTAATGGAGGAAGGGAAAGTACTAGGAATTGTGATCCTGATCCTGTTAAACTCTAACCTTACCCAGCGGCTTCTTGCTGCGTCCCGTGTCTTTTATTTGCTAATGCACACGGTGCTTATATTTAGCAGGCACCATAAATTATACACACATTCAATCTCACGTCAGATTGAATAGCGTGTAGAGCTTGAATCGCGTAATAAATAAAGTGCAAGGTGAGTTTAGTGTTTGCCGAGTGGGATCGTCCAATGAGGCGGCTGCTATTTATGATTGGATATTACCACAGAGATTATGATAATGACTGTAGTTCTGCGTATGAAATGATTACTCAAGACCACTTCATCCTTCAAGCACTTCTGAAGCGCCGCGGACACTGAGCTCATGATAAGACAGATTGTTCGGTGTGTCTCAGGTGAAGGACGCCACTCTGAGGAAGCGTTTGACGTCTTGTGTAATTCCTTGTGAATCATGTCATTGCTAATGTTTCACGAAATCCACACGTGAAGCGGGTCTCGGAGACCTTCGTCCCTGTCGTGACCTCTACGTCAAGGTTGAGCTGACTCTCGCGGCCCGAGGGAGCCACAGGTCTCTTTGAACATTTATATTGTTAATGAAAATGGAAAACAGATTAGATCCAGTGACTTCAAAGCCGACGAGTATGAGAGGATGTGCGTAACCTCTGTTCCACTCAAACTTTGCATGTGCACCTTCATTAGCCTGTGTGTTTGGGCCAAAACAACTCGAAATATGTCCTTTCAGTCCTGAATGCTGTTAATATCACTGTGGAACGTGAAAGGAGACTTTCGGAAGAAACTTCTCGCTGCTCTTTTCCATACGATGGTGGAGACTAGAAATGCAATGATGACTAAATTCTGGCAAATTATTTATGCTGATATATAATGTTATGCTGATAATGGATGAATCAGGGTAATTATTGTTAACTAAACCATTAAAAAACATTTGTCTCTTGGAATTAATACAATTTTAAATTAAATGAATGAAAATGTAAAAAAAAAATGTGATGAAAAAAAGCATGATAAATAGATATTAATCTGTTTGCTATATTTTACATATATACTGTGTTTCATTAAATTATTAGTTAAAGGATGCATTAAAATGATCCAGTGTGACAGTAAATAAAAAAAAAATTCTATTAAAAACAATGCTGTTCTTTTGGACTTTCTATTTATCAAATAATCCAGAAAAATGTCATGGTTTCCACAAAAATATTAAGCAGCACAACTGTTTTCAACACTGAAAATAATAAGAAATCATCATATCAGAATGATTTCTGAAGGATCATGTGACCCTGAAGACTGGCGTAAAGATGCTGAAAATTACACTACTTTAAACTACATTTTACTATATATTCACATAGAAATTGTAAATTTCATTGTAATAAAAATTGTAATAAAATTCACAAAATTACTGTTCTTACTGTAAATCAAATTGATGAGCATAAAAGACTTCTTAAAAACAGATATATGAAACACATGTGGTCAGTATGACCTATTTTTATGAACATGAAAATGCCTGAATTCTTTCAGGGGGAAAATAACAGCATACGGGATTGGAATGACGTGGGAGTGAGTAAATCATGACAGAAGTTTGATGTTATTCTCTCGCAGTCATCATTGTTTTAATCATCGCGTCCGTTGGGTGGAAAACATGAGCAATGCAGCCGTGACCCTCGGTGAAGTCCGAGTGACTGTTTGCTTTGCCCTCCTCTGATGTTGTGCTATTCATCTTTGATTTCAGGGTGCAGATGTGGGAAACCTCTCGCTCCGTCCTTCCAGACGCTCGTCGTGCCCGAGGCGCTTCACTCAGAGCTGTGAAGTCCAAGTCCCCGGCGTGTCAGATCACAGGGCCACTCGCACCGCTAAAAGAGTTGATCTCAGTGCTACAGATTACCTCCTCAAGTGAGGACGCTTTCATGTCCGACATGAAGAAGTTCATCACTGTAGTCGTGCTTTTAATGAGCCTGAGAATGAAAGAGCTTTTAAACTCGTGCATTTTTTAGTTTTAGTGCCGGCTGGTTAATCATTCCATGATGCAAGCTCCGAAGGCAACTCTCGGGATCATTACGGATGTCTTGACCATCTTTGGACAAAAAGCCTGCCACTTGTCTCATCGTCCCTCACATTTTCATTGGAGTCATCATGGCCCTGCACGTAACGTTTAACACACGTAATGCTCATGTGGGCCGGATGTGTTGGATTTCGTCTCGTCAGACTCTTTTCCCTGTAATTTTCATGGGTCATTACTGTTATATATACCACAAAACATCACAGAATTCATCAGAAACATTGCTAACACAAACATTTGCTTTTCCCACCAAAATGATGTCACTTCCTGGAGGATGATGATGTCATTAAGCAACTGATTTTTGTTAGTTACGGGAAACAATATTCTAGAGGAAACATGTTTGTTTGAAGCATATTATGTGTAGAAACATTAAAACAGCATTAAAGGCCCACTGAACTGTCTTGAAACGCACAGCATTATTCAATGTGTTGAACAGGAAGACAGGGCGGGACATATCGAACAGCTCCTCCCCCTTTTAAAATAGCCAATAGCGTTTAGTTTATATCACAGGTAAAGCTTCCTCCAGTTTCCTCCTAATCTTTAACCGTTTCTCCTCCTAATCTCCTCCAAAGCGCTCTACAATATCATTCTGTGCAGAATTCAAACTTGTCCGATACGTTTTCTGGTCTGCGTCGACTCGATCACATGATCCGCTCAGTGTTTCGTGTCTCTGGTCGTTCGCGTGACACTAACATCAAACCAGACTTCATTCACCCAATGGAAATGAATCGTTCCCTATTCCCTATATAGTGCACTATGTGCCATGTAGAAAATAGTAAATGTGTGAATAAGTGATTTTAGCCACAGCTTCAGCATCTATTTATAATTTAGGGGGCGGAGCTTCAGACTCTAGCGAGCATTTGATTGGACAGAACGTCTGATGAGAAGCTGAAGTCCAGAGTGATGTCATCAAAATCATTGTTTTGAACGCTCATATCTTCTGAATTCAAATTCTGTCATTGTTTTGGAGCACACTAGCTTATGGATAACAGTAAGGCTAACATATTCATACTAACTCATGGCTTAAATACATGTGGAGTAATCAGGGAGAACACAAACAGATGTGATGAACTAATTAACAACCTTGGAGACTGACGGGAACTGAGGAGAACGTGAATACAGAAACAGAGTTTACATGTGACAAGAATAGAATATTGCGATGTATAAGGATTTAATAATGAAACGTTTATTAAGACATAAATTATGAAAAGGACCATGAAAAGGTCCTGCACTGAAGTGACGCTCCTCTTCTAGAGCCTTCCGTGTCGATAAAAGTTTTTAAAAAGCCATATTTTAGTTGGCCATCTTTCTTATACGTCCTTCAGTTCCTCCTCCTTCCCTTTTCCCTTTCTGATCTGTATCTTTCTATGGTTCTCAGGTGGAGGTTTTGTTGCTCTCTCAAGATTACAAAGACCCCCCCCCCCCCCCACACACACACACACACACTTCCTGTTTGGGCTGAGATTGATTTACATCTGCACATGGTGTAACATTACAGTTACTGTACTCCCCAAGGACACAATCGTACACTTCATCACCAGGTCTGGCAGCAGCACAGAGACTAACCCTGTTTGAACTGTGTGTTTACAACATTTATCACAATCAGCCCTGGCTAATTCAGCTCTCTGCCTGCGTCACTGCGAGCCCGCTAATGGTGTGAAGCGCTACTGTGTGTGTGTGTGTGTGTGTAGCGCAGGAGAGCCGGACATCAGCTCATTCTTTCTCATTTAGTTCTCTGTATTCCTCTTTTACACACTTCCCTTTTGCATCATTATCATCTCTGTCTCTCTCTCTCTGTCTCTCTCTCTCTCTCTCTCTCTCTCTCTCTCTCTCTCTCTCTCTCTCTCTCTCTCTCTCTCTCTCTCTCTCTCTCTCTCAATCTCTCTCAATCTCTCTCAATCTCAAAAAGATTTAAGGTTCATGTTGCACACTGGGTAATGAGAGAGAGACTGTAAACGGGTGAATCTCATCAAACCTGTCAAATGTAAAGGTCATTTTTCATTTAGCCTTTAAATGTAATAAAAAAAATAAAAAAAAAAAAAAAAAAATATATATATAATATGAAACTCCAATCTAAAGTAATTTTTGCTATGATTAAATACTGCTCTGATAAATACAGTATTACAAATGTTTGAAAATATGAAATATTACAGTGTAATTTTAGTATAATTTATGTACTATTATAGTATTTGTTCATTTTGAATGTGCTTTTACGTGCTTTCAGGTTTTGTTTTAATTTTAAATCCAAGTTTTAGTCATGTATGTGCTTTTATCATTTTTTTATTACTTTTTAATATTTCTATTAATCTTTTTTTTTTTTTTTTACTTATTTCAGTTAGTTGACATGGCAATATTAAAATTTTCAAACAAATATAATATTTTAATATTTATATATCCATCATTTTATTATTATTTCAGCTTAATAACTATGGTTTTAAATGGCTTTAGTTTAGTAAAATATATATTTTTTTTTTTGTGTGCATAATTTACATTTTTACCTGCATAATGGTAATGCCAGTTTGGAGCAGAAATATGCTTAACGGTCAAATAATGTCTGCAAACAACCGTCTAATGTCGTGGTCCTTTATGCAAATGATATAATCTTATTTATTTCCTTTGATTTTGGGTTTTAGATATTAAAAAAATACCTTTATCCAAATAAAATCCACTGTGTACCATCAGTCACATACCATGGAACCACTTCAAAGTGCGCATCATAAAGATGTGTTAAAATACTGTACGGGATTATTCAGTGGTGGGGCGAGACGGGGACAGGCCTGTCACTAACAGTAAGATCCGCTCCATCGTCGGGTCACCGGGAACATGCTCCCTTTCAATACGCATGAGCGTCAGATTGAGGCGTTTAGTGTTGTGTGTGTGTGTGTGTGTGTGTGTGTGTGTGTGTGTGTGTGTGTGTGTGTGTGTGTGTGTGTGTGTGTGTGTGTGTGTGTGTGTGTGTGTGTGTGTGTGTGTGTGTGTGTGTGTGTGTGTGTGTGTGTGTGTGTGTGTGTGTGTGTGTGTGTGTGTGTGTGTGTGTGTGTGTGTGTGTGTGTGTGTGTGTGTGTGTGTCTGGCCCTGGGGAAGCGCTGACCTCACACAACGCTTTTCACTTCTGCTCAGAGACACGGCCTCGCGTCTGCGCCGGATAAGATTTAGGGCTTCTGAAAGTTACAGGCTCCAAGGATGTTCCTGTTTTTGATATTTTATGACCCTATTGTAAACATCCGTCAGTGATGTGATGGCTTCTGGCTGATCGGATCTACATACGCAGCCTTTTGTCTGGACTACTGAATGTCTGGAGCTGGAGCTGTCAGGTGTGAGAGCATCTGTGCAGACATACAGCGAGGGTCAGCACAGAGAGGGCCTTGAAATATGCAATATGATACCCGGATTAACAAATATGGCCCTAACAGGCCAGTCATAGTACAATGTTTAACCATATTAGAGCACAGTTTGTATTAAATAACACAATTTCATCACACATCATTTACTGTTTTGTTGGTTATGTCTCACTCGGATCTCTCAGGTCCATTTTAACAAACTTGATAAGTGGTTTCATTGTACTGTTTCAGATGGATATGATATATGAATGTAATATTTCGATTTATTAATAGCTTTTATTTTCCAGGTATCAATTTAGTAAGTTTGAATGATTTTGCTATGTATTAAAAAAAAAAAATTTTAGTGCAACATTTCTATTTAGGTCAGATTTATTTTTCTTTTAGTTTAATAATTGTAGCACATTTAATTTGATATTTATATTTTATTTAGCTTAATTTCAATTAACATTTTTTATTACTTTTATTTAACAATACCAACACTTTTATATTATATTATATTATATTATATTATATTATATTATATTATATATTAAATATTAAAATGTTTTCTAAAATGCTTCTATTTGTTGGTTAATTTGAAGCTTTTTCTGGAAATAGAAATGTATTGAGCAGAGAACTTTTTCAGTTTAGCTTTATAACGTTGGCCGTTAATTAAGTATGCATTTATTGTTTATTCATTTAGAGGAAAAGTTACACAAAAAAGCCTGAAAAATGAGGTTTCAACATTGGGCCGACAGTAAAATCCCACCTTATTGATGAACAGTTCGGCAAGCACTGATCAAAGCAAATCTGTCATACAGCTATTCGTGAGATCCTATCATTTTCCTGTGGTATTGCACTAATTTCCATTACTTTTGATCCAGTTATGTCCTCCTTTTTATGAATTTGGTCACTATTTGGATTTGGAGCACAGCAACCGTTATTGTTCCCAGAGCGATTCAAGAATGGACTAATTGGCCCTATCAATCAGGTGAGGGCCTTTTATCAGTCCGAGCCATACTGAACAGATTAAAGCACGGCAAGATCCTCCCAATTTATTGTTTCATTAATTAGCCTGTTAATCATCAGCCTATCATTTGGTTGTCAGAAGCGTTTAAGTTGAACAGAACTCCTCATGTGATGGCAGGCTAATTGACTTGTGATCATGGCGGGCCTGTGAAGGCACGTACTCACTAAGCTGTAAATTACACAGGCGAAAGAGCATTGATGACGTGTGTTTAGGGCTGTTGATTTTAGAGAGGACTGACTGTGCTGATGATTTTTATGAGTGTGTGTTATAATACCGCGCGGCCTCGCTTGTGCTACGTGAGACGGTTAGCTCGTGGGAACGCCAGCGCGCTCACAGTTTATTGCTGTCATTTATGTGAACTGTATTGTCTGATTGATAAGCTCACCCTCAACTTCCCTCTTTAGTGTTTCTCTATTGCATTCCAGCCCTTTCTCTATAGCCTGAAGGCATTTTTTACACATTACAGGAAAGTTTAAACCCACAATGATTTTTTCACGTTGTTGCTCTAATAGCAGAGAGAATCAGCCGCTTGCAATAGTGATTAGAGGCTTCATGCCCATTCGAAACAAGATTTTTTTTTAGCCAAAATCATTTTGAATGCAGAGACCAAAAGACCAAAAGTTATATTTGTGACCCTGGACCACAAAACCAGTCACATGGGTACATTTGTTGAATTTGGAGATTTATACATCCTATCAAAGCTGAATAAATAAGCTTTCCATTTATGTATGGTTTTGTTAGGATAGGACAATATTTGGTCGAGATACAACTATTGAACATCTGGAATCTGAGGGTGCAAAAAAATCGAAACATTGAGAAAATCTCCTTTAAAGTTGTTCATTTATGTTGGCGATTGTGCTTCATTCACTCACAAAAATAAATGTTTTATATATTTACGGTAGGAAATTTACTAAATATCTTCATGGAACATGATCTTTACTTAATATCCTAATGATTTTTGGCATAAAAGAAAAATCGATAATTTTGACCTATACAATGTATTGTTGGTTATTGCCACAAATATACCCGTGCGACTCGTGACTGGTTTTGAGATCCAGGGTCACATTTTTACACTGGTGTGATTCAGTGCGGCACGTCATCAGCTGCTAAAGTCAGATCTGTGTTCACGCTTTGGCTTTGGCAGCGGCGTCCATCGCCCGTTATAGATCAACTAATATATCATTATAATGGTGTTTAAACCAGGGTTGGTTTTAGACCCTTTTAAAGGGAGACTTCTTAGGTGGTCGTCTCTGCCTCCCTGAAACTATAACCACTATCTGAACGATCGGGTCAGTGCTGCTTCCTCGAGAAAGTTCATCATTTATCATGTTTTTAAGTCTTGTCAGTTTAAACGTTCAAGGGATTTTAAGCCATTCAGTCGCAAGGACTCAGACTCTAGTCGCACGCTGTGATCGATCGTTTCTGTGAGAGCGCCACATTGAGTTCTCTTTCATTTCCTCTTAAGCAAATACACACAAAGTTATGTCAAATTATGTTGACTAGTATCCACATAAACACAGGCTTAAGTGAACGTAAACGGTCAATATAACGGATCCGTGCAGAAAGTGACATCATCCTCATATACCCTCTGTTTACTATGTTAATAATGTTAATCAAACTACAAAAGAAAGAGAGAATCACTCACTGCTCTTAACAAATATTTCTGTAGCTTTAATAGGGATCTGTGCATATTTACAAAGTACACAACTTCCTTACTTGAGTGAAAGTACAGATACACTAGTCAAATATTACTCCGTTACAAGTTGTAAAGACCGATTTCTACTTAAGTAAAAGTACAGAAGTACTCGTTTTTAAAAGTACTTAAGTATCAAAAGTAAATGTCAATGTATTGTTTTAATATTGTTGCATTGTTGTGTGTAATACTTAAAGTACCTTATACCTCTGAATCTATGGCTACCCTCATATCAATATCATATGTATTTCTAGAACACAGTTCCAGTGGTGGGATTGAATGTGAGATTAGTCACTCCAAGTCACTAAATAACGTCCACAATGGTTTCGGACACCCAAATGTCTGTTCCCTCAAATACTGCCCTATTTAAAGTGTTTTGGCTTTTAGTATGAATATGTTAGCCTTACTGTTATCTATAAGCTAGTGTTACTGTTATCTATAAGCTAGTGTTACTGTTATCTATAAGCTAGTGTTACTAGTGTTACTGTTATCTATAAGCTAGTGTTACTGTTATCTATAAGCTAGTGTTACTAGTGTTACTGTTATCTATAAGCTAGTGTTACTGTTATCTATAAACTAGTGTTACTGTTATCTATAAGCTAGTGTTACTAGTGTTACTGTTATCTATAAGCAGCTAGTGTTACTGTTATCTATAAGCTAGTGTTACTAGTGTTACTGTTATCTATAAGCTAGTGTTACTGTTATCTATTAGCTAGTGTTACTGTTATCTATAAGCTAGTGTTACTGTTATCTATAAGCTAGTGTTACTGTTATCTATAAGCTAGTGTTACTGTTATCTATAAGCTAGTGTTACTAGTGTTACTGTTATCTATAAACTAGTGTTACTGTTATCTATAAGCTAGTGTTACTGTTATCTATAAGCTAGTGTTACTGTTATCTATAAGCTAGTGTTACTGTTATCTATAAGCTAGTGTTACTAGTGTTACTGTTATCTATAAGCTAGTGTTACTGTTACCTATAAACTAGTGTTACTGTTATCTATAAGCTAGTGTTACTAGTGTTACTGTTATCTATAAGCTAGTGTTACTGTTACCTATAAACTAGTGTTACTGTTATCTATAAGCTAGTGTTACTAGTGTTACTGTTATCTATAAGCTAGTGTTACTGTTACCTATAAGCTAGTGTTACTGTTATCTATAAGCTAGTGTTACTAGCGTTACTGTTATCTATAAGCTAGTGTTACTAGTGTTACTGTTATCTATAAGCTAGTGTTACTGTTATCTATAAGCTAGTGTTACTAGTGTTACTGTTATCTATAAACTAGTGTTACTGTTATCTATAAGCTAGTGTTACTGTTATCTATAAGCTAGTGTTACTGTTATCTATAAGCTAGTGTTACTGTTATCTATAAGCTAGTGTTACTAGTGTTACTGTTATCTATAAGCTAGTGTTACTGTTACCTATAAACTAGTGTTACTGTTATCTATAAGCTAGTGTTACTGTTATCTATAAGCTAGTGTTACTAGTGTTACTGTTATCTATAAGCTAGTGTTACTGTTATCTATAAGCTAGTGTTACTGTTATCTATAAGCTAGTGTTACTAGTGTTACTGTTATCTATAAGCTAGTGTTACTGTTACCTATAAACTAGTGTTACTGTTATCTATAAGCTAGTGTTACTAGTGTTACAGTTATCTATAAGCTAGTGTTAATGTTACCTATAAGCTAGTGTTACTGTTATCTATAAGCTAGTGTTCCTAGCGTTACTGTTATCTATAAGCTAGTGTTACTAGTGTTACTGTTATCTATAAGCTAGTGTTACTGTTACCTATAAACTAGTGTTACTGTTATCTATAAGCTAGTGTTACTAGTGTTACTGTTATCTATAAGCTAGTGTTACTGTTATCTATAAGCTAGTGTTACTGTTATCTATAAGCTAGTCTTACTGTTATCGTGTTACTGTTACCTATAAGCTAGTGTTACTGTTATCTATAAGCTAGTGTTACTAGTGTTACTGTTATCTATAAGCTAGTGTTACTGTTATCTATAAGCTAGTGTTACTGTTATCTATAAGCTAGTCTTACTGTTATCGTGTTACTGTTACCTATAAGCTAGTGTTACTGTTATCTATAAGCTAGTGTTACTAGTGTTACTGTTATCTATAAGCTAGTGTTACTGTTATCTATAAGCTAGTCTTACTGTTATCGTGTTACTGTTACCTATAAGCTAGTGTTACTGTTATCTATAAGCTAGTCTTACTGTTATCGTGTTACTGTTACCTATAAGCTAGTGTTACTGTTATCTATAAGCTAGTGTTACTGTTATCTATAAGCTAGTGTTACTGTTATCTATAAGCTAGTCTTACTGTTATCGTGTTACTGTTATCTATAAGCTAGTGTTACTGTTACCTATAAGCTAGTGTTACTGTTATCTATAAGCTAGTGTTACTGTTACCTATAAACTAGTGTTACTGTTATCTATAAGCTAGTGTTACTAGTGTTACTGTTATCTATAAGCTAGTGTTACTGTTACCTATAAGCTAGTGTGCTCCAAAACAATGACAAAATTCACATTTAGAAGACCAAACCCAACGTTGAAAATGAAAATAAGGTCGATGTCAGAATCCAACGTCAGATTGACGTTAATCTCCAAAGTTGGACAGACGTTGTATTGTGGTTGAAAATGAAAATCGGGTTGATGTCAGAAACCAACATCTGTCAGGTTCTGACGTCAACCCGACTTTCATTTCCAACCAAAATGCAACCCCTGAAACCACAATCATCCCCTGACTGACGTTTCTATCTTTGTTCTCTTGTATTTATTTGTGCTATTGCTTTGTGAGTTTGTCCTAGGGACGAAATTCTAGAGCCGCCCCTGATTTAAATACATTTTAAATACACACATACACATATCTGAGAATAGGAATGTCAGATATTTCATGATATAATCAGTCAGTCAGTCAAATAATATTAAAACTAGGACACAAAACATAATCACAGGCAATGCACAAAGATACCACAGCACATACTTATGACTATATGCAGTAATAAGATGAGTTTTAAAAGGTATTATATGTTGATGCAGATTTAATGTAAAGTGACGTATTATTCCAGAGCTGTGGAGCAGCCACGATTTCCTTTCAGTTTAAGACGTGTCCTGGGAACAATCAAGCGCAGACTGTTGGTTGATCGGAGGTGTGGATGTATGATGAAATGAAAGGAGATCAGAAATATGTTGCGGAGCCAAACCATAGAGGCCTTTATAAACAAACAATCCTGCTTTAAACTGAACACCATTTTTGACTGGAAGCCAGTGAAGAGAGACCAGCGCTGGTGAAAGATGTTCCTTTTCCCTTGTTCTAGTCAAAAGTCTAGCGGCAGCATTTTGGACAAGCTGGAGACGTGATATTTAAGACTGTGAGACACTCAAATATGGGGCGCCGTTTGTAAAGCGGCTCACGCTGAAAATAACAGCAACATTTTGTCACATTTAGCTTCAAACAATGTTTAAAAAACTGGTATGAATTTTTGACGGTCACTTTTTAGCACATTTACAACAATATTTGTCAACTTAGAGATATTTTAAATAGTTAAATCTAAATATTAAATGTTACACCTAAATGTTAAATCTTAATGCTAAATCTAAATGTTAAATCTAAATCTAAATGTTAAATCTAAATATTAAATCTAAATGTTAAATCTAAATCTAAATCTAAATGTTAAATCTAAATATTAAATCTAAATCTAAATGTTAAATCTAAATGTTAAATCTAAATGTTAAATCTAAATATTAAATCTAAATGTTAAATCTAAATCGAAATATTAAATCAAAATCTAAATATTAAATCTAAATGTTAAATCGAAATCGAAATATTAAATCTAAATCTAAATGTTAAATCGAAATGTTAAATCTAAATATTAAATCGAAATGTTAAATCGAAATCTAAATGTTAAATATAAATATAAATATAAAATCTAAATGTTAAGTGTAAATGTTCAATCTAAATCTAAATGTTGAATCTAAATGTAAAATTTAAATGTTGAATCTAAATGTTAAATCTAAATCTAAATGTTGAATCTAAATGTTAAATCTAAATGTTGAATCTAAATGTTTATCATTTATCAAATCTAAATTTGCATATTAGTTAAATATTTAGTTTCACCCGAAACATTTAGATTCAACATTTAGATTTAGATTTAGATTTAACTTTTAGATTTAACATTTAGATTTAGATTTAATATTTAGATTTAACATTTAGATTTAGATTTAACATTTAGATTTAACATTTAGATTTAAATTTAACATTTAGATTTAACATTTAGATATAGATTTAGCATTTAGATTTAACATTTAACATCTAGGTGTAACATTTAATATTTAGATTTAACTATTTAAAATATCTCTAAGTTGACAAATATTGTTGTAAATGTGCTAAAAAGTGACCGTCAAAAATTCATACATGTACCAGTTTTTTAAACATTGTTTGAAGCTAAATGTGACAAAATGTTGCTGTTATTTTCAGCGTGAGCCGCTTTACAAACGGCGCCCCATACTCAAGTACATTACAATCCAGTCTGGATGAGATGGAAACATAATTAACAAGTTTTGGAATGTTTCGAATAAAAAAGGACAATGAAATAAGACCAATACATCAATCATACTGCGCTATTGTAACTGTGGTGTGTCACGTGACAAGAATGATGCGTCACTATATATGAAAATAATAATACATAAAAATTATATCGAACAAATTATAAAGAAATGTCAAGTTACTCATTGAATTAAACGGGAAAATTTAAAGTAGAAAGACTTTTTTTTTTTTTTACAGTGTTAAGAAATATCTAATACCAAATATCTAATACCTGGAAGCTTGTTTCTTGTTAGTATAAAGTTTATGAACATATTTGGTGCGTTGTCATCGCTGAATTTCCATTAAAACGGTTAATAAATAGCTGGAGTTTGTGACGCTTGAGCTTTTCAAACGTGTTTACGGTCTTGTAAAAGCTTGTAAAGTTGAGCAATTGGGAGGTAAAGACAGGACACTTCTCTACAGCATCTGCTGATGGTTCATAAACACTTTTTAAAACTGGTTAGCTGTAAAATGCCGGAGAGTTCACATATATTATGTCTAAGAACAAAATGAGCAAAGATCACCAACTAGCCGGGGACTGTGTTGAGACGGATCCAACCCTAAATCACAGGCATATTAAACAGACTCGTTCCCTGTTGGGTAAACCAGTCCGTGGAAAGCTTCTCATTTCCAATAAACTGCTGTAAACGATTCACTCGTTGAACTTTCCTTGAAAGATGTGGAAGCAAACGCTGCATTAGCGGCCCACCTGCAGCTTCTAGATTTGCAGTTGTTAGCACAGGTAGCGCATAAATAATGAAAACTCCTCTAGTTAATGTGCTTGTTTTGCTCATACAGCGAGCAGGTCCAGTCCAGACCTGTTCCTTTGTTGATCATAAATGTCTTTGAGACTGATGGCCACATTCTTCCCAGTCTTGTTCCCTGGTGGGTTGCGGATGTCCTGTGTAAGATGCATCAGGGGCGAGATGCTATGCTAATACTTCTTGGCAAGTTGCTAACATCAGACCAGTGAAATTATATGGACTGTCCTGTGTAATAATGAGAGAAACTTATATGTTAACAAAATGAGGCAGACCCGAGATGAAAGGAAGATCGGGGCTGTGTGAATTCAGAGTGATTCCAGAGCAAAGGTCTCAACATCAAAAGCTGCTCTGTTTTTCATGAGGACAGGAGATGTGAGAGAGAAGTGATCCAATTTATGATTACAGGGTCAATGATGTAACACTCGTGATATATATACACTACCGTTCAAAAGTTTGGGGTCAGTAAGATTTTTTTATGTTTTTAAAAGAAGTCTCTTCTGCTCACCAAGGCTGCATTTATTTGATAAAAAAACAGTAATATTGTGAAATATTATGACAATTTAAAATGACTATTTTAATATATTTTAAACTGTAATTTATTCCTGTGATCAAAGCTGAATTTTCAGCATCATTACTCCAGTCTTCAGTGTCACATGATCCTTCACAAATCATTCTAATATGATGATTTGATGCTCAAGAAACATTCATTATTATTATCAATGTTGAAAACAGTTGAAATGTTGAAAATTCTTTGATGATTAGAAAGTTCAAAAGAACAGCATTTATTTAAAATAGAATATTTTCTAACATTATAAATGTCTTTACTGTAACTTTTGATCAGTTTAACTCATCCTTGATGAATAAAAGTATTGATTTTTTTTTCTTTTTTTTTTCCAAAAATAAAATTAAAATTCTTACTGACCCCAAACGTTTGAACGGTAGTGTTTAATGTTACAAAAGCTTTAGATTTCAGATAAATGCTGTTCTTTTGAACTTTCTATTCATCATAGTATCATGAAATAAAAATGTAAATAACGGTTTTCAACATTGATAATAATCATAAATGTTTCTTGAGCATCATTTCATTAGAATGATTTCTGAAGGATCATGTGACACTGAAGACTGGAGTAATGATGCTGAAAATTCAGCTTTGATCACAGGAATAATATATATATATATAATATAAAAATATGTCAAATAAAGATTTTTTTTAAATGTATAACTAATTAAAACGTGACTATGACAAATTTTTTTCTATACAAGTCAAGTCAAGTCACCTTCATTTATATAGCGCTTTTAACAATATGGACTGTTTCAAAGCAGCTTTACAGTGATAATAGGAAATTACAGTAACAGAGATTGTTTTGTCTTTACAGCAGCTCTAGAATAAAGTTATTGTCCAGATAAAGTTAGTTAGTAAACTTGTCTGAAGTTTAAAATCATTGGTTACCCGTAAGCCAATCACATAAGGTTTGGTTATGACGTGTGTTATGCGCCGGCTCAGCCGCATCGAACTTCCACTGTAAACACATGTATGATGTGAAAACAAAACCATCGAGCGAAATACCGGAGTGAACATGGCTGTGAACGACTTTTGCAGATTATGTGAAGTAAATCTACGCATCCACGGTACAATCAGCGTCTACGTCACGGCTCTCAGCCCGCACTCTGTTCGTTGATTGGCCGGCTGTTTTGAGGCTGGAGGAAAACTGGGAGATAGGTCGCTATCTCAGACTGAGTACAGAAGCGAACTGAAATTGAGCGGAAGTACGAAGTACGACGTCAGCTATGCTTATACTACAGGGCCGTTGAATGCTTGTATCTGATTGGTTGACGAACGTTCTAAGGTGTGCAATTATTTTCAGGGAAACGCACGGCTAAAGTAGTTCCAGGCAGATCTTGACCACATTACAGTTCCATATCACTTCAAGTAGTTAACTGTAATAACGGAAAATAGGATACAATTCATAACAAGAAAAAAAAAATGCACGTTTGAATATATATGTGCGCAGGCGCTCTTATACACTTATAATAACAACAAATCGTTATGTTTTTGTTAAAATAAAGGAAAAGAAACAAACGAACGGGATGTGCTTTCTGCGGTCTCCGTCTCCGTTCTGGAGCGTGTCACAGAAATGAACCGAAACTTGGTGTATAGCCTATGTGCCTTTAGTCGTTATAAGAATTATATCTTTAGAAAGCTTGAAATGTGACATTTAAATGAAGCAATTCAAATCAAAACGAATTATGTAATCCATATGAAACCATTGAGAGGGACAGAGCAAATGAGCTCAAAGTTTATCGTGTGTATGAGCGCTTTACAATGAGGAAAGGACAAGGCATAAGAGTAACATCTCGCTTGATGAATTAAAATGTAAAAATGGATTAAAATAGTGTTTCGCTAGTGTTTCATTAAAGTTCATAATTATTAGGGGTTCAAGCATGAAATGCTGAAACCCTATTGTAATTGTAAGGATTTGTAAAACTGATCGTGCAGGCCAAACCGTAAGGCCTAGAGACGTGAAACCTGGCCAGATGGTAGTCCTCAATTTGGGGAGAACCTATCAGAGTATGACACCGATTGGCCTATAGGTGGCGCTACAGCAACCAAAAGTACAAAATCGCTCATAACTCTTATACCATTTGTCCTAGACTCAAGTGTTTTACACCACTGTGATCCCTGGCTCAAGTTTCGATTTCGATTTAGGCAGGGAAAATGTCCTGCTATGTCGAATTTTGTCCAAAACCTACTTTTGCGAACTAGTCCCTGGTTTTTCAGGTTGAAGTTGAACTTTTGCATTTGGGTGGCTGTAACAGGGTCATTTAGAAAAGGGGCGTGGCAAAATGCACTCAAAAGCCTATAAATCCTGAAGGAAAACTCAGAACTTCACAAAAATTGATGAGCATATGTGACATAACATTCACAGATCGGACCATAGGTGGCGCTATAACTGTTAAAAAGCTTTAAAACCATATATTTCCCATGCTAAATTGCCTGTATTGGCTGTAAATGGTCTTTTCCATCCATTATGTCAGTGGTTACATGCTTGCTAAATAAAACTTAATAACTTTTGATGCTTTTGTGCTTAAAGGCCTTAACTGCTTGAGCCCCGATAAATGCTGCTTGCAGCTTTAATTCTCTAAATGTTACTTTTAACGGCTGCACGAAATACCCACTGTGGTTTTCATGAATAAAAAAAAAACGTTTCAAAAACATTCCCACTTCTGCTTTTTCACTTGACATTCTCATTTTCATAGTCATTAAATCAAAAGTTTTGTTTTGAAGAGTATAAATGTAGCAAAAATACCAACATGAATACAAAAGTGAATGTGTTTTAAACTGGACTGTTCATCATTGCCCCTGTACACTAGTGAACGCAGGTTATGTTCACCCTTTTACTGACCTTTCCAGAGAAAAACACAACAAGTTTTGTTTGAGGGCTTTAATAAAATTTTAAAGGTGGAGTTTATCCATCCTAAAGGGCTTTTCCATGAAGCTTTATGGTAATTTCATTTTGCGAAAAGCCCATCTGACCTCATTGTGTGCTGTCAGTAAGAGTCTGCATGTTTAATGTACTGTTTTATTTGTTTACACTGCAATAAACCATCTAACCCCACTAGATTTAAGCAAAAAATAAATACAACAAAAACAAATACTAGTGCGTGTTTGATCAGAAAGGGGAAGGAAACACATCAACAGTCCTGACCCCGTGTGGCTCGTCCACTGAGACTCAGAGGAGATTAGCTTGGACGCTAATCAGAGTCTCAGATTCACAATAACGTCTATGAAACTGAATGTACTTATCGTTAAACGATAGCAGTCACTTCTCCAGCCGCTCGAACCCCAGAGGGAGGATTGTGTTTCATATGCAGAACCTGATGGCTTTTATTTAAAATGGCGCATCTGTAATGAGCCAACGAGACCCATTTAGCATCTCTGTTATGTTATTTACCTGTAATGGAGCACAGGTTACACGAGCAATGACATGATACCCTGAGCACATGCTTATTGGCCGAAATAGGCACATTTTCTGCTGTGTTTGATGATAAGCACCAGAGACACCGACCGGACGAACATTAGCTCAACTGAAGACGAGCTCGTCCTCCTCGGCCAACTCTCTTACGCATGAGGTGAGCCACAAACACAGGCTGACCTCTCATGACCTTCTGTGAGATCGACTCATTTTTAGATTTATGATTGTGAAATATTTGTATTTTTTTGTAAAGCCTTTTGAAACAGTGTTATTATAGTATTTATTTTTTTAATAACATTCATTTGTACATTATGTTTTACTTTAGTGTGCGTGCGCGTGCGCGTGTGTGTGTGTGTGTGTGTGTGCGTGTGCGTGTGCGTGTGTGTGTAGAATTTTTTTCTATTTTATTTATGGCTATTGTATTTTATTTAAATGTTTTATTAAATGATTGTTATGTTACTTGTTAAGCACCTTGAAACATTCTTATGTTAGCAATATTTATGTAGTATTATAGTATTTATTTATATTTTGAATTAGCATTTATTTATTTTTATTTTAAGTTTGACATTAGTTTAATTATTTCAGTTTTTTATTATTTATTATATTTTATTTAAATGTTTTATTAAATGATTTCACAGAATCTTGTTTTTAAAGTAGTATAATTTTATTTTATTTTTGTTATGTGTGAAACCATCATGAATACTAAAGATTACAATTATAAGAATTTGGCACATGCATTTTAAACTAGATTTTTTTATTTTTTTTTATCATTTTCACTGTGTAAGTAGATCAGGGAGAACACTGGTAACTGGGCAGTGAATGGAGGACTGGTTTTATGAAGTGCTTTCCCGTTTTGATGGTAAGTGAATGGTGAGGTTGAATCTAGTCTGGACTGGTTATTTGCTAGTATTCAGAATAGCTTCTTCGGTCTTTTCCTGACTGTATTGTAGCTCACATCCAAACATCTGTTGGGATGTTCGTGTAGAAATGAAGCAAACACACACAGAGGGTGAGCTTCAGCCCAAACAAAACTGGATCTGGATCTGGTTCGGCCCGGTTCTGTGTGAAAGCATCACAAGCGTCCCCAGAGCAGTAAACGTGACCCTTTCTGTTTCCCACAAGCCATCACACCTGGTTATAAGCTCTTGGGTTTTTTTTTTTTCTATGCTTATTTTAAAAAGCCCTTTATGGGATTCCTGAAGGGTTAGTAGCCCTGCACTTATCAGGGTTGTGACGTAAGCGCCAGCGCTTCTGGAGGATGGATTGAGGTGCTGTTTGGGTGGAGAAAGAGGAATAACACATTTCGCTGGTGGTGCAGATTAGATTGGGGGAAGAGATTGGGATGTCTGGGTTACAGTGAGCAAGAGGTTGGCCGGCACTCAAGGGACGCCACATCACATGTAAAAAAAAAAAAAAAAGAAAGAAGAAAAAAGGACTAAGTGAAGTGGGCCAAGTGCTGCAAGAAAGATTTGCGACAGGAAATGAGCGAGATCTTAGGAAGTCATTTAGCGGTTCCAGAACCTCAGCACAAGCAATTACGCCAGCTTTGATACTCAGATCTCTTTACTGAAAGGTTTGTGTGGAGGATATGCTGGATTTTTGTGTTTTCTGTAGAAAATGTGTAGCGTTTGTCCATACAAACATGCTGAGAGGACGCTAAGGGGTTGCCAGGATGCTGCAATACAGTTGCTAAGGTGTTCTGAGTGGTTGCTAGGCAGATTCTAAGTGGTTGCTAGGGTGTTGCTAGTCAAAATAGGAAGTTTAGATTTTGTAAGTTTTTACTTTATCATTATTAGTGTTAGTTTTTTTGTATTTCAGGGCTGTCAAAGTTAATGAGCTCACTGATATCATTTAAAAAAAAATAAATATCAAATTGTATTGACATTTTCTCATTTAAAAAAAAACGTTTTAAAATGTTACAATAAACCATGTGTCAAAAACTTATTTTAATTGAGTTTTAGATATGTTTGGAAAATGTATTTTAGTTTAGTTGTTTGTTTTTTTTGGACACTTTTTACAATTTTTATTTCAAGTTTAAAATTAAAATTAATTCATTTCGGAAATTTTTGGAATTTTTATTTTTTAGTTTGGTTCCTGTTTTTTCTGAAGCGTTTTAATTTTCTTTTTAGTTTACATTAACTAAAATAACCCTGCCTCTGATATTTTGGTCTCCAGATATTGCTACTTATGTGGTAATTTAATACTGAGCATTAGGGGTTTGTTCAAATCACACAGCCTGGAGCAATAGTAATAGTAATGCTTATATCACCACCATTTTTATTGTGTTTGGGCACTAGCAAAGTCAATTTATGGAGTTAACTGTTTGGAAAGATTATCCGGAGCCAACAGGACATAATTTAAGATAATTTAGCATTCATAATTCAAATCTATGACTCTCAGATGTATTTCTGTACTGATTGTTTTTTAATCTGTTGATTTATCCCTATTTCTTGGTCAGGAGGAAGCGTAATCTAGCAAATGAATGGGAGTTCTGTGAATACAAACAGGATTTAGATGCTTGAATTTCCTGGAATTCTACCTCTATCCAAAGGATGTGATGCAAACATCCAAATAATGTTTCAAGGGTCCCAAGCTGTGGTCAGAACATTTCAGACAACATGAAAATAAACACACACTGTCACCATAACACACACCGAGAAAGAGTAAGGAAAATAGGGTGAGATTCTTGCACTCTTCTCTGGGTTCTCGCTTAGCACAGGTGGCCAAATTCACTTCCTTATTAAAGCAAGAGAAAAGAACAGGAAACGGGGCATTTTCCACTCCAGCAAGACGCAAACAAGCCCTGGAAACAATTAGGAGGAGCACAGATTCAGTCAGGCGTATGATAAAAGAGAAGTCTGGACTTTAGAAGTCGGTCCACCTCTTTCTCTCCTGAGAGTGTTAATACAGCAGAGGAGACCAGCGTCTGAGCGACTTCCACTGGCTCTCTTAAATGGGAACTGTTTTTGAGCTCTACTAGAACAGGTTTTCATGCTTGAATGTTCATTATTTCCCCGATATTCTCCATTGTTGCAGCTCCTCTCTTCCCAGTCTGTCAGTAACGCTCTGTTTAGTTCCTGTCTCTAAGAAGCCCCTCCTTCTGAAAGCACACTGTGTTCTGATTGGTCGGCTGGAGCGGTGTGTTGTGATTGGTCAGTGTTTGGGAAATGTCCCGCCCCTTACCATAACCGCCAGTTTCAACACACTACTAACTAACTCAACCAGGCCCCGCCCCTTTATTCTGCGTATGAATTATTTAAATGAGGAATATTGTGACGTGTTCGTTCCCGGAAGAAACTCAAGACTACAATGGAGGCGTTTCAGGGAGTTCAGAAACACTGACACTGATATAGAGAAGAACTCCCGCTGGAGGGACTTTGTAACTTTGCAGATCTATTTCATGCTCAAACAAAAACATTACGCACTAAAGAAAGATGAACATTTAAAAAAGGCATAATAGAAGCCCTTTGATAATAAAGGTTATTATCGCAGCAATGCCATAGAAGAATAATTTTTGGTTCCCCAATGAACCTTTCCCGTTCCCCAATGAACCTTTCATACCTCTTTTCCACCAAGGCAGTGCTGGTGCCGGTTCGGAGCCGGTGCCTACTCGCAAACCAGTTCTCGATGGCCAAAGAACCGGTTTTTGGCCAGGAAAATTGGTTTCAAAGCGGCACCAACTCTTTGCTGGACTAGAACCGTTCTTTTACCATGTCATGCTTATGTCGGGGGTTGGGGGCGGGGTTCATTTTGTGACCAACAACTTGACGGGAAAGGTTGTGACCGCCATTGCTAAAAACACAGCGCTAGCTAGTAGAAAGAATGATTGAAGAAAGATGGATTCTAAACATCTTCTTCCGACCCCAATATAGGATCGCAAAGCCAGGAGAAACATTTGCAGAAAGACGATGTAGTCCAACATTGTGATTGTTATGCTTGAAGTTGGCGCAAGCGTTTCTGGGAAAGCTAAGACGTATGGCAACGTACACAGTGAGTGACGTAACGACGTCGTAGTCAATGGAAAAACAAACAGGTTCTGAGAAGGTTCGCAAGTTGAACCAACTTTGAACCAGAACCAGTTCTTTTTTGGTGGAAAAGGGGTATCAGTCTACATTTCAAAAAAAAAAAAAAAACTTTCAATAGTCTGAAGAAAGTTTTCCATTATAGAGAAGCTTCTGTGGAATGGAAAGATTCTATGAATGATAAAAGTTCTCAATGGAACCACTGATGCCAGCGAAGAATCTTTATTTCTAAGAATGTAGTATTGCTTATTTAAGAGTAGGGATTTAAAAACTCCCAACTCTGAGTGTTAATCTGTGTAACTCGTCCTGCAACCTGTATTCCCTGGCCGACACTAAAACAGAGAGACAGAGAAGGCACCACAGCAACCCTCACTGTTCAGATGTCAAACATCTGATGTTTTACCATATCTGACTGTTTCTGAACAGCACAAACTCTCATTTGCACAGTTGTAGGGGTTTGGAATCACATGTTTCAGTCTGTAAAGTCAGATTAAAAGTAGTTTAGGACACAATACTGTATGTAACGTCATATAAAATTGTACAGTATTGAGTCTGAATTCACTGATTTTCTCACACTTGGACATGCATTTGTTTTATTTGTTTTTTTATAGTGTTATATAGTGATATGGATGATGGATCTGAGCAGAGAAATCTTCCTGTTATGACACTGATACTCTCACACTCTTCTAGCATCAGGCTGACGCATCATTATTACAGTAAATAATGTAGATAACACTTGAAATGAACCACACTATCTAAACCAACAGAAAAGATTAATTACACGCAAAAAGCCTGGTAGACGAGACAGGCAAAAAAACAAAACAAAAAAAAAGGCTAGTGGTTCACGCGTTTCTTTTTGCTGTGAAATCTTTACTGACTTTTAAAAAAAAGTACACTTTCATATTTTAAGATGAACACTTACTCAACTGAAATTTTATGCCAGTTATACTGTTATAAAGATCTCATTGAGTTACATTACAAGCTATTCATCTTACTTTCTGGCCATATAAATATCAGCATCTGCAGCAAATTGCATATTTTTTTTGCATATTCAGAATAAAAGTCTGAGCTTGAGCTCCATATTCTCACTATATCATCTATATATAGCCTACACATGGGAAATATAGGCCTATATGAAGACTTCAGATGCAAAAGCCTCTAAGTGCCATTTTTATCAAGCTTGTATATTTAAGTTCAGCAATTTCACTTTAATGACAATTAATAGGTCATTTTCATTGCCATTAAAGCGAAATTACTGAACATAAACATACAAGCTTGATAAAAATGATCATTCTACAAGAAAATTTCTGATGGCACTTTTGCATCTGAAGTCTTCATATATTGTCTAATGGTTCAAAAAGTGAGATTTTTCTGACTATTGGTTCATATGTCAGGCATTATAGGGTTAACAGCATTCGGTCTCGAGGCTGCCACATTAATGTTATCTGCATATTGTGTTACATTTCACTCATTATTGTCCATGTGAAGAATCCTGCATCTCGGTGGATATTTCTAAAACGTCCACATAATCCGTTTAGGCCCCTTTTTTTTTAGGTTGGTTTCTTCGTTAGTGTGCATTAACTGAGAAATTATACCTGCACGAGCGAGGACAGGCGAGACAGTTACTTGGAAGCGGGGTCTCTTTGTGGGAGTTATTTTAGGACCCAGGCAAATTTTATCCTACAGTAATTGTGTTACGGGTATTGTCTTCTGAAGAAAGACTGAGAACAGTAAGTGAGTTTGAAAATCCGGGGTATTAAAATGTGCTCTCGGCATAGCGTTGCCATCCATCAGCCGGTAGGACACACACACACACACACACACACACACACACACACACACACACACACACACACACAATCAGTTTTAGCGAGAAACTCCGTAACCTAATTACAGTGAGTCAGCTCATCGTGTCCCTATGAAAACCCAGCGCTCATCAGCTGATGAAAGCCATATTTCAGTATTACGGCGTCGCACAACCTCACAACTATTCAAATGAATTCCTCTCAAGGCTTGTCTTGTGTTTCGGAGCGCTGCACCTATGATAATACAACATGTGCTTTCATAACTCTGTATCTGTGTGATCATCAGTCGCTGGCGTTCTCCGAGGCTCTTCCCCGCCGCTAATCAAAGCCCGGGCAGAGTTCTATAGCATACCATCCAGCTTTTGCACAAATAAAATATGTAGGATGAAAGATTATTTATTATTCACATCATGTTCTGCCCCGGCTAAACCTTCAAAAGTGATGTCATTTCAGATGTTCCTTTGTCTTTTTTTGGATGCAGTGATGATGACCAAACATCAGAAGTGTGGAGGAGATGACATCATCAGGACTGACTGCTTCTCATCCCTGTTCCTCATCCTGACCAAACTCATATTTCAGCACATATACCTGAATGAGCCTGTGATGGGGATGGTTATAGATGGACTGATGAAAGCGTGAGGCTAGAAAACTCCTCCTCATGACATATTTCACCTGCAAAATCAAAGTCAAAATCAAACCATTTTTTGAGTCCACCGTCATTCATTCATATGTATTTTAATTTAAAGACCATAATTTATTAATATTATTTTCATGACTGTTAAGCAATTACACAAACCATTCCACATTACGTTAATGCCCATATTTTACACATCATGTTTATCATTAAATGAAAATAATATTATTAAAATATTTTATGGAAATGTACCTAAATTGAATATAAAAATAGCTTTTATACAGTAAAAACATTGTTTTATAGTAATGATTAAATAATAACTAACTTAAATACTAACTTTTGGGTTTAACCAGAAGATTAAAGCTTGTCACAATTTTTATTTGTATAATCTTAAACATGATAGATTAAGTTTCTATTAAGACACATTTTATATATAATCTTTGTATTGTGTGTTCTTATTCAAAAAAAAATATTTATCAAAATATTTACATTAAATGTAATTAAAATTTCACATAAAAATAGCTTTAATTGTATTATCATATATATTGTATGTTTTATTATTATTATATTATGTAATATATTATTATTATGTGAATTTAATGAGAATTACTACATTACAAGAATTTAAAATATGCTTCTGCATTACTGTAATGAGGGGAAATATATGCTTAATCGTCATGGAAATAATGTCACGATGACAAAAACATCGTAATGGTCCTAAAAGAAGCTTTAATATTTTCGGTATTTTCGATTTTCAGGTGAAATGTGAATTGGAAAGTGTTCTTGACAGGTTTCATGAGGTTCACTCTCTCAGCTCGAGCGACAAAATGTTGACTCAGTTGTAGGAGTTGGCGACACTCAGCGTCATTCCATCCAGACAAACGCGGAGGCTGGGCGCTCCGATCTTATAAATCTCCCTAGATGCGTCATGGGTTGAGTTTGGGGCCGTGCATTTATTCAGCCGAGGCATAAATGAGAGAGAGACTGATGGAAAGATTAACAATACTTGGAATCCATCTCATGATTTCACGTCCTCTATTAATTTTTTGGACAATGCCGATCTTTCCCACAATTCCCTCATGCTGCAGTGATGGATACAGTAGCTAACGCTGCAGATTGTGTTTCCATCCCACACTCAGGAGGAGGCGTGGCCTCACTGTACGCCGCCTCTGATTGGTGGATGATGGATTGACGCTCATAAAAAAGAGGAAGGTGCTTGCACTGTGCCTTTTTGACGCATTCCTGGTGTTTATGAAAACATGTCTGCCAGGCGGGGGGAAAACCTGAAAGTCCACAGTCATCTCTCGGGCCCCGGGCCCCTCACTTCCCCCAGGGCTCGGCTGTGTGAAAGCAGACGTTTGTGCTCCGGTCCCCATTCCCTCTGCTGAGGTGGACTTCCACTGTTTTTCCTGGCAGCCCTTGAACAAACACGCACCAAATTACGTCGCAAGCAAGCCCCCTGTGTCAAACACATGACAAATAGTTTCATTTGGCATTATTGGGGAAAGTGGAGGAAGTTAACAAGCATTCTGCAGAGGCTGAAACAGGGGAAGTGTTTTAAGTTATAGGGTGAGGATGATGTGACAGCAGAGCTAGTTAGTGTGTCGTTAGACTGTGTTTTTAACATCCTTTTATTACACTGGGCTGGAGACAGAATGTTAGATTTCTACTGTAGAATATATTCCATATCCACACATTTTGTGCTGGTTGCTAGGGGTTTTTTAGGTGGTTGCTAGGTCCCTTCGGTTTAAGTCCAAGGGATTTTTATGATCATTTTATTTTCCACCAGGCAATGATGATAATAATAAAATTATATAAAATAAATATATTTATTTAAAATAGATGTAAGATAAATAAATAAATGAACTAAAGTCTGTTAAATTAGAAAATTACTAACTTTTATGTTTAACTTGAAAAGTTACGCTTTTCACAAGTTTCATTTCATGGATGGGTAGACAGACAGATAGATAGATAGATAGATAGACAGACAGACAGACAGACTGAGAGGGAGAGAGATAGATGGATGGATAGATAGATAGATAGATAGATAGATAGATAGATAGATAGATAGATGGATAGATGGATAGATGGATGGATGGATGGATGGATGGATGGATGGATGGACAGATGGTTGGTTGGATGGACGGATGGATGGATGGATGGATGGATGGATGGATGGATGGATGGATGGATGGATGGATGGATGGTTGGATGGATGGGTGGATAGATAGGTAGATAGGTAGATGGATAGATGGTTGGGTGGATGTCAGAGACAAACAGGCCTGTGCTGTTTAAAGCACAATTGTAGAGCTGGTGCTAAAGCGATTCAGCGTGTGTGTGTGTGTGTGTGTGTGTGTGTGTGTGTGTGTGTGTGTGTGTGTGTGTGTGTGTGTGTGTGTGTGTGTGTGTGTGTGTGTGTGTGTGTGTGTGTGTGTGTGTCAAGGGGAGTGTGTTTATGAGTTGCTGGACTGATTAAGGAACGGCTCGTTTTAATTGAAGCGGTTTTGCTCTCCTGCTTCCAAAAACAGCGCAGATACACATTCCTGTCGCGAGCTTCGTCCTCAACATCAAAGCCCAACCACCAACCACGCGGCTATTAGCATACACTCTGAAATCAGCCGCTCACCTGCTTCAGCCCAAACTGAACGTGTATCCGTCCAGCACTTGAGCCGAGTGTATATATTGAGCCTGAGTGTTTGCCAATTGCACAGATTCTCTTCGAACCTCATTAATAATTGAAGCACGATGATAAAGAGCTTGATGCTCGTATTTGTCCTCAGTTACGCTCGTGCACACTTCACACAGTCAGTCTTTGCCGTGTTTCGAGCAGCTGTTGTGAGTCGTCGGGTGCCGGGGTCAAAGGTCACGTGACCCTGAGCGAGGGAACGCAGCCAGAGGTCAGTAATGAGGGCCCCGTTGATAATGCGCTATGTATTGACCCTCTATTAAACATTGTTGTGATAGTGAATCACTGTAATTGGGTGAATTAAAAAGCATGCACTTGTATTTACAGGAGGCTTTTTGCTTATTCGCCGTTCTAGAACAGGCTGTTCTTCCAAGAAATGCAAATTCTTGGCCCAGCAGAGAGTCTCTGAGCACGTTTTTTGGGTCATATAGGATCATTTGCACCAAAACACGTCAAACTCTGGTCTCTTTGCAACAATTAAACTAAACATTCAGTTTAGCTGTAAAATCTGATGCTAATGAGGTTCCTGAAATATTGAAGACAGAAGATGGAGTGTGTTTGCATTTAGATTTCATGAAATTAACCAATCACGCTTAGTTTCGACCTATTTAGGTTGCAAAGCAATGTCAGTTCGTGAACGGTTGTACAGTAAATACTACCAGAAATGTATAGATTAATTTCTCAGACATAGTTTAGACAGTACAGGTGTGCTCATGGATATCTATTTTACTTGTTTAAGTGCCAAAGATTTCATGTCTAATCTCCTGAATCAAGGGGTTTGTTTGAATGTCACTCTCTCTTGTCCGTCTCCTTCCTTACTGTGACACATCTTTGAGTAAAAACTAATCTTAAAGGGGTGGTATAATGCTCTTTTCACAAGATGTAAAATAAGTCTCTGATGTCCCCAGAGTGTGTGTGTGAAGTTTTAGCTCAAAATACCCCACAGATATTTGTATATAGCATGTTAAAATTGTCACTTTTTAAGGGTGAGCAAAAACGCACAGTTTTCGTGTCTGTCCCTTTAAATGCAAATGAGCTGCTGCTCCCGGCACAGGGGGCGGAGCTTCAACAGCTTGAGTCCTAAAAATTTCAAAAACTTTCTTGTTTATGTTTAAATTTATGTAGCTGATGTGGAGTTAACGATCTTCTAATCGTGTTCCGGGGGCGGGGTTTATGTAAATTTTAGGGTCGGTGATGTCACTAACCCGGGAGGAATGTGGTGTAGTCTCTACCAGCCGTTTGTTGTAGTCCTTAAAAAGCGATTTCTTTAAAAGCAAATATCTCCCTTTGCTTTGAACTTTGAGCGTTGTAACTTTGCAGATGTTGTTTATGCTCAAACAGCAACATTACACACTAACTAAAGTTAGAAAAGTGAAATCATAATCAACCACCCCTTTAATACCAGGTGTAAACAGGGCAACGTTGACACTATTACTGAACTGAACTTTTATTTTAAGATTAATAATGACACTATTGCCTTCTGTGGCCCTGCATTTGTTTCATAACTGATGAACTTTTCAACACTGACAGTTATTGAACTGAACTGAATCAACATTGAACTTATAATAATGACACTACAGAGCTGCTTTACAGCTGAAACTGAAGGAGTTTTGTAATTAAATAAATGCCACTTGACTTTGAAATCCATCTCGTGTGACGTTATGAAAGACTGGGACCGTGAATAGCTTGTTTTAACTGATCTTGCCGCTAAAGGGAGGTCCGTGACATCACAGCATGCGGTGTACTTCCTCTTCAACTGAACATTAAACAAGCATGACTCTTAGAAATAACAGCATGCTTGACCAACACAATGCATGTTTCAAATGTCTTGTGTAAATGTTCAGACAGACTGCTAAAAACCCGGGCCTGTGCGGTGACAGTATCCCACAATTCCTTCCCAATGTTCCCCGAGGACAGTTCTCTGCATACAGAACATTCTCCGTTCAGATTGTTACCACAGGAGTGTGCCTAGAGAACAGCGAGCAGGGGTGGAGGTGAAATTATGCTTTTATACACGTCGTCTTGTGCCAAGCCGGGGTTTATGCTAGAGCTGATGTACTAGGAGGGAAAATTGAATCTTCTCCCAGACTTAATCCTCAATCGCTCCACCTGTAATGCATTTTGGACTCACACGTTCGGTTCCCCCACAGTTTCACGGAAGGCAGGGTTATATTTCAGCTGAACCCAGAGTGTCTAATTATTTATCACAAGGCGGGCGAGATGTTTCAGACAGGCGGTGGAAACAGTTTTAAAATCTTTCGGGACTTGCAAATAGATTTAAGTGTAAACACCTCGATGTCTGGTCGGCGACTGCATACAATTATTCTTTTCTCATGTATAACTTTGGCTCGAGTGTGTCTCTCCGATGGAACTGAATGTTCGAGATCGTCGTACACTAAGAAGGCTCAGAACAACCTTTGGATTTTAACATTAATGCATTTGAGAAATCAATCCGGATTCATTGGGATGTTCAATATTTGATCATTTTGTATGATAACATAGAAAAGGTAGTGCCCTTTAGTGGCAAACCTGGGAATAGCATCAGCATTTAAAGTGGACTTTGGCAAAGTCTTTATTTTCAAATTTTAACACAAACTAAGAATATTTTGAAGCTGTGTGTGTGTGCTTTCTGCATTTTAAAACCAGTTAAGCTCCTTTTTAAACTTCCATGAGCTTTTCCTTCACCATGTTTCCCTCTTATTGCATTAACCTATGATGACCTAACATCATAATTCAGGATTTATGCATTTATTTTGACAGGGGCGTTTTCGCCCGTTCTCTCCCTGATGCACGTCTTGCTCCCTTATCCTCTGCTATGTTCCCGCTTAGGATCTTTCCCTGCAATTTTTATCCTTATCTTTATTTTGCTGTTCGGAGGACATGACGCAATGACTTAATATTAGTTGGCCCTCGACTGACCCAGGAACCGAGAGCGGAAAAGACTGTTGCCTCTGCAGCTTTCCAAACAAGCACTCCCACATTCCCTGTAGCCGCTCCTCAGCAGGGGGAGGCCGGGAAACTGAGACCGTCACGATGGGATGTGGACATCCATCAGCCTGCCAGTTTCTGCCCAGCCAACAAGAGATGCTCCTTAGTTCCTGTGCTTTTCTTCCTCCTGTCCTGGGAATTCTGCCCACACTCCCGGCTGCCTGTGTAAATGGTAACCAGATTGGGGCTGTCAACGTTCATATGATTTTTGTTTGATCTCCCTCATGCAACGATAGGGAATCATGTGTAGCCTACCAGTGAATATTAACTAGCTATATGAAATATTACAGGAAAATCAGTCGGCAAGAACTAATTGCCAAGAAAACCAAATGATCGTCATGTGATTTGTGTTTGATCTCAATCGGCCATTGACTGGGAAAAGTTTACGAGCGAACTGTTAATGAACTGTAAACAGAAAATCAGTCAGCAAGAACCAGTAGAATCAAAGACAAGAGAGTGAGACAGAATCTGATAAACATCCAAAAATATTAAATATTCTCATATTCAGGGCATATAAATGAAGTTTTGTGAGGAAAAATACATAAAGAAAGCAGGGAAACTATAAAGTGACTTTCAAATGTGAATTTTGTTTGATATCACAATGAATCATGATCATAATGAATATACAAATTTTACTGTAAAAGAAGTCTGAAAGAACAATACCAAAGAGAGAAAGACAAAACGGTGATATGAAATCAGATAAACCCCAAAATGTTAATAATTCTTCATATCTGGGGCTAATAAATGAAGGTTTTTGTTTTTCTAGAAATACACAAATCTTAATTAAATCTGCCAAAATATTATAGTTAGAGGAAAGTCAGTCAATAAAACTAAATGTCAAGAAAGCCTGAAAGCCAGAGTGATTTGTGTGATATCGCAGGGAATTGTGGTTAACGTTAATAATGAACTATAATATTTTACTGTAAAAGGAAAATCAGCCAGAAAGCAAGAAAAGAAATCACACGTGATCTAAAAATGTGCTTTGCGTGGTAAATTAACTGTTTAAGTCCAAAACAGCTACTAACTGTATTCGAAAGTCATGCGCAATTTCACTTTTTACGATCATGCAAATAAAAAATAAAATAAAGTTGATAGAGTTTTTATAGTTCTGTCTGATAAAATAAATTTTGAAGATTTTTTTGAAGTGTGATGTAGAAGTGTGTGAGTTGTAAAAGTGCACATGGGTGCGAGCAGCTGGAATCAATAAATCAGCTGACTGATGCTTTGAATTGGGTCTGATCAGGATAATCGTTTGGCTGTTGATACGGAGCGCAGCTCGCGCGCTGTGTTAAGGACCGCCTCGCGGGCGACGGGACACTGGCCAATATTATCCAAAAGTCAGGGAAATCTTTCTGCCGCGAGAGTTTCCACGCGTGAAAATGATCCAGGAGGTGGAATAATCCTGCGAGATACGAGGGCACGAGAGAAAAACAAAGAAAGGAAGCGCGAGGGTGGGAGATCGCTGGTGATGATGATGATGGTGGTGGCCTAGAAACATCAGGAGTTAGCCTATTCCTCGTTCTGCTCGACTGGATCGTAAGACGATGGGGGATTTTACGCATTGCAAAGAAAAGGGGCTCGCTTTCCTCCTCCGCGCACCCCGACATTACTTTTGACTTGTGTTTTCGCGCGAGGATGCGTTGAATGCGAACTCGTGGCAGTCCGCCGCTGGAAAGTCACTCACTCACTCACTCACGCACGTGAAAAGGAACAGCGGCTCTGCGCATTAATGCGTGTGTGCGCGAGCGCGTACGCGTGCTCTCCCGTGACCGATGGCACTGGAATCCGTGCGCAACGGCTATGTGCGCACTTGTGTCACTCCCGTGGAGCAGGACTGCTGGCACTCGTGTTTGCGGAGCCGTAGGAGCCTCTCCTCGGCCGTGTGTGTCGCCTCGCTGTCCGTGCTCCTCGCGCTGCTCGCTCATCAGTCCGCGGACTGGGACGCGGAGCGCGCACACGCGCACTCGGGATCTCCGGCTCTGCACTTGGTGACGCTCGTGGAGCTCGTGTGGCAGTTGCTCTCGCCCGTCTTCACGCTCGTGTGTGCCTTCTTCTGGGTGGGTGTGTATCTGCTCCGCTGCGGGGTGCTCATCCGTACGGCCGTGTTCCTGCTCACCGTGTGCCATCTGGGCGAAGCGGCGGCGCAGTCTCTGCTGGATGCGCATCAGCTCTACTCGTTCACGGCCACCGCGCTGGTGCTGCTCGCCTGCCTGGCCAGCGGGGCGCTCATGGTGGTGCGCCTGGGTCAGGGCATCTCCGTGCTCCTCTTCATCAGCATCATCAGGACCGTGTCGCTGCTGTCGCTGCAGAAGGTGCGCGCCAGTTGGAGACCCTACCTGGCGTACCTGCTCGGGGTGCTGGGGGTCCTGCTGGCGAGGTATGCGGACAGACTGCTGCCGGAGCAGGGCGCATCACACCGGGAGGGATTGAGGGGAGATATTCCAGTATTTAAGAGGCGCAGGAGGTCCAGCTCCGTAGTCTCGTCAGACATGGCACATCACGGCCAGTCCAGGAGCAAATCTCACAGGAGGACGTCTCTGCCCTGTCTGCAGAGAGACCAGGTACAATTATTGCTGCTGCTTTTGATCATAAATACAGTACGATTCGGAATTAGTACAGTCATTTCTTTAGAAGTACTTGCGCAGCGGGTTTACTGTAGCTGCTCATGAATTGAAGGCTCGTATTGTTGTTATTGATCTCACAGCAACTACAATAGCACCAATAATAACCGGAATAATGTAATTTTAGACTGTATGTGATTACTTACTTCTGAAATAGGAAATTAAGAGGACGTTTTAACAACACGACTATCTTATTGTTGTTATTGATCATGATAATTATAAAAGAAATATTAGGTCACACTTTATTTAGATTAATAATAGTAATGCTAATAAACTGCACGCACTTTTACTGTTGTTGCTGTTGCCTCTTATCATCACATTATGATCATAAAACATCTATAAAATATAAAGATGAGTTTTTTGGGGGGGAGGAATATTACTGTCGGTTGTGTTTTTCCAGCATTCTTTGTTTGTCCTGACACTTTGGAGCACTTTCACTCCAGCATGCATTAGTTTTCACGTATGGCATACTTTCAGCAGAACCTACAGGAAAAGCTCATAGCTAAAGGAGTGAACTTTGACCTCTTGTACACTATTAGGTGTGTTTTTGATTCTTCAGCTGTTATATTTGAGCATGTTTGACCTGAACAAAAAATATTACAGAACTAGCGTGCATGTGGACTACAGTGGAGATTTTGTGCTCTACACAACCAAATTGCAGAAGCATGCAGAAGGTTATTTGATGTGAATGTTTATGCTTGCATCTGTGCATATTTGTGGTATTTTTTTTGCTATATACACACAACAGAAGACTGACGATTTGGCTTGTCATGTATATGGCCAATTGTAAATTTCTTCAGAAAAGAACATAACATTAGTCACATTATTTCTTTACATTTTTGATCATCAAAGCATTTTTGTATTTTGAGAAAAATATATATGTGATTATTTATATTGTTTAATTATTTGATATATAGGCCTAGTTATTACATATACATTTATTATATTAAATAAAAAAAAAATTCCAATATAGACTGCATTGTAAGAATAAAGTCTACTATACACTAGTAATACTTAGACTGATGATAGGCAAAGTGCACAAAATATTTAGCTGAAAAATTCAAATTATTGATAAAGATATCTCAAAGTCTAAATAATTGGCTATTGTTATGCATGTTGTTGAAACTAAACTGTTAAATCAAGTTTAAGAATTACTGCAGTGTGATTCCTTGAACTCACTGTAAATATTGTATTCACACTTGCCCGTCTTTTTGTCGTGTTTACTGCTCATGCATGTGAAAATATGCAGTAAGATAAGCTGCCGTTTAACGTTTTGCATTAAATCTGGAAGTGAATGTAAATGGAGATGAATACATTTTTTTGATGAATTGAATTTGAAGGTCTCTAAGCAGTTTAGCTTTTGCTGGGACGTTTACTGTTTTCACAGAGAAGTTGCTGCTTTTGGTCTGCGAGTATTTAGTTTGCACCCTCTAGCGGCCGCATCATTAATGTATTTGCAGTGGGAACCTTAAAAGGAAGAACATTTGTGACGAATCAATACATTGTCGTTGCAATACTTCTGGCGTATTTGCTTTGAGTGTGAAATGGGAAAAGAACACAGACCCCTGAGTGTGTTTTCCATGTTCTGTATAACACACACCTGGTGCACATGTGTGATGTCTGCAGTGATATTAGTTGGTATAAAGGTTTATGTGTAGTTGTTTTATCTGTGTGGTCTGGCTGTGTAAACATACCACTGTGTGACCCCTGCACCGTTCACGTCTGCTCCGACAATAACCTGTGTGTCTCGATAGGCCACACAGAACAGCTCGAGTGCATACATGAAGACGTCGGAGAGCTTTAAGTGTGGATCAAAGTCTGCTCCACGTGTTTTGCTGGTCTGAAAACGGTTCTGGTACAGGGTTTGCACGTGATCATGTATTGATGATGTATAATTTGCACGCTCCTGTCACCTAACGCGTTTCTCACAACTGCTCGTGTCTGTATAAATCCCATTCTCGTAATGCATCTGCAGGCAAATGCCAGTTTGTGAGGTTTTCTTGGTAAATCCAAAGGGACAAACACAGTGAAACATGCGTCCTCTCCTCCTGAGTCATAACCGAGCTACACGATGAACAGCTCACATTTAATAAGTGTTTATGTATCGCAAAGCACCAAGATCATCATGAGTTTGATTCCCGAGAGAATGCATGAATTTATCAAATGCAACATAAGTCACTTTCGATTAAAATAAAATCGGTTACACTTGATTTCGATAGTCTTTAGACCTCCTACATGCATGTCAACTAACTCTCATTAGAGCATTACTAGACTGTTAGGGTTAGTGTAATTTGACATTTACTCGCAAAGTAGTCAACGAGTCAATAAAACATAATTTGAAGAGCATCAAAATAAAGTGTTCGCAGATATTAAGCAGACTAATACTCTAATGACTGCTAATTGACATGTAGTTGCAAAGGTACTTATAGTTAGTAGAAGTCCACTTTCCTAACTGTCAAATTTGTATAAAAAGCACATATTCATTTAGCTTTAGCTTTTATAGTTAATTCCCTGGAAATTGAACCCATGAGCTTGGCGTTGCAAGCATTCTACTATTTGAGCTACAGAACAGCCAAATAAAACAAAACAAAACAATTGAGAACCAGAAGTACTTTGCAATCTCTCATTCGCTTCGAGCATCCAGTAAATGTTTAATTTGGGGTGGTTTGTTATCGGCTCGTATCACCCATGCTTCCCAGCGAGGTAAACAGGAAGTGATGTCAGAGTCGCTGTGACCATTATCCCACTCAGCAGAGCACATGCCCTGGGCGCTTTCAGTGACTTAAAATCATTCCCGTTATGAACATCGCTGTCTGAAGTGAGTTACGTAACGCTCTTCAAATGGACTGAAACGCTGAATTAGTCTTCCTTCTTCACTCACTTGTCTCTGTTGTGGCCTTTCTATAGACTTATGTGTTCAATGACACATGCAGTTTTGGACCTTACAGTTGAAACTATTACTTGTAGTTAACTAGTGCTCTAGATGACCGTACCTCATTTAAAAGATAATGTGTCTCATCTTGAGTGTTTCTGGGTGGTAAACTGAACCGTACCTCATTCTCCTGCGTTTAAGCGCAGGTCTCCAGAGGACGGTGTTCGTGGAAAACCCCCCGTTTAATGACACGAGCAGTCGTTTCAACTCAAACACCTCACCGCATGGAGTCTTTAGAAGCCTTTAGTGGGTCACTGAGTTGCGATTAGCCCAGGGCTGCCTGGAAAAGCTGTTCGCCGTGAGCCCGAGCCTCTGGGCAGAGCAGAGAGTAGTTAAATCTTCTCTTAAAGGGGAAGTGTGTTTGAATGCTTTTAATGTTCAAATACTTTCACCTGTCCCAGTTTAATGTGCACTCGAAGTATAATCAAGGTTCAACGCGTACTAAAACAAGCTGTGTGAATTTAATTTAAAACATGTTTAGAATTTTTCTTTAAAAAATGTTTAGAATTTTTCTTTAAATTTTTTTTAGAATTTTTCTTTAAAAAAATGTTTAGAATTTTTCTTTAAAAAATGTTTTGCATTTTTCTAAATTTTTTTTTTTTGCATTTTTCTTTAAAAAATGTTTAGAATTTTTCTTTTAAAAATGTTTAGAATTTTTTCTTTAAAAAATGTTTTGAATTTTTTCTTTAAAAAATGTTTTGAATTTTTCTTTAAAAAATTTTTTTGTTCTCACAATTTCAACGTTTTGAAATCCGTCAAAGCAGGGATCCAGCGCATGTCTCACTAGCATGTTGACTACAGTCTGGGGTGTTTTATGGCAGACTTGACTATGAAAGTGTGCATTAGGTTCCATTTGTAGGTTGACGTCTGAATGAATGTAAACACCGGCTCTGTAGCGCTTCAAAAACATTGCTCTGTTTGTTTGAGTGGCCCAACACGTCATCTTTAGGCATGTCGGGTGAAGAAATAATCATTTGCAACCCATTTTTTTACTTCATTAAAATGGTATTTTGAATATTCATTGAGGAAAAAAATGTATATAGTGAAGAGATCGAAATACTAAAGTAAAATGGGTTGCAAAATACCCTTTTCACAGAATGTAATGATACATTTCCTCAGTTATTAACATCATACATCTACCTATTTTTTAATTTTTAAATACTTTACTGAAAGCCTTTATGTAGAATGCACTATAAAAGTATTTTAATGCATTAATTATGCCTTGTAATGCACCTTATGAGGCATTGTATGTTCTCATGAATAATTGTAACCACAGTTATAATACATTATAATACTTCATTGAACATACTTTTAGAAAATCTAATGCATTAAAACACAATGACAAACAATCAATTTCAGATGTAACAAGCAATCTGCAAATATAATGCATTTTAACTTTGCAGTTAAGTATTGTTAAAATTATTTATGAAAAGATATAATGCATTATAACGTACATTATGTGTACCTTTATAATGCATTAAACATAAATGCTTTATGCCCCTATTATGCTTTTTCAGATATTTCCTTTCATATAGTGTGTAATAAAGCTGTTTGTGAGTGTAAAAGGTTTGCATAGTTTTAAAGATCAAAGTGCAGATGAAAGTTATTGTAACTGATTCTGAACTGCTGAAACGAGTCATCAGTAATTCCAGTCTTACTTCCTGTTACTTACCTATGTAACAATGTAACAAATCTGCATAGTGGTCTTGATTGGCTGCCCACGAACAAAGTCTACATTGACCCTCAAACACTATATTTGTAGCTGAGGCCTGAGTTTGGTTTGTGATGTTCATGCCGAGAAGATTCTGTTTTCTGCGCTGCAAAATACAAATTCACTTTGCGTCTTTTCTAAAGGATGAGGACTCGCACTGGGATTGATACGGGAAAACCGACACCATTGTTACTGTTCGTATCACTGTGTATCAAGTGCTGAGGAAGATCTAGAGCTGAAATTCAGATATAGTAATATAGGCATTTCGTTTCCATCACACACTCTCAGCGGTAAACCAATCACAACAGACTGGGTCTTCTGACCAATCAGAGCAGAGTAGACCAATCACAACAGACTGGGTCATCTGACCAATCAGAGAAGAGTAGACCACAACAGACTGGGTCTTCTGACCAATCAGAGTAGAGTAGACCAATCACAACAGACTGGGTCTTCTGACCAATCAGAGCAGAGTAGACCAATCACAACAGACTGGGTCTTCTGACCAATCAGAGCAGAATAGACCAATCACAACAGACTGGGTCTTCTGACCAATCAGAGAAGAGTAGACCAATCACAACAGACTGGGTCTTCTGACCAATCAGAGCAGAGTAGACCAATCACAACAGACTGGGTCTTCTGACTAATCAGAGCAGAATAGACCAATCACAACAGACTGGGTCTTCTGACCAATCAGAGCAGAATAGACCAATCACAACAGACTGGGTCTTCTGACCAATCAGAGAAGAGTAGACCAATCACAACAGACTGGGTCTTCTGACCAATCAGAGCAGAGTAGACCAATCACAACAGACTGGGTCTTCTGACCAATCAGAGCAGAGTAGACCAATCACAACAGACTGGGTCTTCTGACTAATCAGAGCAGAATAGACCAATCACAACAGACTGGGTCTTCTGACCAATCAGAGAAGAGTAGACCAATCACAACAGACTGGGTCTTCTGACCAATCAGAGCAGAGTAGACCAATCACAACAGACTGGGTCTTCTGACTAATCAGAGCAGAGTAGACCAATCACAACAGACTGGGCCATCTGACCAATGAGAACAGAGGAAGCTCTCAGAAAGGCGGGGTTTAGAGAGACGAAGCGTTTCAGACGCTGTGAGAAAAGAGGTGATGCTGCAATGTAAATTACGAGATAATTAAAGTGTTTTTTGACCTTGGATGCACATAAACCTATTGTAGGAGATAAGGGGCATTTTAAGTAAAGTGTTAACATGTTTTCTTGACAAATGACAGAAAACTGTTAAATGCGGAAAAATTTAACATCTTTCTCTCTTCTGACCAACATAATAATTCTCTTGATTCCATTATCATGAACATTATCATGGAATTTTTTTATCCTAACTGTTACGACTTCCACTTCTGAGAACCCCCGGAAATGTGCAAAAATATGCAGTGAATGCATTTGAGAAAGTACAAAAGGTCAATCAAAGTGACTTAAAAAGAGAAAGAGTTTGACGCTTCTGTCACATCTCTTCTCCAGATGATTAAATGAAAGGTCCTCCCCTCTTGTTGTTCCTCCCCAGAACTAGAAAAACAGTGGCATTTTTAGTGGCCTGAGAAATTAAGATGTTTCTGTTTCTTTTGTGATGGAGGAGAGGATAATGTATTAGATTTCTGGAGGAGAAGAAAAGGGTGTGCGAGGAGCTATTTGAGGGATGACGCAAATGGAGATCCATAGAGACCTGGAGTATGTTTCTGTGCCATGGGCCTTTTTTTCTCTTCCTTTTTTTGTTTGTTAAGAGGTCCTTTTCCCAGCCTGGTGGAGATATGAGGTTAGTAGGTGGGACTTTTCTGTCTGCCAGGATTGATAATAAACCTCAGCTCAATGAGATCTGAAAAAAGCAGCCGATGTGCCCTGGAGGTAATGGTTTCCTGTCTGAAGTGGACCGTGCTTCATTCCTCGCGGTTCGGCCCTTACCTGCAGTAGCTGAGAGATTTTTAATCTACACCAGAGCTCTCGACACGCTGAGGGTTGTTTTCCTTCCTGCAGTCTACGGTTCTTCGCTCGCTCTCGCTGTAATTGGTCTGGTCTGCGTCGCTGCGGCAGACAGAGGGATCTTTGACGTCGACTCGCTGTATTTTGCTTGTAAGAGGCCTCGCGTCCAGTCGGACTGTGCCAGGCCTGGAATGTGTAGCCTCAGCTGTCTTGCCTGAGCCGGCGGCTGCCAAAAACCTCATCCATTTTAAAAATGCTAGCAGTTTGACTCTTTCCAAACAACCTAGAAGGAACCGGACAAGCAGGTTTGCTTACAGAGGACTATCTGAACCAGGTGCGCTAACTGACGGAGCAAAGAGAACCAAATGACATTAGCTGTTCTACATATGTCAATCTAAAAAAGTGAACTGCAGAAACCTCCAGCTGCTGTAAAAGCGCGTCTTGAGAATAAAGGCTGTTCAAAGGCTTCTGGAAATGTAAAAAGCATTGAAGATTTGGAGACGAAGTGCGCTTGTATGAGATGCCCAGAAGTGAGGTCGTCTCAGTGAGAGATGGTAGACTAGGAGACTAGGACTGTGCTGTGAATATATTTCCCCTTATTTTGCTGGTGATTATAAAATCAAAGCATCGTTATGACGTCTAAACATGGCAAAAATGGCATCGCATTTAATGTGAATCAGCTGAATCAAACTGAGAATCAAAGTCTCAGTTTCAGTGAATCAGTTCAGAATTTTGATTCAGTGATTTGAACTGCAATTTTTTATGCTAATTAGATCCTAATTAGCTGATCCAGTTAACTAATTAAAGATTTTACATCTATTTAACATGGTTAAATATGGGAGGGGGGAATCAAAGCAACGTTGTGACGTCTAAACATGGCATAAATGGCATCACATTTAATGTGAATCAGCTGAATCAAACTGAGAATCAAAGTCTCAGTTTCAGTGAATCAGTTCAGAATTTTGATTCAGTGATTTAATCTACAATTTTTTTTATACTAACCAGATCCTAATTAGCTGATACAGTTAACTAATTAAAGATTTTACATCTATTTAACATGGTTAATGTTTTCTTTTAAACATTTAAAAGAAAATACCTCAATATTTGGTAGTATAAACTGAATATGGCCATTTTTTTTTTATTATTAATACTAGTCTTTCAGTGAATTGATTCAAAATGATGATTCAATGATTCATTTGCATCAGCCCTACATTTGTTCTTTGTTTCACTCGGATAAATGTCACAACAAGGAAGAAAATACTGTCTCAACCTCCGTTTCATGCTGACTTGAAACAAATACATGTTCATAACATATATTAATACTTATAAAATATATAAATATTTGGCAATATAAATTGAATTGGGCTGAGTGCACACTCATTAGTGTTTTCTGCTGGTGTGTGCTGTTAGTCACACATATTTGATCTCCCCAGCCGATGGACGGCCGCTGCTGAGAGGGCTCTTGTTATTTTAACCTGTGCTGGCCGGGACCCAGCGCCCCTCTCTCTCCCATATGAGCGGCCCGCCTCAGACAAGGCCTGTCTTGTTAACTCACTCAGTGGCATGTTTTAGTTTCGAAAATATGGATGGCAGATGGTGTAGTGATGGGGGAAGTTTCTGAGTTGAGCCAGTCATTGACAAAAACGCTGTCTGTACATCTGTCCGTTTGTCAGACCGTCTCTCTCACTCGTTCTCGCTAAGGTTTACGCTTTTGAGGGACGCTTTTCTTTTTCTAAGTATATTTGAATTAGGGAAGCATTGCCATGGAGAGTTTATAGAACATTTGCTCAAAAAGACAAAACAAAGTGCTTAAAAATTCATCCTGATTATCGATAATTGGGTTCATTTTGGCTAATGCTGTCTGTTTATAATTTTATATTTATTTTTAATGAATTTATTTTGTATAATTGCATTTATAATTTTTAAATATTTATTCAATTATTCACTGTATAATATTCATTTATTTTAAATATAAATGAGAATGAGGCTTTTCAAATTAATTGACCCGTTTAGTTAATAAATAAATTATTATAATTCATTTCTTTAAATTCCTTTCATTTTAATCAATTAACAGCCCTAATTTCCTTTCATGGAAATTGTCACATTTAATTTAACTTAATTATTTTCATAAAGGTTTTACAGACTATTTATATAAATTGATTCTGCTCATGTTTCACAAATATGATCATAATTTTTTAGCAATTTTCCGTTGTCTTTCTACAAAAAAAAAAAAAAAATCAGTCATGCTTGTTTGAGCAAAGATTAGCTTAAAAAAAAATTCAGTGGTATCCTGTAGCATGAATTTATGACAATAATTAAACATGAAATAACCGTGTCCGTATTTGTGAGTCTCTGGGAAGCTTCTTAAATCCACACCTCATTAATAGTGACTAATATCTTTATCAGTAAGGGTGGGAAACACAATTCTAGAGTTCCCTGTTATCACAGCAAACCCCTCACGTATCCCGAGGGAACTCCTGACGCTAAAGCTTTTTGTGAGGCTTTGATAACAGCCGGCGCTACGTTTACCACCAGCTTCTCCGAGGAAACAATGAAACGGCAGCTGGAAGATTTTAACTTCAGCCAAGAAACATGAAAACTTGCTTAGTTAACATGTTACTGCAGCTTGCACCTTAGCTGCCAATGTGTTTGTGTGTGTGTGTGTGTGTGTGTGTGTGTGTGTGTTTGGCCTATCAGATAATTGCATGCACAGTTGTGACCGTTGCAGCTGGAAGTGTTTTTCGGCCGCTTGTTAGCCGGGTTAAGCGTGTAACTGGCCTAATAACGTGAAGCCACACAGTCGAAGTTTTACCGTCAGAGCTCGCGTGAGAATCCGCCGCTGCTTTACGTCAGGAGTTGACAGGTACCGTGAGAACGCATATGCCCACCACTGCTAGATCTGACTCTCTGACAACTGACCAGTAAAAACACAGTGCTCAGATCTGTTGATCTGATGGGGAAGGCACTCGAAAGTCAGCATGAAATGAAAACTCACCCTGTTTTCCTTTACAAAATTCATCTTATCATTAACAATTCATCCGTGCATTTTAAGGCGAGACACTACAGGTGAATAGGGTAAACAAATTTAACTAGCAGATATCACCATGAAACTTTCCCAGTTGATTACCTACATTAAGATGAGAAAAAAATGTATTACAAGTTTTCTGTAATTTAATGTTTAAATGTGCAAATTAGGCAATATCTAATTAAATCTGAGTATTGGATAAAGCCAGGTTAAAAATATTTTTTTCATTGTGTTCACATATTAGATGGGGGGAAAAAATTACAGAGGGATTTATGCATATCTACTTTTGTTATCCTGTAAATCAGAATATACTGTCGATAACCTTAAAAAAAATGATTTTCGCCATGTTTTTTGGAATAAAATGTTATATAAATCAGGCTAGGAATAATATATTTACAAATCCCTCTGTAAATGTCTTCATAATATAACTAGGTACAAGACTGGAGAGTTTGGTGTATATCGGTGCTACTGAAGATTTCAGACTTGGAGTATGAAAGAAAAGTCATTTTGAGAAAACGGGCTTTAAAGATTTATCATCAGCCAATGAGATTGTGCATTCAGCCCTTTTACTTTCACGATTGGTTGCTGATAAAAAGGAAATGACCATATTTGGATCCGACAGCATTGTACAGGAGAGAGAGAGCTTTCCAGCGGTGTGTGTGATGACAGGGAGCAGACAGAGATCGCGGAGCAGCGTGTTCATTAAGAACGCCAACTTTTGTTGAATTTATGAGAAATCTACAGACGCAAACAGACAAAGTGTAGTAAAATAAAGACCTAAATGTGTATTTCTGACTTTTTTTCACCACAAGTCTGAAAGAAGACATGCTATTGAAGACAAATATCCCAAAATCTCAAAATTGACCAGTAAAAAAAAAAAAAAAAACGATGTTTTTGCCTGCCGTGTCTCGCCTTAAATAGTAAAAATGTATCGGGTAATTTGAGCTCAACCCTGTTAGTTTCCGCCCAGCTTTTTTGAATCACAGAAAGTTTAAGGTTTAGCTTATAAACTAAACTGCATTTTTTCATACTAATGTATTTGGCTTTATAGCTATTTGTGGCTCGCCCAGTTTTGCTTATACTAAGTGATGTTTAGGAATATATTGAAAGGCCGTCGTACAAATGATTCTGTTTGTTTAACATTTCTCCTAAGGCTTGTTTCTACTTGACATTTAACAGATAGTAAAGATATATCTACTAAACAGCTGAAGACATTATAGCAGAAACAAAGACAATGTTGTTTTTATGTTCAATAAGTGCCATGCTTTAAAATGTTAAGCACACTTAGCGTGTGTTTATGTATGTGCGTGTGCAGATATGCACAGAATTGTTTTGTGGACTCACATGGATAAAGCCATTTATGTGTTTGCTTAGTTTGCTGTCACGCTGCTTTAACAATTTCATTGGAGGCGATTAAAAATTATAGGGATTTTTTTATGCCACATCTCTTCCTGTTCTTCTCACTGGGAGGGAGAAAAGGAAAACGCTAGAGAGAGGGTAGGATAAAGAGAGAAAGAGGGCATGCTTCCTTCACAGATGTGATCCATCTGTACAGGACCTGAAAGAAACACTCATGCTAGTTCTTTTAGCAGAATAAGCATTGAGAACCGGACATGTCTGGCCCATTGACAAAACCTGTTCAGGAATGGTTGCTCCATATATATTTCCCGAATCCACAGTGGAACCAGTGAGCATATTCACTTATGGAAATGTAGGCATGTCTACTGAATGATTATTCATGGATACCGTGGTATTTACAGGTTCCAAAAGAGAAGGTTTCATTTTTTGGTTTCCCAAAGAACCTTTCAGTGAAAGTTAATTTTATTAAGAATACTTAAGTAAAATTTGTGTATATTTTCAAGTATGCTTTATGTAGTAAGTAAACTAATATCAGTGCATTTTGCATAAATGTTTTTCCAATGAGGCTAGGTTGGAATTGGTATTTGTGGGTGATTTAAAGTGATGCATGAGGAGTGTGCGTGTGTGTGTGTGTGTGTGTGTGTGTGTGTGTGTGTGTGTGTGTGTGTGTGTGTGTGTGTGTGTGTGTGTGTGTGTGTGTGTGTGTGTGTGTGTGTGTGTGTGTGTGCTTGTACAACTATCTTTGTGAGGACCAGTTTGAGTTTTAGACCATTGGAGTGAGGACAAACAGAGTAAAGTGAGGACATTTTGGCCGGTCCTCACTTTCTGAGAGCCTTTAAAGGCCTGTTTGAGGGTCAAGACTTGGTTTTAGGGATAAGGTTATAATGAGGTTAAGGGTCGGTTTAGGGTCAGGGGTCGGGTTAGGCACTTAGTTGTGATGGGTAAGGTTAGGGTAAGCGGCTAGAGATTGCATTGTGTCAATGAATGTCCTCATAAAGATAGATGTACAAGAGTGTGTGTGTGTGTGTGTGTGTGTGTGTGTGTGTGTGTGTGTGTGTGTGTGTGTGTGTGTGTGTGTGTGTGTGTGTGTGTGTGTGTGCGTGTGCGTGTGCGTGTGTGTGTGTGAGATGCTTTGCTAAAGCACTGTGTGATCTGAAGCAGTGTGAAACGGTGTGCTGGAGGCGTTTGACCTGATGAAAGTGACCCCAAACAGCAAGAGCTTCCTCGCGTTCCTTTGTGTGTGACGCCTACAGAGACGGGAATGTTCATTTCAGTGATTCATGTCAAATCTGGAGTGTTTATCCTGATCCTGAAAGCCAAAAGTGTGAACTAGTTCTGTGTTTGATCTTAGCTTGGTACAGTCTTGGTTCTACCGTGCAAGTTTAATACGTGGGTTTAGATGTTAGTTAAGCATATAATCAACCTTTAGTGACAGTAATACTGTTGTTTGACTGGAGAGACTGTGATTTTTTTATGTTTTAAGAATTAGAATGGATCATGTGACACTGAAGACTGGAGTAATGATGCTGAAAATTCAGCTTTGATCACAGGAATAAATTACATTTTAAAAAAGATTCATCAGAAAACAGGTTTAAATTGTAATAATATTTCGCAAGTTTTACTAAATTTTTTTCAAAACCATGAACGGTAGTGTAGCAAACAGCACTAAATCATACTTCAACCTTTAATCATATTGTTCGATCTAGTCCCCATGATTCTCCTCATTCTACCGTACACAACATCGTCAGTTTGCCGTTATGTAACATTAAAGTCAGACCAGATGAGTTGCGTCCCATTGGCGATGCCCGGCTGGCACTCGGATGACATCTGTCACCTCCACCGTGGACCTCATCTGCCGTCCTGCACTTACGTCTCGCCGTTACATAACGGGACGCCTCTGCAGTGAAGGAGGTTGACCTATTGGATAAGGGTCAGTTCTGTGAGACCGATTGACTAAATGCTAAAGTCAATCGTACCAACAGAAAGATTGTCCTCGTCTGTCCTGCAGATAGACCTACACTGACCCAATCCCTGCTTTAATCATGTGCATTTATATAACACTGGCCATTGTTTTTCATCATCATCTTTAATGACATTTCAGATCTCTTATTTTATCTTCAGAGCTCAATGTTATCAGTTCATTGCACAAATGAATATATGATCCATTTCAATCCAAAGAAATTCACAATCAAATGATGCATCGCTAGCTACATTAATAGTTTGTTTAATAAAGTCACAGCGACCCATCTTCAAATGAAAACAAACACAAGCTTTATTTTATCTTTCCTCTTATTAGTTTGCTGATGTTATACAAACACACTAGCATTTGGGGTCAGTACATTTATTTATTTATTTATTTTATTATGCATTAAATTGATCAAAAGTGACAGTAAAGACATTTATCCCTGGTTTCACAGACAAGACTTAAGCTAATCCCAGACTAAATTGCATGTTTGAGCTGTTTCACCTGAGAGAAACTAGCACTGGCAAACCTTAAAATATGTCAGTGCAATTGTTTTGTCTCAAGATGCACACCAGTAATGTTTTATTTCATAGACACTTTTATAAAAGTTACTTAAATGTCCTAATTGAACTAAGGCTTAATCCTGGCTTAATCTAAGCTCTCTCTGTGAAACCATGCCTTGGAATGTTACAAAAAGTTTCCATTTCAAATAAATGCTTTTTCCTTTTTTTTCTTTTTTTTGACTTTCAATTCATCAAAAAATCCTGGAAAAAACATTTTTAAATATATTTACATAGAAAACAGTTATTTTAAATTGTGAAAATGTTTCACAATATTAATGTTTTACTATTTTTTTGGTCAAGCATGGAAGCCTTTGTGTGCATAAGAGACTTCTTTAAAAAATTAGAAGATAGTGATCAAATTACATTTCATTAAAATCACCTATCAAGTTTATAACATACATCAGCATATGAGAGTCAGATTGGACGACCAGAGGGACTCGTCTCAAGACAATTTCATTTTCTGTTTCGAATTTCATCTATTGCCAAAATTATGAAAAAAGATCAGTCAAGAATAGAAAATTATTGAAAATATTAAAATGAGGAATGTCAGAATCAGAATGTGTAGTCAGTGCATAAAAGATGTCCGTCAAAACCAACACGTTGAATGATGTTCACTAACCCGGCAAGATTTGTCGTTTATTCTCTTTAGCATGCAGTGTGACGTATTTCAGTTCCCTGATTATTTCGATTCAGTTTCAGCGAGTGAAGAACAAAGTTATACTCACTTGCGTTATGTATTATGTACGTTATCATCTCTGACAGACATCATGTTGAAGCCACGATGACCAAGTTTTTCAGGGAATGCTAAACTCGCTGCACCTCTGCTTCTCGTAATCACCGCCATGTATCATGCACGTTATTTTCTGACAGACATCAATGTCGTGATATTGGATATTGGTGAAAACAGATGGACTGTAGGGTAATTATTATTCATTTCTCTGCCGGCAACTATTCAGTGAAGTGACTGACGCCCGTTTATGTTGATGTTTTTAGGTCTAATATTCCTACCGACAGCCAGCCTTGGTTTTTGACAGACGTGATAACACGCGTGAGGGATGAGCTATGTTCGATTTCGTGGCTTAAATAAATGACATGTTACTCAGAGACTGACTTGTTTGGTTTGGGTTATTAAATTAAACAAAAGGACAGGAAGATTCTGAAAGCTTCTTGCATCATTTATCTAAGTCAAGCATCACTATTAATAGTGCTTAAACTTTTGCTTTGTGATTTGAATAAACCCCTAAAACCAAGTATTCAACTTTGACGTGTACACTGCTTGTGCCCCAAAACATGAATGATTCCTCAAATCCTCTGTCTTCATTTTCACATGATGCTAGTCTCACCGTCAGTCACTCTCCATCTCGTCCTCGGAGGTTTAAACCCGGCTGTCTCTCGACCCCAACCTGTGAAGCAGCACATCTGACATTTCAAACAAACCAGGCAGGCCGTGCGGCAGACGGCTTTGTCAAATAAACAGAGCAGAGCCTGTTGGCGCTGGTTTGCGGGCTGAGCTGGAGAGCTTCTCTCAGGGTTTGGGCTGTTGATGAACAGATGTGTCCAGGTGTTCTCGCTCTCCGGCCCGCCGCTAATGGCTGTCACGAGACTCTGTGCAAGCATTGTCCCTGATCACAAGAGCTAATGGATTCGAATCTGGTGTGTGTGTGTGAAGAGCATATGTGGCTGTTATAGGCTACGTTCAGAATAGCTCTTTGTGCACTTTAAAGTGTGTGTACTATATTCAGTTTCTTTATGCATTGCATTTTGTCTATGACCTGCTTTATTTACTAAAATGTGCTTTATATAAAAGATCAGTGTGCTCAACTTGACCTTTCATTTCCATGTCTGAAAGTAATGTCAACCAACATTGATTTCCTTTTATTCCTTTCCATTTATTTTATTTTGATATTCATTTCCTAGTTTAATTTGCTTGGTTAAGCATGCAAACACTTCTATAAAGTCATGAACTTTTCTGTTTTTAGTTAGGCTGTTGTCTTCACACTGCAGAAATTCTTGAATCAAGATTATTTGAGATGCAAACTGATGTAAAATATTTAGTTTTGTTTTCTGTGTAAAATAGAGTTTATGCTTAAAACTAGAAAAAAAATCTGCCAATGAGGTCAGAAAAATAAACCCAATTCAAAGGGAAAACAAGTTAGATAGATTTAGATAGATTAACTTAATTTTGATCATTTTTTAATATCTAATGCCATTAGTTCATAAGCACATGTATTATGTGACCCTGGATCATAAGTCGCACGGGTATATTTGTGGCAATAGATTTTTCTTTTATGCCAAAAATCATTAGGATATTAAGTAAAGATCATGTTTCATGAAGATATTTTGTAAATTTCCTACCGCAAATATATAAAACATTTATTTTTGTGAGTGAATGCTGCACAATCATGAACATAAATGAACAACTTTAAAGGCGATTTTCTCAATGTTTCGATTTTTTTGCACCCTCAGATTCCAGATGTTCAAATAGTTGTATCTCGACCAAATATTGTCCTATCCTAACAAACCTTACATCAATGGAAAGCTTGTTTATTCAGCTTTCAAATGATGTATACATCTCAATTAAAAAAAATGACCCTTAAGACTGGTTTTGTGGTCCAGGGTCACATTTGAGAATGTTTAGATATTTGTACTTAAAAACATGCCAGAATGCTGAGTAAGAACATTATTTTTTTGCAGTTTAACGTCATCGGCTAAATGTTGATTTTGCGCCATTTATGTAGAATAAAGCATTCTCACAAGCCATGGAGCTGAATTTCGAGACTTTTTCCAAGTAGTTAGCAAATCACTCTGAATCAAAATGATCTGTTAAGAATCCTTATCCAGTAACCACAAACATCTGGAAAGGTCGGGAAAAAGTCACGGAATTAAGTTGTCCAAATGTGGGAAAATTACATATGGCATAGTGTTTCACACACAAGTGGTAAACAAAATATAGTTAAAAAGACAAATTCATTTTTTAATTGCACTGCACTGTAATTAATAAATTAATATTAAGTATGAATTGATTGCAGTTAAAAAGAATAATAAATAGTCAACAGAAAAAAGCATTCAGTATGCGATATTCCATTCTGAACGTAGTTGCATAGTAGCGCTCTTTCTTTCTATCTTTCTTTCTTTGTACTTTCTTGTAATGTTTGTTTTATCCCTTTCTCTCTAATAGAGTAATTGTGTATAAACGCATACATTGGGAAATGGATTTCTCTGGAAGTGCTCATCTGTGTCACAGATGAGAGGGTGCAGTAAGTGTATGACGCTGGTTGGAGCCATTAAAGCGATACACACACACACACACACACACACACCTCTTGAGAGCCCCAGTGGTTCTGTTTGGCAGTGCTGGGATGGTATCATTAGTCGGGCTCTCAGGGTACATAAGGGCCTGTGTTAATGTCAGAATGGGCCGCTGGGCATGATATCCCCATTCACTCTCTGGACTGTCCATTCAGCACTAAGCACTCGCTCTCTTTCTCTCTCATCCACCACAAAGTCTCTTATTGGATTAGGTTGTTGTGGTAAGGAAGGCATTGGGTGCGTATTTTACTTAGAAACAATTCCCCTTCGTTATAGGAAATTAACTCTTGTGGCTTGTGTGTTGTTCTTGCTGACACCCATTTTCCCTGTGTTTTTTTATTTATTTTATTTTTATGAAATGCCATTTGCATCACATGTGATGCATTTTAATGTGAAAAACAATAACAAAAAAAAACTATAAATTGGAATAACATGCATTGAAAAATCAACATAAAATCACTGCTCCTTAAAAAAAAAAAAAAGCCCAACAGTTCAGATTCATTTTCCATAACAATTCAAAATAGCAAAAAATCCTGGTTGCACCAGCTGTGCACAAGTTACAGCTCATCAGTCGTGACGTAAATGGGCACCAAGTTACAACCTACAGTATGCAATACAAAAAATAAAAAAAAAGATTGCACCAATAAACTTAGTTGACATGTAACTCTTCGTAAAAACTAAATATTTACAGAAGCCTCTGACCAGGAAGAATGGCTGGAATAAAACAGCTGACTGATTTGAATTACATCGATAAGCTCTGGTTTCGCCTGACAAAATGCGATTCTTGTGATATTTGCACTTCACATTCTAAGAGAGAGATTATATGAGTAAATAACTGGTAACGCTTTATTTCAATGGTCCACTTTAGACATTCTACTAACTATAAATAACTACATGTAAACTAGCAGTCATTAGAGTATTAGCAGACCGTCTGCTGAAATCTGCCTCTTTATTTTGATGCTCTTCAACTGATATTCTACTCTCTATAAGTAACTTTGCAAGTACATGTCGATTTATTCTACTATCCCGATCACCTAATAGTCTACTAATACTCTGAGAGTCAGTTGACATGTTGTTACAAAGTTACTTATAGTTAGTAGAGTGTCTACTAACCATCAAATGTGGACTATCGAAATAAAGTGTAACCAAATGACTTTGTTTGCGGCTCTTTAACACGAACCCAGTGTCATTTCTTATGTTTTTTATCAGTATTTTCAAATAATTTCAAATACATTTTCTGAAATGTTATTTACATATAAAAATACTTATTTCATCATTAATTATCGTATTTCATTGAAAGCATATTTTCTTACCATAAAACAAGTGCTACAAAATAAGTAAGAATCAACCTTAGCAGGTTAAACTGCTTTTCTACACAACTTCTGCTGACTTATTTAAAGGCTGCTACTGGATCATTGAGGGTAAACTTTATATTATGCGATTATACATTACTTTATGGAGACCTTATGACATACTAGCTAAGTTCTGCCTCGAGGACAAATGGTGCAAACAAATAAAGTACAGTGTTAGTTACAAACTTGGTTGTATTTAGTGTGGGCTTTACGTTGCAGTTGATGTAAGAACTTACGAAGTAAGGGTAAAAAGGGTACACTGTAAGGGTAAAAGAAGCAAAAAACACTAAATTCAAGTCTTGAGTTTCTTCTGGGAACGAACACGCCACAATATTCCTCATTTAAAGAATTAATATGCAGAATAAAGGGGCGGGGCCTGGTTGAGTTAGTTAGTAGTGTGTTGAAACTGGCAGTTATGTTAAGGGGCGGGACATTTCCCAAAAACTGACCAATCACAACACACTGCTCCAGCCGACCAATCAGAGCACAGTGTGCTTTTCAGAAGGAGGGGCTTCATAGAGACAGGAACTAAACAGGGGTGTGTTTCCCGAACAACGACATAACTCGCTGCCTAACTACCATAGAGTGATGCATCGTTGAAGAAATCAACTTGCTAGTCACGACTGTTTCCCGAAACTGTATTGTCGCAAAGTGGTCGTTCAACCACGTTGGTTTATGACGTCATGCACGTGGTGGAGTAATAGCTTCTTTTAATTAATCTGTTTGAGATCGAATTAACTCTAGATGTTTTGCTATAAATTACAGACATGGCATCTGAGAACTATTTCTCATTTTTCTCAGTTATTTTGCTTTATTTCCAGAGTCACTCATAGGCTCGTTCTTACACACTAGAGCACGTTCGCACATGCGCACTCTTCAAAAACTACGCTTTAAATCTCTTGACAAACTAAAAGACGTAAATTACATGTGTATGTATTCTAAATAAAAGACACAGGTTGTACTGAACGTCAGCTTGCTTATTTTGCTCAAGATGAGGATTTATTGAGTCCACATGTCATGCAAACTAGAAACTCTTCTTCTAACCACAGGTCGAGAGCTGTAGTTCCAACCACACAACTTTGCGATGCTGTTTGCGAATGTTCGTTGGAACGATGGTTTCGGGAAACACTGACTCGTTGAACTTTGCTGATAACGACAGAACTTGCGACCATAGTTGGCTAACTTTGCTTTTGGGAAACGCACCCAAGAGCGTTACTGGCAGACTGGGAAGAGAGGAGCCGCAACAATGGAGCATATGAGGGAAATAATCAACATTCAAGCATGAATGTTTTCTTGCCCAAAAACAAAATCAAGACTTTGTAAAAGAGCATCATAGGTCCCCTTTAAAAGCAGCTTACCTCATTTGCAGACAATGTGCATGCTGCACTTTTGGCATATTTGATATTTGAATTCCTTCGTATTGTGAAATGTGATTTGGGGGAAGTAGGTTAAAACAGGATTTCGTCTTTCAAATCCCCTCGTCTTAGTGTGTGTGTGTGATGGCAAGTCCCGAGTCATGGCATTTGCATGGAAATGTTTTGTTTTCTGTTTGCTTTCTTTTATTTATTTGCCTGTGCAAGCAAATCTTGTTGAAAAATATCCTTAAGTGGATGAAAAAAGTGATCATCTTTTGTTTTTAATTAGTATCAGTACATGATATTCTCTGATTGTCTTAGAGTGAGTACTCATGTTCAAACCGGGGCCAAAAATGTGACCCCTTGTGAACATAATTCAGCGTTACAAACCCCGTTTTTTCCCTCCTGTGAAAGCACATGCGGAGTACAGATGTGTGTACATTGTCAGAGTGATGGCTACAAGAGCGCCAGTCGCTGAGAACAAGCCTCACGTGGATCACGCCGCAGGTTTGCTTTTCCCATGAGAGCCGCACAGAAGCTGCAATCAAGGAAGTGTACTGTAACGCTCCGGCCCAAAACAACACAGGACCTCCATTAACCTCCATAAGGTCCGTCCCACCCGCGGTCTGTGGTCCTGCCGGCCTCGGGTCCTGGAAAGATGCCTGCATTCTAGCATCCGTCGGATTTGTTCGCTGCCATCGATATGGAAGTGCCAAACAGTTCTGCTCCGTCTGACTCTAAATACATAAACCTGAATGCAAGCTGTGCTAAAAACACACTGTAATGTCATGGCGATTGTTGGGGCAACCCCAAGCTGCGGTCGGGGATCTGGCTATACCCCGACCAAAAGAAAACACTGACGTCAAACTTGACGTGGCACCAAAATGAGATCCGATCATACGGAGTAAGATAGAAACACCAACACATCTAGTGGTTGTATGCTGGGGACTGTAGAAGAAGCCACAGCTGGCTCTCATCATTACCATCATATCTCTGCGCTTGCGTCATCAATCAGAAACTCCCTGCAAAATCATCTGGAACTGACTTTAAAGGGGTTTGACCTTTCCTTTAGTGTGTGATGAAGCTGTGTGTGCATGTCAACAAACTGCAAAGTTGTTACAAAGAACAAGGCCCTAATTGTTTTCTAATATTGTTTTTTGTCTGAAGTTTTACATAATACATAAGATAATCAGAAAATGGAAGAAAATAATCAGAATTAAAATATTTAAAAAGCTTGAATATTCTAAAATAAGTGTCACCACTTTTTTTTGTTGACATTTTAACTTCTTTAGATGTCATCGTATTTAATACATACTATAATGACAAAGAAGTGTGTGTGTGTGTGTGTGTGTGTGTGTGTGTGTGTGTGTGTGTGTGTGTGTGTGTGTGTGTGTGTGTGTGTGTGTGTGTGTGTGTGTGTGTGTGTGTGTTGTTATATATGTTGAAAACAGTTGTGCTTCTTAATGTTTTGGTTGAAACATAATGCATTTTGCAGTTTTTGTAAGTCAAAAAACGATTCAAAAGAACAGCATTTATTTTAAACATTTACTTATTGTTACGTTTGATCAAGTTAATGCATCATAAATCTGATTAAATCTGGCACTGTATATTATATTCCCCATATCATCCATTCCTAATGTGTATACTCTTACGACAGTAAATTAAAAGTATCTAACTGTGGATTAGATGTGAAAAACTGGTGTTTTTTTCCCCATATTTCTTCATGAAGAATTATAAATCATTCATATCTCCCCGCAAGACTGCAGTTTATATCGCTTAGATGCATCACATGCATGTTAAATAATCAATATCATTCCATGAAATGCAGTTGCTGTGTCTAGGTAGCAACTTCCCCCAGTGATCCCGAGCTTTGTGTGTTTTCTACACGCAACCCTCCTCACGTCAGTCACAGGGCAGAACGCATCTGCTAACACACGGCGCGTACACGAGCTCGGATGCTGACGACGTGATTCAGTCTGACGTTAATGGAAGCGAGAGCCATGTGTGTAACTTAACAGCAGTGTGCCGTTAATGCGGGGAGAAACGCTCCACTTAGCAAACTGGCTGAGAAAGAGAGAGAGAGAGAGCAGGAATACAGGAGGAACGCGTCCAGAAGGCCACAGGAACAGCCGGCCAACAAACACGCTATCCTGGCTTCGGCTCATCACTCCGACCTGACATGGGATAGATTCACTCAAAAATTAACATTCTGTTATCATTTACTCACCCTCAATGTGACTGTCTTTGTTCTGGCTGCTGAACTAGAAAAGCTGTGTGATGAAAGTGAGTGTGGAACTCAGACTGACAATCTTATAAAAGTAGTATATACTGTATTCAAAGTCTTAAAGTCAGCATGAAACAGATGCTGCAATAGTCTTTTCTTATCTATTGTGCCGTATATCCGAGTGAAACCGCTTCTCAAACAAGAACAAATGTGGGCGGGGCTTGATTTGTCTGTGGGGAATTGATTGGATGGTTGTGGTTTGCTATTGGCTGATGTCATGTGAGTGACAGGTTGAGCCCCGCCCTCGTCATCAGAGAAGAGAAGAGATGAGCTGCAAGAAGAGGAAGGGAAGTTATTTTGATTTAAAAAAAACCACGAGGCACATGAATAAATAAATAAAAAACGATGTGCACAGATAAATAATTTATGATAAATATTCCATAAAGTAGGAATTGTCCATTTTGATTTCATTGGCCTGTTCACACCAAGAACCAATAACAACGTAATGATAACTACTGTATATTAGCATCACTAACGGACAATAATGTTTGTTTATTATAAGCACACGCTGCAGTTATGACGTCTGTCGCTTTAAATGCACCGAGCTCTTTAAAGCAGGATTCTGATTGGCTCTCAATGTTTTTATTATTCATCAGCTAGTTGGTTTGCACTCAAATGATTTATTTTTTTTTTGTGAATAATAACTTACATTTCCATCTGTTTGTCACACAAAGCTATCGTTTAGTTTGCAATATAGCGCACAAGTCAAACAAGTTTTACTATGGTCATTTGAGAGGTCAACAACCTGCATCACAATTCTTTGGGTTTCTAATGGAAAAGACAAAAAGAACAAAAGTCTGCAGCTGCGGAACATCAAGAGGGCGAGTAAATGATGACAACTTTTATTTTTGGCCGAGATTTAAAACTAAATTACTGAGTCGCAGCGCTGCGATAAATCAGGAACAGCCTGCTTCTAATCTCGCTCAAAAGGTCTTGAGATCTAAAAGCTTGAGAAAGTGATTGAAAGATCCACCCTGTCCCAGTTTCCCCAATTATCTCCTGTCTCATGGCAGATATGAGCCAGAAAAGTGGTGCGTCTTCGTTAGGCACTTAACGCCTCCGTTTGTTTGAGGTCTTTGGTGTGCGCTGGCACGCTCCTCTGTTTGGTGTTAGGACAGAGAGCGGTCAGCCTCAGGCGCACACCAGCCATTCCTGCTCGTGTGGAATTGTGCTCCGGGAAAACGACGATTATGAGGGGGAAAAAATGAACAGAATTTAGACTGAGGTTTAGGAAAAAATAACAAAGACGTTAAGTCTGGGGATGGAGGATATAGGCCTTTCTTCCTCTTTTTTAATTTAGCCAAAGCCTTTTTATTATAATTCGTGGTGTTTTGTTCAGCTTTATCGTGTTTACATGATGCATAGATAATCAGGATGGTCATAATCATAATTATTTTTTATTATTTTTATTATAGAAAGTGCATACAAGTAAAAAATGTAGCAACTAATCAGGGTAAATATCCATTTGTGTTCAATGATCATCTCCCGCTGAACAATAATTAGGAACGTTATTCTTTCGCCATATGAACTCTTCCCTATTGTGCGTCCCCTGAAGAATTTGGTTGGGGGGGAAAAAAAATGCTGGACATCAGCTATTTTGTATAATCATATCAGTGAAAGTGTTCCCGCTGTACATGCATTATTAAAAACTTTTAATATAAAAAGTTATCTGGATTTAAGGAGACAGAGTGATGCTTACCCCTGCAAAACGCAGCATTTTGGGTGCTTGCTGTGCAGTTGTTCACATGTTCTGAGTGATTTTTTAGTGTGTTGCCAGGGTGAGGATAGATGGTTGCTAGGTGGTTTCTGAAGTAGTTTCCCCATGCAGTCGTCCCATCTGTGTTCATGCTGAGTCAGGCGCCTGAGAGGATGTTGTGCTTGTAGACGAGTTCCTCCCTCAGCATCAGTTCACACCTCAGTGTGCCTCCACTCATCACCCGTCACTCTCGTCGCCATGGTTACAGCAAACTGCCAAAAGTCTATACACACACACACACACACACACACACACAAAGATGCGCTCCTGTACTTTCAAGGTCCCCTTACACCCTGAATGATGCTGACTCAAGCAATACTCTTATTTTATTTCCCCCTTTACCTTCTTATCTGGGATTAGGATGTCAGCTCTAAGGTTACGGTTGAAGGAATAGGTCATTTCAGAATGTCATACTATGTTTGAAAGACAGTATCTTGTCTTGATCTTTGATTGATTGATTTTTTAAGTGTATGTTTCGTCTATTTATGTTCAGCACCAAAGGGGTTAATAAAGCTCTAAACTAACATTTTATTATTATCATTATTATTATTGATGCAATGAAAGATAATTGGAACAGTAATAATTTAAATATATTTAAATATTTTTTATATTAAATGTATTATTATTATTATTAAGATTATTAAGATATTGAAAGATAATTACAACCGTAATTTTTTCATATTAAATGTATTATTATTATTGTTGTTGTTGTTGTTGTTATTATTATTATTATTATTATTATTATTATTAGATATATTCAAATGTATAATTAAATGTATTATTATTATTATTATTGGGAATGAAAGATGATGATAATAACCATAATAGTTTAAATATATTAAACAATATATTTCATATTAACTGTATTTTTATTATTATTATTATTATTATTATTATTATTATTACATATAGTATAATGGGTCATTAAATTATTATATTATTATTATTGAGATAATGAAAGATAATTATAAAAGTAATATATTAAAATATTTTTAGATTAAATGTATTATTATTATTATTATTATTACATATGTTAAAATGTATCATTTAATGTATTATTATCATTAATATTAATGTTATTTATGATGATGAAAGATAATTATAACATTAATAGTTTAAATATATTAAAATATATTTTTGGCATTTGCCAAAGTGTGTTGTATAGAACCAGAGCTTTGTGCTCCCACAATGCAATGCTGTCGACTTCACCCTCCATTTCCAGTGCGACGAAGATCAGCTGCTAGTTTTAACATCCCTTCCTCATTATTTGACATCATGCAAATAGTAGTTTGCTAAAAAGCAAGTGGAAGGTGAAGTCAAATAGTATTGTGCTAAATATCTTTATAGCACAAGGCATAAAGATTCACTTCTTTCTTATAAACACCAAACCCCAGTCAAGTGTTCTTAGTATAGCCTAAGTGTTGGGCCATAAGCAGCAGTTGTATAAACATTTCCGAAACATCATTGACGTGAAAGTCTTCCTGGACAGATGAAAGAGGGATATTTTCTCGTAATCAGCATCACCGACACCTGCAAATGGACCTTGGTCTGTGGATAGTATGGATGGTGTCTGTTCAGTCATGCATGGCACCATTGAACACCACGCTTTCTCTGACTCATTACACATCAGGTTCAGTAAGATGCTCCCAGTTTCTGGAAAACTCTTATCCAGGTTTCAGAGAACTGCGACAGACGAAAGCCTGTGTCCCGAGTGCTCAGCGGTTCTAGGAAAAGAGAGTTTGTTGTGTCATATATGCTTTTTAAAAGTCGCTGTACTTGCTGTCATTTGTGTTGTCTGGAGCATTGTCATCTTTTTAAAGTAAATTATTGATTTTCTCAGAAGAATTCATCCTGGTATCTTTAAGATTTATTACTGGTTAACCTTGTGGAATACTAAATCTTTTTAAAATGCCTTAGCTGGGAGATTTTATAATGCTAAACTCAACTAAAACCAAACAATAGAGCTGATTAATTGTTAAAAGATCTTGATCTCAATTCAAACACCAATGCGATCTTACGTTTGATAAGGACGATCACAGCGAACATTCAGATCTGCGTCGGCGGAGAGAACACTTGTCATGTATAGGTTTGAAACAGTCGTCTTTTCAACCACATAGTATCATTATATCTGTGTTACAATCATTCAAATGATCACAGAGATACGTGATAAACGTTTATAGTTCAGATATAAACGATGTATACGGTAGCAATCAAAACGGAGTAAATCACCATTTGAAAGTAACTTGATGCTTTAAATAAAAAATAAAAAAATTACACTGTTACACCAGTAGGTGGCGACAAGTGACTTAAAAATGTATTTGTCATTGAATCATTCATTCAGGAGATTCGTTCAAAAACGCTGATTCATCCAGTTATGAAACAAGTGAATTCTTTGAGTGAGTCATTGAATCATTCACTCAAACTTTCTTTAAATAATTCAAATTAACAGCAAATTACAGCAATGAACATTTTGTCAGAACCTCTAGTAAATAGGCTTGGGTATCGAGTATCGCGTATCGATTGGAACCGGGACTAGCTTTGCGATTTTCCCGGAATCGTTCAAAAGTTAAAATTTCGATTCCTAGTTTCGATTCACAGTCCGCCGACCGGAAGAAGAAACCGCTGTCTAAGTGACCAATTTGATCATTTCTAGCCCTATTCTGAACTGAAGTAACTACCTAATCGATTTCAAACTGCCAAATGTTAACTCGCTGAACACTGACAGCTGTAGCCTACTTCCCCACATTAGTTAAACATTTGTAAACTGTAACGTACACACGGCATGGTAAATGCGTGTATCACTAGCACAGGTGTAAGCGTATATGGATTGTTATGCTAAACTGCGAACCGATACATTTTATGAGACACTGTGTGAGTTGCCTTATTGAGTTGAATTTATTCAGAGCAAACAACCCTGACGTTAAACCTTAAAAACTTACTTATATGATGTTTTCTTATTCTTCGGTATCTTGCAAGTTGCAACCATATTCTCTCGTCCTCTGCTCGTTCATTTGAAAACTGCGCAATGCCGGCGAAAATAAAATAAAATAAAAATAAATCATGAAAACACATTTACACATGAGTGTAAACAACCTTATTTAGCCTATTTTACCTGATAGCCCATTTTAGCTGTGAAAATAGAAATTGATGGAGAAGGTCAGACCATTTCCTTCAGAAAGACCGTTGGTTAGCTAGCTCATTTAAAATATCCTAAAATGTTTTGTTTAAAATGGATTTGATATTTATATTGTAGTTGAAAACAGCCCTGTGAGAAATTCATAGTAAAGTTCATCAAAAGTAAAAAGTAAAAAGATCAAATTAAAATTGATCTAAACTTTTTTGACCCTGCCTCTTAAAAGAATCGGAATCGAGAATCGTTAGGAACCGGAATCAAAACAAGGAATCGGAATCGGAATCGTTCAAATTCAAACGATACCCAACCCTACTAGTAAATGACGTTATTTTGTTTAGTTGTCTGTGCAGAATTTTAAACAAAAAATAAATAAATAATAATTCTCAATTTCTCCAGAATTTCTCTGACAGTACAAAACCTACACTAAAAAAATAAAATCTAAATTGCTAGTAAATTTTACACATAATTAACAAGAAACGGCAAGTGACACATTGAATGTGAAATTTTGATGGCAAAACATACTTCAACAATCTGTTTTATGTATAACTTACAACAGTGTAGGAAGTCAGTTGTGGCTCAACCAACCAAATGTGGCATGTACTGAATATTCAGAGAGTTTCAGAGATATTGTTCTCAGCCATACCAACTGGATCATATTACAGATGGAGAGCAGAAGGTTTGTGTGAGTGTGTGTTTTCTCAGGTTTCTGTTAGGCTCTATTACTCTGATTTGGGACACCAGACACGTTCTCATTAGTATTATGAATGTAATCAGTAGTGTGGCTGTGAGGTTAATGCAGTCCCTCTACAGACTCGGCCATTAGAGTCGCTAACCCAATCACAGCCCGTCCAGAACCCCTCGCTACCCTCGCTGATGTCACCCGTGCTCAAACCAGTGGAAAAAACAGCACATCACCTTATTGGAAAGGCTCAGAATGGCCTCAAAGACAGATGAGACATCACCATTTCCCCCTTGATCACAGTAGCGACGCTTGCGAGTTTAATTTGTGCATCGTTTATGGGCTATTTTGGTGCCATCTCTCAGTCCCACGAGAGAGATCCGTAACGACAATGAGCGATGCTGAATTTATTTTGGATTGAGGCTTGTGTAATCTTACATGCTGTTGTTTTAAAAAAGCTTCTAATTATGATTCACTGATACTGTAAACAGTTAAATCAAGGTAAATCGAGGTAAACGTTGTGAAAAATGCAGACTTGGCTGCCCTGAAACAACTTTTCCGAGCAGAACGATCCATTCAAATGTGCTTGGCTGTGGGTTGGCATTTTGGGGAGGTGTAGTCTGTGTCTTGTCTGGTTCTTATTAGACTAATGCGCAATTTGTAATAAAAAGTGCAAATTTCCCATATGGAGTAAAATCAGTGTTGACCAGGGGCCCAGATTTGTATGCTTCGGGGTGGCTTCAGACTTTACAGTGCAAATGTGGCCCAGTTTTCTGTTTTCATTTTAGAGGGAATGTTTCAGCTTGCTTTTACACTAACTAACTCTGAACATGCGTTTCTCAATCTCTCCAGACTGCTTTATAGCAAGAGCTTCTTTCTGTGGGACCGTGGAAGCTTGTTTGCGCCACTGAATAACAAATAAAAAAAAAGTTAATTGCGACTTTTATCTCATAATTTTGACTTTTTTCTTGCAATTCTATAAACTCGCAATTGTGAGAGAAAAAAAGTCAGAATTGCGAGAAAAAGTCAGACTTGCGAGAAAAAATAAGTCAGAATTGCGAGATGTAAACTCACAATTGTGATGATAAAAGTCAGAATTGCAAGAAAAAAAGTCAGAAAAGTTGAGATAAAAAGTCGCAATTATATTTTTGGGTTTTATTCCGTGGCGGAAACAAGCTTCCATATTCCATATTAGTTATTTTATTACAATTCAATAAATTCCTCTTCCTGACATTTTAATTCAAATTCAAATCAAAACTTAGCCCCGCCCACAACATTTGAGGTCGGGAAGTTCGGTCTGGACTTGATCCGTCATGGAGCAACTATGCTCGAACCAGAGCTGTTTGGACCATTCAGATTGTCAGGGCGGGCTTTATACGATGATGGACAGATGATCGACAGTCACGTAATCATCCACGTCACCAAAGAGCGCTTGGGTTGAATTCGTTTATAACAAAGATGGCTGCCGCTGGAGAATTGAGATGTGTAGATTCCGCCATCGCGTCTGTTATAGAAGATATCGACAGCGCATTCATTTTAAAAGAGGAACAGCAAACCGCGATCAAGGCATTTGTCGATCGGAAAGATGAATGAAGAACATATACGTCACTTACTCCGTTGCTCTGATTGGTTGTAGGTCTATCCAATTGAGTGCAGAGGCATTTTCCTTCCTGGTTCGGTTGAAACGCGCCCCATAATCACAGCCCAATGGAGCAGTTTCAGACTCATATTCTGACTAAAATCTGAGTATGACGACGTCAGGCAAAAATGTTGTGTGTCGTTTTGGACTTTTATGTTCAGTTTCCTGTCTCTGTTTTGTAGTTCATTTGCCTCCCCTCATTAGTTCCCTGATTGTTTCCCACGTGTGTCTCTTTGCCAGTTACTCCTTGTGTATTTAAACCTCAGTGTTTCCTGTGTTCATTGTCAGGTCTTGTCCAGTTTTGGCTGTTTTGATGAAATGCTCAGTTTTTGTCCCTTAATTTCCTGGTGTTTTCGAGTTTGCTTGTACTTTTGTCTTTGGATCCAGCGCTTCCTCGTATATCTGAGTTCACCCAACGTTACTGTGTTGTGTCCAATCTATTTTAAATTCTCAATTTTTTCCTTTCTAAACTTTGTCCAAGCCTGGCACATACTGTACATACAGGCAGTTATGCATTTAACGTCATGGATAATCAGAGGTGGCCAGATCCCTCACTAATGAGCCTAGAGACGTCTGTATTCTCTCCAGCTGGCCGTGTTGTTTGTTTTTCCTGTAGTAATGAAACAATCTTCTAATGTTCTTTCCTATGATCCTCCTCACCTGTCCCTTTGAATCGGCACTGGTCTGCGGGGGCCGTCGTGACGCAAGAGGTAAATCAAATCAATAAGCAATTGGGGAGCAAGTGCTGTGCAGATCGACAGGCCTCCCGACCGGCAGATTTGGGCCTAATTAGCATTGATGAGCTTCACTGATGGGATTTACACCATTGATGAGCTGCGTGAGTCATCGCTCACCCGTCTGACATGGGCAGCGGGTCTAACCCGCTTAGAGTAGGGGGTTCGTCCGGGACGAGGGGGATTCCTCGGAGGCCAGGGCAGGCAGGTGTGGAGATTTGCGCAGAGATGAGAGACACGAACGCAGCGGGAAGAGTTAAGCACATTTCCAAGGAAGGGAAAACATATCTGAGAGGGATTAAAGGTGGATTTATAGTGCTTTGCGACAGTTAGCACATGCATACTACCCTGGGTTTTCGCAGCGTTGCCATAGAAGAATAATTTTTGGTTCCTCAAAGAACCTTTCAGTGAACAGTTCTCAAAAGAACCATTTTTTTCTTAGTGTGAAGAACATTTTAATAATCTAAATAACATTTTTCCACTATAAAGAACCTTTTGTGGAATGGATGCCAATAAAGAGTATTTAATGAAATTATGTTCAACCAACAACTACATTGAGCATAAACACACATTTTTAAGTTGACTACTCAAAACTAATTGTTCTAAGTAATTTCAACATGGAATATATATGGTTGAATCTCAAATTAACAGCTAGCATAGCACATGTGAAATGTAAGCTATTTAGCATTGACTGAACAAGTAAGATATTATAGGTCTTTCCCTTTACTAAAAAACATAATATAACACTTAATTTCAACATTGATTCTCCTTATCCAGTCCCTATGCAAAGCATGCTGGAAACTAGAAATCCACGACTTCATTTTCAAGTCAATTTCATTGTTACTACAACTTAGGTTTGCAACTAAAAAGGATAATTAAATGAATAAATTAGAATTTGTAACTTGCAACCATGCATTTATTTATGTAAGTATGAATGAATTTGTTTAGAGTGTAAGACATGCCGTGGACAGTTGCATTGGATGCATATGAAGTATGAAAGACGGCTTTCTTTCGCTGTGTTTGTCATGCACTAATGCATTTTCCTGGTGCTCTTGAGGGTTCTGCCTTCAGTGCCCCAGCAGAGCCCACTGTAATCTTATCTCATTTTGACGTAAGTGCCTCTATATCACACTTGACATTTAGAGCTGCAGTGACTCCATCCGCGTTTCATGCGCGAGATGCACGAAGGGAAAAAGCAGCGTGCGGGCTCCACGTGCAGACGGCTGGCAGTGAGCTCAGCTGGGCTTTGTGAGGCGCTGCCAGTGCCTGTCTCTCCCCCCGGAACATGGGAGAATTCCCTCAGTGCCACTTACTCAGGCCGGACCCCCGCTGACACTGCCAAGACAAATATTTACCCTGCAGTCAAATGAATAGGTACACATGCATGTGCGAGACCAGATAATGCACTGGAGGAGAAACACACACTCTCTCTCTCTCTCTCTCTCTCTCTCTCTCTTCCAGAAAAGTGCAGGGAACTTCTTTAGGTATAGGCACTCCAGCAAGTTTACCGCAGTGCCGTCTCATTTGTCTTGCAGGGGATGGTCTACTCTCGCTAAAAACAAAACCAACTATTGGCTAAGGGTGTGTTCACACTTGGCATGTTTGGTTGGATTCAAACAATCCCTGGTGCAATTGCTCTGTTAGTGCGGTTCATTTGAATAAGTGTGAACGCTGCCATCTGAACTCTGGAACACAGCAAGACGCTGAAAAGATGAGTCTCGGTCCGCTTCCTAACAAACTCTGCGGTTCGAATGAAATATGAGCGCAACATGGACCAAACATGTAAACGAACCAAAAACAAAGTCATAAGATGCAACCCTAAAAAGGACAGAATGCCCAAGCAAACCTGTTTTTACTCGTCATAGTCACGATGTTGCTCATCAAAGTTCAGTACAGGCATCAGAACCGCGTCTCCTCACGGCAGATCTTCGCTTGTGTGTGTGACGGAGGGATTCGCTTATTTAGCCCAAAACACAGCATTGTTTTAAATGTTCGGTAAGTTCCGTCGCAAAATATACATAATAAAAGCCGACCAATCAGGCTGTGAACATATCCCTATGCCTTTAGGTTTCGTATCTTTAGGTTCGGTGTTAAAATGCCAATGTGAACGCTAAGCAAACCAGGACTAAATGATTTTTGTTTTGTTTTTTGGGGGGTTCATTGGTCCAAACCGACTGAGCCAAGCGAACCAAACTACAAGGGTGAACACACTCTAAATCCCATAATTACTTTCTCCCGGCGTGTGTTCGAGCATCAGACTTTTTCATGTCGTCATTAAAGCTCTTTGAGACCCAAACAACCAACCCTTTATAGAACAATACTGACCAATGTTTAAATCTATTAATATAACAATACTGATACGATGTACGATATGGTATATGGTGAAAACAATCTGAAATTCAGTGCATTATAATATCTCCAGATCTTAACTCCGGTTGTCTGATGACAGTCAGAATGATAGTTGACAGATGTGAACGTAATAACTTGTTGCGACAAACACAACAGATATATTCACCTCAGAGAAGAAAGTACAGGGATTGTATTTCATGTCATGTTTTTATTAATCTTAAGTTCTCACAACTGTTTTGTGAGTGTGTTGGAGTGAACTGCGGCGCTAATAGGATCTCATGAACGCGCAGTCAAGCACAGAAGACCAACGGCCAAGGTCAGGTTTTTCGTTAATTACATAAAAATACATTTGTTTTTCACCAAACCCTATTATATACCCCCAGAACACTTGGAATATAATGCATGTGTTACATGGGATCATTAGAAAGAAGGGCATACGGCTTAAGAACAACACCAGGATGAGTAAATGATGACTTAATTTTCAACTTACTGACACAATTGACATCATAGACATAACAGTAAAGCTGCTTTGAAACGGTGTGTGTTGTGAAAAGCGCTATACAAATAAACATGGCGCGGGTATGTTTGTTGCGAAGCAGTCGAGGCCTGTTGACAGTGTAAACGCCACTGTAAATGCAATACGCCTCGCGAAGGCACACGGGGGATCGACAGATGTTTCGACGAGCCTCATTGTGCATCTCTCGTTACGCTAATGAGGCCAAGACCTTCTGCGGCTCTCTCGTTCGCAGGCTGTTCTTCCCAAGCCTTTGTGTGACTGGCAGTCTCCTCTCCGGTGCTTTTATTCCATACAAGGCCCTGCCAGAGGCAACGTGAACACAGCATGAGATCTCAGGCCTACGTCACTCTCACTCACTCCCCGAGAGCGACCTGGAGAGCAGCGCTGGGAGAGGAGGCTTTTAATTGGCCAGAAGCACTTCGACTGAACACAATGTTCTCGACGGGCCTGTCGTACGAACAAAGAACAGATTCGTCACTTGCTTCTCGCTGCCCTGTTTTAACCTGTGCCCGTTGGCAGACCGTGAAGGTTGCATGTGAACTTGTCTCAGACGTTTTAACAGAGCAGGGGTTGTTTAGATTAAGGAGACAGAGACGGTGAGAATCAAGGCGCCGACTGTCACCTCTTGAAGCGCGGACGGCCCGTTTGTCACTGACGTCGGATGCCATATTTATGTGCTGTAACTCACAGCGGTGAGCGTATACAGTGCTGGGTGGTCCAGCTTGAGTTTGTTGGAGCTGACACCATCTTGAAGAGGAATCTTTATGACTGTGTGTGTGTGTGTGTGTGTGTGTGTGTGTGTGTGTGTGTGTGTGTGTGTGTGTGTGTGTGTGTGTGTGTGTGTGTGTGTGTGTGTGTGTGTGTGTGTGTGTGTGTGTGTGTGTGTGAGCGAACGGCCCTGAACGTGCGTCAATATATGGGGCTGGTTTTGCCGTTTGCTTGTTCTCACCTGCACAACTTTGACAGCACGCTTTCTCCACAGCATGCCTGTTTGGACGCACACAATTAAAAGAAATGAATTAATGCTTTAAATGTTATGATTTGGAAATGTGGGCTCTGCTGTAGAACTCAAATCTTATTCAGTTGCATAATTTTAATATTAAATTGTAAGTTGAATTATGAATGAATTGCAATTGAAAGAAATGGAAGAACTAAAAAAGATGGCAAATTTTGAGGTTTAAATGCCTTAAAAGATTCACAGATTTCTGTTTTCCTTTAAAATGTGTATTTAGGCAAGGCAAGTTTACTTATATGGCACATTTATTGCATAATTGAATATCAAAATGCTTTACATAAAAGGGGTTTAAAAGATATTCCATAAATAATCATAACATATGCTTAAGAAATAAAATAACTAATAAAAAGTTTTTAAAAATTAACTAATTAAAAACTTTGATTTATATTTCATCAGTATTTAATATGAAATATTTGATTATTTGATCAACTGTTCAATATTTTAATATAATTGTAATATGAATAATATTTTTAAAAATGTAAATTTTATTTGGTCATCTTTTGAGGACCTGGGTGTCAGCTGTGTTGACTTCCTCTTCCTCATTCCTTCTTCATCTTCCTGTTGACGGTCTTTAACTCATCATTGCATCTAGGGATTCTTTTACCATCTTATATCTGTCCCAGTGTCAAAGTGAGAATTCGTCTGACACATGAACGAAATGAAGAATAGCAATTTACAGTCCCTGTTCTCCTCTATTGCCTCGCTAACCAGCACTAATAATAATGTTGACACACACATTCCTTCTTTCTTTCTCACACACAGATCCTCCACAGGGTGTTGATGTCAGTCACAATTGAGCATGCAAAAGGTTCATCACACCTCATCCCTGTCTTGAATCTGCAATGCACTTCATTCATTACAAACTTGACATTTCCAGAACGTGGGCCATATCGGCTTGACAGCGAACAGCAGCCGAACGACCGCCACAATCCCATCATCCCTAATACAGTCAATTACACCTCAGAGAGCGAAACCCCTTCATCTGGTCATTGCAAGTGTCCTCTAATAGCCTTTACTTGACAGCTCTCACAGGCCGAGAACATATTAGTTGCGGCGAGTAAACTTAATCACGCTCTGTCAGTGTTGTACCAGCGCACAGCGTAGTTTGAAACGAATGGCTCTTTGTTCTGAAAATGCCCAAACGGACTGCCTCGTGTGTCTTTTCCGAGGTTTTATGGCTCAGTGCATGCGGTCCCGTTAGCTCAGGCCGTTCCATTGCTCATGCTGTGTAACATGTAATGATATGGTGTTAACGCTGTTGTGGCTCCGCTCAGTTTCGAGCAGCTAAGAAACAGAAAATGGAGTCCTGGGGAGCAATTTGTTCCTCTGGCCGCTTTGACTGGAGCACAGAGGGTTACAGTGTGGAGCCGTTCGCTGGGTTTAAACAGCGGCCCTTGTGGCACTGAAGGATACGTTTCAGCAGTCAGACTGTTGGCGTCATTAAAAGCTTCACACCGCAGGCCAAACGCGCCAGGGGTTTTTTGTGCGGAGCTGCACGCAAACTGTAAACGGACTGGAATGCGTCGACTTTCGCAATGTAGGTTAGATGCGCGAACAGAGCGCTGAAAGATGTTGTGCTGAAGTGCAAAAAAAAGTGAAATGGGTTTTCCTCTTTGCGAAGCTGTTGGCTAATTCCTGATGCATATTGACACAAACAGTAAATCTGGCCTTCCTGTGGAGTGACGCAAGTGTGACCGAGAGATTTGGCCAGAGCTGTGCCTGAGCTCAGTCAAACAGCAGATTCAGTCGGTGATTTACTGGCGGTGAACATGTTTTAGCAACACCCTCACTTTGATTAGCATGTGCAGTTAATGATGTGAGAGGTTCAGCGTGAATGTGGACGTTTTATTCTGTCGGGAATTTTGTAACTTTTTTAAAAGGTGTTGATATTTCTTGAAAATCAATTAACAAGAATTGTTCTTTCTATCTATCGTTCTATCTATCTATCTATGAATCTATTGTTCTATCTATCTATCTATGAATCTATCTATCTATCTATCGTTCTATCTATCTATCTATCTATGAATCTATTGTTTTTTTTCTCCATTAAGGCACCTGATGGAGTTTTAGGACACCATTAGGTCACTTGATGGAGTTTTTCGGTTCCTTGCCACTGTTGCCTTTGGCTTGCTCAGTTGGGGATATTTTGGGGATATTTAATTTAATTTTATCAATCAATAAATTCCTCTTGAAACAAACTTTGTTGTATTATTTAAATTTAATACTGTGAAGCTGCTTTGATGCAATCTGTATTGTGAAAAGCGCTATACAAATAAACTTGACTTGACTTGACTTGACTATTGTTCTATCTATCTATCTATCTATCTATCTATCTGTCTGTCCATCTATCTATCTATGAATCTATTGTTCTATCTATCTATCTATGAATCTATCATTCTATCTATCTATCTATCTGTCCGTCTATCTATCTGTCCGTCTATCTCTCCGTCTATCTATCTGTCCGTCTATCGTTCTATCTATCTATCTATCTATCTATCTATCTATCTATCTATCTATCTATCTATCTATCTATCTATCTATCTGTCCATCTATCCATCTATCTATCTATTTATGAATCTATCGATCTGTCTATCTATCTATCTATCTATCTGTCCGTCTATCTATCTATCGTTCTATCTATCGTTCTATCTATCTATCTATCTATCTGTCCGTCTATCTATCTATCTATCTATCTATCCGTCTATCTATCTATCTATCTGTCCGTCTATCTATCTATCTATCTATCTATCTATCCGTCTATCTGTCCGTCTATCTATCGTTCTATCGTTCTTTGTTTCACTCTATGACATTGATGTATTGTGCAATATGTCGAGTCTGTGCTCCTAAAGCTCATTGCTCCAGTATTTTAATGGTGATGTGAAGGTTTGTCTGGCCAGTGCTTCTGTCTCTCTGTTCCTGGAAACCTAAAACTCCTTCTCCAGGGTCCTTTGTTCCTTCACCCAACACCCCTCCACCAAACCTCTGGGACTGGATCTGAGTCAGGTCAGAGGTCGAGGTCTCAGGGGAGGCCAAGCATTTCCTGTCCAGCTCTCTTGTTTTTGTCTTTAGACCAGGATATATTAGTGTGGACAGAACCCGTGGTGCACGGCGCAGCAGAACGGGCCTGACAGGGATCACCTTTCACAAGCGCACAGGGATGTCCACCGCCAGTCAGGCCCAGTGACCCAGAACAGACGCTGAAAAGTCATTATCGCACCGTATGACCGCATCCATATCACTCAGATGGGCTTTTGTCAGTCCCTGTCATCTTTTAACAAATATTTATGCTGTTTCTCAACAGAGCAGATCAAACCAAACAATGTGACGGTTGTGACAAGTGACGAATGCCGTTGTGTTTGCTCAATGTCATAATAACAGGAATTAACATCTTAAAGATTGCTTTAAGATTCATCATTACCTATCAATTGAGTTTAAATGCAACGCCTCTTCGCTTTATTAAATTTGATTTCACGTTCATTAAAGTCGTCATAAAATCAAAAATGGCCTGATTTACTTTCCTAATGCACGTCCCTTACATATTTTCTAATTGAATATCAGGCTTTATTCTCTATAATATGTCCGAATATGATAGTAAAACAGTGATGCGCAACTATTTCAGTCTTTCTACTTCAAATTTTTCTGTTTAATTCAATGCACTGCTGGAAAAAAATGTCTTAGTATTTTTTTTTTACTTGTTTTTCAGTTCAAATATCGAAATATTCTTATTAACCTGAGCAGCAAAATTACTTCAGGTAGCAAGTATTGTGTACTAAAACATTTTGAGAATTAAGTGAGTTTATATTTAAAAGAAGAAAAAAAAAATGCCAATGGGGTCAGAAAAATAAACCCAATTCAAACGGAAAACAAGTTTTATTTTTCTGACCACATTGGCAGATATTTGTTATTGTTTTAAGCATTCTTAATTTTGCTGAATTGTTTCCGTAAACAAGACTTTGCATGTCAATTTGCTTCTCAAGTACATGTATCTTAAGAATGTTTAGATATTTTACTGAAAATCAAGACACAAATACTTTTTTGCAGCCTGTAATTTCTGACCGAAATTTGTTTGAACGTTAATCTTTTCAGTGCATTATGATTTTAGATATATTCAGATGTGAGAACGGTCTTATATCTATACCGCATGTCACTTTCCTTTCTCTAGTGTTTTCCTTTTAAAGTGTTTTGGCAGCTCAGCAGTGTTTTTCTCTCATGTCCCACAGTAACTCCTCTCACAGAATCACTGCTCTGGTGCCTTTAGGATTCCACTCACTGCGCCACCTGCAGGCCGTCAGAAGAAGAGCAGTCAATAAAGTCAATTAAATAGGCAGAACAAGCGAAAGTGGGGGGGTGGGAGGGTGAACAAACACTCTTGACTAAACATTCAGCCTTATTAAAAAGTGTGCGTAATTTGCACTTAATCTAGCCCGATATGACATGCAAGCGAGAAGTGTGAGTTTGGAATTATTGGAGGCTATTATTCAGTTTTGATTATTCACTTCACAATCTCTGCACACAGACAGACATTTGCAGATGCTCAAATAAAGAGGATATTTATAGCTTTTACCCCCCGTATTATCTTTCTCTTTAACAACTGAAAGCAGTGCATGAGAAATGGCGCAGTTACAGTGTATGTATTCTAATGAAGCGATAGAGAACACAAGTGTGTGTGGAGTAACTGTGAGTGTGTGCAGGACGCTGGATATGAATGAATCATTGTGAAATGAGCGAGCCGTAGTGGAGCACTGGGCTGCGTTCAGTCCTGTGTGATTTCCAGCTCACCCACAGTCTCTACATTATTAAAAGCGCATTAGTGGCGTAATGGCTGAGAGATGCGTCTCAAGTCCTGCTCTAGGCTGCTCAAGCTGAGGGAGGTCACGGGGAAAAACAGGCAGAATTCCAGAATGGAATACTAGAGTAATGCTCACTGCATATACTGCATACTATACTGCGTACTATACTGCACACTGCATGCTGGGGTATAGAAGAAACAGATTCTAATATGCAATTTGTTCAAATAGTAGTAGCATGCTACATTGTTGTCACATCAACTTTTATTTTTTATTTTTTTTTAAAGAAGTTTAGTCTATTTTATATTTTAGGAGAGAAAGCAAGAAGTAAAATAAAATAAAACAATAAAAATCTACTTTTGACCAAATTCTAGGGAAACATCACATGTATTACAGGGTCAGCAATCCCAGAATGCAATGCAATGAGCTCAATGAAAATAAAAATGTAATTTCAAAACTTTTTCAAGGTAATAATTCTGGTATAATAATGTAGAAATTTGAAGCTAAGGGAAAAAAGGAAAGAAAGCAAGAAGGAAAGAAAAAGAAAAGAAAAGGAAAATTAAAAAAAGACTAGTTTATACAACTTAGGTTTATTTTACTTTTTTAGGGTTAAAGGTTTAATTTTATGTAATTATAAACCTATGTAAATGATTTTATATTTTTAATATTTTATTGATTTAATTTAATATTGATATGATATATTTCATAAGTTTTATATGCGTTTATGTAAAATGTTTTATTTTGGGTTATTTTAAATCTATTTATTTTTATTCAAAATGTATTTAAATGTATAGTATTTTTATTAAAATTTTATATAATAATAGTATTAAATATAATATTATAATAATGATAATAATAATAATAATACGTTTTATATATCGTTTTTATTTTGGATTATTTTAGGTCTATTTATGGTTATTCTTAAACCATTTAGAATAAAAAAGTCAATAAAATATACTTTAGAGTCCCATAGTTTTTATTTTATTTATTTTATTTTATTTTATTTAGTTTCTACTATAAATTATTACTATCATTATATAATTAATAATAATTATTATTATTATTATTAGTAGTAGTAGTAGTAGTAAATATTAAATAAATACATTATTAATATAGTGTTTTTTTTTTTTTTTTGTCTATTTATGTTGTTGTTTTTAACCAAAAGTAGAATAAAAATGAAGTCCCATAAAAGGGAAGCAGGCGATACAAATGCAGTGCTGTACTTCACATACTACTTCACATTTTGGCAATTTTTAGTCGTTGATGCGGTATTCCATTCATAAAGAAAATTCTCACACACACACACACACACACACACACACTGTGCACAGTATGCATACTGCAGGAAAGAGTAGTAGAGGGTTGTTCCGAACATCACTAGCGAGATGCTCGAGAGAGAGAGAGAGAGAGAGAGAGCTGGAAGAGCGAGCGTTTGCTGCTAGCGGGACTGCCGGCTGCAGCTCGTTCATGCAATATTAAAGCGCTGCTGCATCATGCGCCTTATTATGAGGATTGCCTCATCTGTCACTTAGTCCTCTGAGAGCTGCGCCATTCTGTCACGACTAGTTCTCCTCCATTCAACCCTTTCGCTTAGAAAATGGAGAGCTCGGTTATTAATGGCAGATTATTGTCTGTCCTCGCTACAATGACGTCTGAATAAAGAGAAATCTCATTAACACGGCCCGTTAGTGTCGGTCCCTGGAGAAATCCTCTCTAGCGAGCGCCGCTTTTGTATCGGGGGAAGATAAATATTTGTGAAGATGCTGTTAAATCCAATTTTAGGTGCTGTTTTGTGTTTGCGAATATCTTTCTCTTGCTTTTAAATGGAGGGCAAGTACAGTAATAGTTCAATTATGTGTAAATAAAGGCTGATCTGAGTGAGTGACGGCGCTGGCTGCGGTCAGATGGAAAAGCCTTTGAAATACCTTGGAAAATCTCTCCTTTGCCCGTTCTCCTGTGTTTTATGAATAGTTTAATGATTTTAACAGCGGTAGATGAGGGTGGATCTACGTCAGGCTCTGTTATTAATATAGCAGCTAAAATGCCACACTGCCGTTTCTGTGAAATAAACCCCCGACCAGAAAGCCTGGCAGGTTTTGTCTGTGCAATGTTGACTTTTCAAAGAAGTGTTTCTCTCTGGAAGTCGGCTGAAAACGTGTGAAAGATTCCTGCTAAAGATGCTAAAGACAGATACGCCTGTCCAGAAGCTCAATCTCTACTAGACTTGTGTATTCTCCTTCACTGATGCTGATGCACTCATGTCCTATTATTTTCTGATACACTCTCAGAAAAAAAGGTACAAAAGCTGTCACTGGGACGGTACGCTTCAAAAAGGTTCTAAAATGTTCCATTTAGGTACTAATATGTACACTTTTGGTACTAATATGTACACTTTCAGAACTAATATGTACACTTTTGGTACCAATATGTACCTTTGAGGGACTAATATGCACTCTTTAGGTACAAAAGTGTACCTTTTGAAAAAGTGCCACCACAGTGACAGCTTTTGTACCTTTTTTTCTGAGAGTGTATAATATTGGTCATAACTGAAGGAAAACGGTTCATCATAAGTCTGGATCTGTATAATGTTTGTTGTTGTGATATAACTGCTGCTCAAACACTTTTTAAGCTACACTGCACACGGACTGGGAGGTTCATTTTAGACAATCAGTTTGTTCAAATGGTTTATTTAATAAACACTTAAAAAAAAAAAAAAACGGACACACTCAGTTTAAAGAAAAGGTTCTATATAGAATGTTAAAGGGTTCCGTCAGACGCTTCTGTCACTCAGATTTTTAATAATTGTTCATGTCTCATGGTTTCAATAAACAGCCTTGTAGTTTTAATGCCAGAACTTGCTAAAAGGAGCAGTTTGTTTGTGAATCATCTTTATTATTTATGTATGAATTGAAACCAAGGACTGTGCTCTTAAGAGCCTGTGAAAGGACTTCTTTACTAGCAAATGATCACAGTAATGAATGAATGCATGATGGCTATGTCATGAATGACATCCGTTGGTTTCCTAAAACCTCGGTTGAGGACACGGCTTGACCCTCGGCCAAAGAGCCTTTACGTAACATTATGTAACCCGCAGCGGCCCGGCCGAGATTCCTCTGATTGACACTGAGTTAACGACAGAACCATTTACAGCCTGTCATAATATCATGCTGTTATGTGAAAGACAGAAAGAAAACTTGCAAAAAGTACAGTGAATGATTGTCATATTCACGTATCATGGTATTTATTTCATATGCACAAAGAAGAGAGTTTTATTTTAAAGGTGTCTAATTTTGTTTCGTTGGTCTCCTACAACAGGTTTACATGCATCCAAGGTCAAAAAACACTTTAATTTCCTCATAATATGCATTGCAGCATCACCTCCTTTCTCACAGCGTCTGAAACGGTTTAATAAAGGATTCAGTCTCTCTAAACCCCGCCTTTCCGAGAGCTTCCTCTGCTCTGATTGGTCAGATGGCCCAGTCTGTTGTGATTGGTCTACTCTGCTCTGATTGGTCAGATGGCCCAGTCTGTTGTGATTGGTCTACTCTGCTCTGATTGGTCAGATGGCCCAGTCTGTTGTGATTGGTCTACTCTGGTCTGATTGGTCAGATGACCCAGTCTGTTGTGATTGGTCTACTCTGGTCTGATTGGTCAGATGACCCAGTCTGTTGTGATTGGTCTACTCTGCTCTGATTGGTCAGATGGCCCAGTCTGTTGTGATTGGTCTACTCTGCTCTGATTGGTCAGATGGCCCAGTCTGTTGTGATGGGTCTACTCTGCTCTGATTGGTCAAGGATTGATTTAGGGTCAAAGTCGACGTTATTCATGGGCAGCCAATGAAAACAGACTGGCATTATGCAAATTTGTTACAAACCGTAGGTTCGAGCGGGAAGTAAGACTGGAATTACTGACGACTCGTTTCAGCATTACTGGCAAATCGGTTCTTTCTTTTAGGAGACAATTGCTCCATTTATCTGTGCATCTCTATCTTTTACATTCACAAACAGCTACTGTATATTTCACACTACATGTAAGAATATCAACATATTATTCCTTCTCTGACAGATTATATCAAATGTGAACTATTTTTGAGTTTTCCATGACCGTTTCGCCCAACTTTGGAAAGTCTATTTGTAGTTATTAGGACGTCCTCCAGCTGTGAACACTCCTGTAGTTCTGCTATGCCGTGGTGTTTACATGCAGTGCCAGGTCACATCGTGTACCAGGGAGCTGACGGGATCGAGGGTGGCCGGAGCAAGTACCCTGATTTACAGCCTGTCTCGCTGTATACAATAAACCCAGCCAGAATGCCATTTGTTTGGCTTCCTCTCCCTTCAAACCAAAGGAAAATATTCATCCAAATAGCTACATTTTATTTATAAGAGTCTAGTTTCCCAGGCCTGAGTCCTGAGGCTATTTCGGCGGGGGTTGAGAGGGCGTCCCGCGCTCCTCTGCTTTTCGTCCTCTGGTGTTTCTCGAAAAGGGTGCTATTCAATTGTGGGCAACACTTCTTTTTTTTTCTTTTTTTTTCGCGACTCTTGAGTCAACGAGGCCTGTTTTTTGCCGCCTGCGGAAACCTCCTACTGTCTGTTAATTAGAGTGTGTAAAGTTTACAGCCTTTGAGGAGCTGTTAAGAGGCGAAGAGCGCAGAGTAAAGGCAGCCTGACTGTGAAATTGAATTATGAGCGTGTGTCACTGAACAAAATGGAAAGTGTGCGAGAGGGAGAGGGAGGGGGGGGAGAGAGAGAGAGAGAGAGAGAGAGAGAGAGAGAGGCAGAGAGAGAGAGGCATCCCTGGAGGCGCTGATCTCTCTCTCTCATTCTCTCTCTCTCTCTTTCTCTCTCTCTGTGCTGTATTTTTAGTGAGCGAGGGAGAGTGTGTAGCCTCACTAGATGCTGAATAGTGAATGGTGAATGGAATATGTGCTGCATCGTTCTGTGTGTGTGACTCAAAACATCCTGTGTGTCTGTCTACAGATGCTCCCACAGCAAGAATGGGACCACAAAAGAGGTGCCCGAGGATCTCAGGTCAGTCTCCCTCTGTGTGTGTGTGTGTGTGTGTGTGTGTGTGTGTGTGTGTGTGTGTGTGTGTGTGTGTGTGTGTGTGTGTGTGTGTGTGTGTGTGTGTGTGTGTGTGTGTGTGTGTGTGTGTGTGTGTGTGTGTGTGTGTGTATGTGGATGATTGAAAAAGAGCTGAAGGATCTGAACCTGATGAAACCTGAAAGAGCATCTCTGGGCCACATTTCACCGCAAAATCAAAGAAATAGAAAATTATTTTTACTTAAAGAAAATGAAGCCTGTTTTAGAGTCATTAGGTTTTATTTGCCATGTGACACTATTTTCAAAACAATTAAGCATTTTTTTATTAATTTTTTGGTTAAATTTGCAAAGTCTTTCTCGTTAATTTGAAAAGTTTAAAGTTTTTAAGTTAATAAAAAAATAAATGCATATTATAGTAAAAAAAATATTGTATTTCAATATTGAGAATATGATGAGAATCATTGAAAATAATTTGAAAATTATATGAATTTGAATTGCATTATGGAAATGACATAATTTGGTGGGGGGAAAAAAACTTATTTTAGTGGGAAAGCATGTTGCTCAAAGTCTTCTGTACTTCTTTATGCATATTACAAAGTTCAAAAGTTAAAATTGTCATTAATGAAAATTGGAGGTTAATTTGTGCTTAATTGTCATGAAAATAATGACACTTTAGCAAGTCCAAAAATAGTTTTTTTATCCAAAATATCAGTTCTAATCTTCTGATGTTGTGGTGAAATGTGAGTTATGAGCTGTTTGTTTTGTTGCTAGATCTCTGATTAATGATTATGAGCAGAGTGTAAATGAATATGTGAGGTGGTGACCCCTATCTGACCTCCTGGTTGTAACCCGGGGATATGATGTCTTTTAAACATCATCAGTGACGACATCACACTTGGCAAGAAGAGAGTCTGTCCTGTTCCTGCAGTTCCTTTTGAACTTTGCAACTTTGTAAAATGCTTGTGTAATTGAAAGAAGTGCAACATGTATATAAATAATGTCACTTCATGGAGGAGGATGTTGTTAAAGAACTACAAGGATACATCAGTGGTAAAGTACTATGAATCTGTATTTGTCCTTTTGTTTTTTAATCCCATCTTTAGAGTTATGTGAAGACTGTGAAGTGTTACCAATTGTATAAAATATGTAATGGTTAATGGATAATATTTTATCTTATAGATTCAGACATTTGTTGACATATGACCCAGAATGATTATTTTGGATGTGTGTGTGTGTGTGTGTGTTTTAGATTTACTGAGTTTGTGGCCACACTTTTTTTATTTTATTCAGGAACTCCCTAGTGTGTGTGTGTGTGTGTGTGTGTGTGTGTGTGTGTGTGTGTGTGTGTGTGTGTGTGTGTGTGTGCACATATGCTAATGTGTTTGCACATTTTATCTAGTTCTCTTCACGGCTGGGTGAGAGCAGGGAGCAGTGTTGACGTCTTTACTGACGTGTTTCTGTACTCTGTGCCCCTGCGTTTGTCCCTTGGTGTTTCTTTCATTCCCAGCAGTCTAACCTCCACCTATTTATGCCTTTGCCTCTGACAGAAAGGAAACTCTTTTTTTCTTTCTGTCGGGTCACTCGAGACTTTGGCATCGGGGCCTTGCGGTGCAGCCCGTCAGAAGGACAGTGATTTCATCCGGGGTCGTGTGTTAACGGAGGTCTGCTGTTTCCGCGAGGGGATTTGCATCAAAAGCTGCTGTGGTAAACCTAGACAGCCAGAGATGAGTTACAGCTATTACAGTGCTGACAGAGACATAAGTTAAAGCATAATACACATCAGGGCTTACATGAGCGTGCACCGCACGAGATGAACATGACCTTAGAAAACAGCTGTCAGTCAGCGTGTCTTACAATAGAGCTGTCAGAGTATGCTGGGCCAACCTCCCACAATGCACTGGGCCTTGAGACAACCATAAGGCTGTGAGCTGATAGCAGGAACAATCCACATGAGGAAACAACGCTTGTGTGTGTAATCGCTGTTCTTTGTGAGCGATTTGCAATTTATGTGTGTGTGTGTGTGTGTGTGTGTGTGTGTGTGTGTGTGTGTGTGTGTGTGTGTGTGTGTGTGTGTGTGAGAGAAAGATGTCCCCATTCATGAACCTGTGTGCCGTTTTGTAGTATAAATAGTGGTAGTGGTTTGCTCACAATGAAATTTAAAAAAGTGCACTTTAAAATACCGGGATAATGCACTTAATTAACTGAAAACAACAAGTGTGGAATGTTGGACATTTCATGGACTCAATTGTCGCAGCTTTCCTTAAATGGTGGAGGGGGAGGGGCTAACAGACTCTGATGTTGAGGGGGAGGGGCTTACAGACTCTGATGTTGATGGGGAGGGGCTAACAGACTCTGATGTTGAGGGGGAGGGGCTTACAGACTCTGATGTTGATGGGAGGGGCTAACAGACTCTGATGTTGAGGGGGAGGGGCTAACAGACTCTGATGTTGAGGGGGAGGGGCTTACAGACTCTGATGTTGAAGGGGAGGGGCTAACAGACTCTGATGTTGAGGGGGAGGGGCTTACAGACTCTGATGTTGACTGGGAGGGGCTAACAGACTCTGATGTTGATGGGGAGGGGCTAACAGACTCTGATGTTGAGGGGGAGGGGCTTACAGACTGATGTTGATGGGGAGGGGCTTACAGACTCTGATGTTGATGGGGAGGGGCTAACAGACTCTGATGTTGAGGGGGAGGGGCTTACAGACTCTGATGTTGAGGGGGAGGGGCTTACAGACTCTGATGTTGATGGGGAGGGGCTAACAGACTCTGATGTTGAGGGGGAGGGGCTAACAGACTCTGATGTTGAGGGGGAGGGGCTTACAGACTCTGATGTTGAAGGGGAGGGGCTAACATACTATGATGTTGAGGGGGAGGGGCTTACAGACTCTGACGTTGAGGGGGAGGGGCTAACAGACTCTGATGTTGAGGGGGAGGGGCTTACAGACTCTGATGATGAGGGGGAGGGGCTAACATACTATGATGTTGAGGGGTAGGGGCTAACAGACTCTGATGCTGAATGACAAAATAACAATATACAATTATTACACTACACGGTTGAGTACATAGTGCCTAGTTAGTATATAGTAATAGTAGTTAGTAAACTACTATTACTATATAATACCTAACAGAGTCTGTTAGGTATTATAGTGAATAATACCTGAACTTCGTATTTTGAGCACTTCCTGCGTTGTTGTTGCTTTTGCCTCTTTATGATGACTCGCTGAACTTAGTCCTAATTTGTAAGTCGCTTTGGATAAGGGCGTCTGCTAAATGACTAAATGTAAATGTAAATGTAAATGTTGATGGGGAGGGGCTAACAGACTCTGATGTTGATGGGGAGGGGCTAACAGACTCTGATGATGAGGGGGAGGGGCTAGTATACTCTGATGTTGAGGGGGAGGGGCTTACAGACTCTGATATTGAGGGGGAGGGGCTAACAGACTCTGATGCTGAATGACAAAATAACAATATACAATTATTACACTACACGGTTGAGTACATAGTGCCTAGTTAGTATATAGTAATAGTAGTTAGTAATAGTAGATGACCTAAATGTCGTCATGAAGCAGAAATAGCTATCATCTTTTCTTGCCTATTCCCTAGTGAAATGGCTTCTCGAACAAGAACATATGTGGGCGGGGCTTGATTTTGTCCATGGGAAATTGATTGGATGGCTGTGGTTTGATATCAGCTGATCTCATGTGAGTGACAGGTTACCCCAGTTTGGGGGGATGGGGGGGGGGGGGGGGTTTGATTCAAGATTATGACGCACATGAATAAAAAAATGTCCATGGATAAATCATTTATAATAAATATTGCAATATTCCATAAAAAATATGAATTGCCCATTTTCATTTCATGGTGACTTTAAAGAGAAAACGGCTCATGCTAATATTGTTTAAATTATAGCGGGAACTCTGAGAATGCAAAATGTTCTTTACACACCTTTTTGTGATGTAACAATCAAGCTTGAATAACTAGTAGTGTCTGCATTTCAGGGCTTAGTGGCAAATGAATAGTGGGAGGCGAGTTGTTTGTGTGTGTGTGTGTGTGTGTGTGTGTGTGTGTGTGTGTGTGTGTGTGTGTGTGTGTGTGTGTGTGTGTGTGTGTGTGTGTGTGTGTGTGTGTGTTCAGTGTCTAAGCCGTCTTATCGGAAGGATATCCTCCCCCTGAGGATCGATGCTGCTCTTTCTGCTTCACAGTCATATTCAGGCACACATGGTGTTCATACATATTTGTGTGTGTGTGTGCGCTAACATAGCTTGCTCTCTTTTCTAATTATCGACTGGTTTTATCATTTGTCAGTTAAGGGACGTGGTTCTCTTTTGTCTCTGTATCGTATTTGCTGCATGAAACACTGATTAGCACTACAAAGTTCTCGTTGATTTCAAAGTGCAGTCGTTCGTGTGCCTGATTCCTGCCTGTTTTCCTCTTATTGATCCATGGAAAGCAGCCATCTCCAGGCTCCAATACCTTATAAAGGTGTGGAGTAGTGCAAACACGGCTGATATTTGAACTTGTGACATTGACGAGAGGAGAGAAAGTGAAGAAGTGTGAATGTGTGGTCCTCAGGAGACCTTGCTCTTCCTCAAACCTTTCCCAGGGTGCACTGGGTCTCCCAAGTGGATGTATTGTTGGTGTCAGTGCTCAACTACCTTCACACTCATTAGTAGCCGCCACACTGCGTCACTGCTCATTTGCACGAACAAACTTTTCTCACAAATGAACATGTTCTGTTGTATTTTGCCCAAAAAAAAAAAAAAAGAAATCTTGATTTGATATTATATTATTATATTATATTATAGTTACTCATGTTCCCGCATGGAAATGACTTCTGGTTGCCTTGCCGCTGCAAATTCACTGTCAGTGTGAACGCCACTTTTAGAGTGAGTGAAGAACAACTATCAAGTCTCAGTGTGTCGTAAAAAAGTGGGAGTGGGAAGGCGTTTTTGTTGACCAGTTTACCCCAAATAACTATTTATTGGTCTGGGCCCTGAGGTAACGCTCTTTTTGCCTGGCTTGCCTTAGCAACAGGCTATTTTCAATATAAATGCTTCCGGTGGCATATATATATATATATATATTTATATAATTTTTATATAATTTTCTGGACAAAAAATACATTTCGTAGCACAACTAAATTTTTAATGAAAGATGTTTTTTATTTTTGGTAACTGCAGAATTCCAATATTTCTATTTGTGATATTTCAAAGCTGTGATACTATTATTCTTAAATATGGGAGATATTCAGAATAAAAAGGGGAAGATGTGTCCAAATTTTGACTATGTAGTACAAAAAACCATTGTATATAAATATTGTATATAAGTATGTATATAAATATAAATATCATTGATATACTATTATAGTTTTTTATTTTATTTTATTAATTATTTTATATATATATATATATATATATATATTATTTTAATTTAAAGTTTTAGTATTTTTGTTGTTTTTGTGTAGTTAAATTTTTTTTTATATATATATATATACAAAAATGTGTCTTTTTATTAGTTTTAGTTTTTTAAAGTTTTTGTTAATGTCTATATAGTTTTTAAGTTTTAGTTTTTAGTATTCGTCTGAGTTGTTTTATATATTCAACTGAATTTAAATGAAGGTTTTATATCTGAAACAAAAATATTTTTTATATTTAATATTTTACTTGTGTAATGAAAATGTTTATTTCAAGCTTCTACTCAGGTGTCACTCAGAATCCAAAGGGATCCTCAGGGTCTCTTTGTTTTCTCAGGCATCAAATGGATGTATTTTACCGTCATACAGTATTTCCTGTGAGTCACGCCGTGTGTCTGTGTGGAGAAGGAGATTTGTGGCGAGTCGGGGAAGCTCAGAGGTTGTGTAAATCACTAGTCCACTTATGGATTTATCTTCATCTCGATCACCTTTCCCAGCCAAACTCGCCTCACACAACGGCCCGGGTCGGCTTAAAGCGTGTATCATGATGACAAAAAATTATGTTTTGAACGGAGAGAAGAAAAAAATGGAACGAGATCAAATACAATATTTTGGTTCAAAGCTGGAAGCTCATTGGATTCAGATCATTACCTTCGGTAACATTGAGTCAAGAATAAAGACGTCTGCATCCAACATCACCGCAGTCAGACGTCACAGAACAAGAGTTGAGCTCTTGGAATTTGTGGGACGCCACACCAAGAATCTCAAGTAACCCCATATAAAAACCACCTCATTTTTCAACAGTGCACAATATTGGCGTGGTTTGTAGTCTATGCACCAAAACAGAGGTTTGAAAACGCTTGGCTCTTGCACATGGGTGAAAGTGTCAAAGCGACGTGACATAGACTCCTTCCGCCAATTCAGTATTGTTGAGTGAAGAAGCCTTTAAAACGAGCTCCTTCCACAAGCTGCCATTAACATTCTTGTGTTGTGAGGTCCTCCGGCAGCTCAGTTCATTCACAATTTAGTCGTGCTGTAATTTTTATGATGCCGTTGTGACACATTGGCTGTTAAAACTGCCGTCGTGGGGCGAGAGCCATGCCGAAACACAGTCAGTGTGGTGCTAAAGAGCTACGACTGTTTGTCACGCTTGTTTTGTGTCACTTCTCATGCTTAAAAACTCATTTCCATGCATAAACATAAATACATTCCACCGGCCAAGACTGTAATATCATTACGTTCAGGCGGTGGTGCGGAGATCTGGAGCTAGTGGTTAAAGATCTGGGCTGGTTGATGATTTAAGTGTGTTTGAGTGTGTGTGCATGTGCCTTGTATACCACATATATAGATTTATTTAGATTTATGTACACTGCCATTCAAAAGTTTGGGGTCAGAATGGTTCATCTTTTTATTTATCAAGGATGCAGCAGTAAAGTCATTTTATAATGCTACAAAAGATTTTTATTTAAAATAAATGCTGTTCTTTTAAAGTTCAGCAAAGAATCCTGAAAAAATTAAATGTTTTCAACTTTGATAATAATAATCGGAAATGTTTCATGAGCATCAAATCATCATATTAGAATGATTTCTGAAGGATCATGTGACACTGAAGACTGGAGTAATGATGCTGAAAATACAACTTTTATGCGCAGAAATTAATAAAAAAACAACAACTATATATTCACATAGAAAATAGTTATTTTAAATTTGTATAATATTTCAAAATTTCAATCAATCAAATAAATGCAGCCTTGGTGGACATAAAAGATTTCTATAAAAACATTTTTTTTAAAACTGGTATTTTGACATAATTTTGTGTGTATATGTCTGTTCAAGCGCAAGTAAATGCGTAAGAGGAAGTAATTCAGTCTGAAACATGCCTCTCTCTCTCTCTCTCTCTCTCTCTCTCTCTTCACTTGAATCCTGATTTTCGCCTCTTCTTCCGCGTTTAAAAATCGCTTGAATGTGCAAATTTGCAAGACAAAACACTTCCGAATGATAAACTTTCACCGCGGGGTCTCGTCCGTACGGATCACACGGATAAACTGCGATCCATTGCACCCCTATTAATGAACACACTTACCATCATGATTGCTATCTTACCAGAGATGGAGAATAACCCTACTCCAGTAAGTAAACGTGTCCCTGTCCGTAAAAATGTTGGTCCTCAAAAGCGCTTCCCTCCATGTTTTCTGATGCGCATGGTTTATTTTCCCGACGCATGCGCACCAGTTATGTGCACCCCTGCCTATAATTAAAATACACAATCTATCATTATAAATGTTTATTTTATTGTTTTTTGCATTACATTAATTTAAGGGTGAAATATGCTTACTATGCTTACTATTAGAAACTCAATACTCATAAAAACACGCTTAATTTTTTATGCAAAATATAATTGAATTTTCTTTTAATTTTGGGGTGATATAGGGCCCTTACATGTTCTTTACAGGTTTTGTGATATACACTTAAGCACACTTGTGTATATTGTGTGAACTAACAGAAAGGGCTCATTGATGCTATGGTATTTTGACGGAGTGAGAGAAACATCTCAGCTGGTGTGGTGTACAGGGTTGTTCCTCTTTCATGCCTCGCTGCATCTGTTCTGCCCGTGGATGGAGCTTTACCATCTGCGTGATGCGGTCTCGTGTGTGTGTGTGTGTGTGTGTGTGTGTGTGTGTGTGTGTGTGTGTGTGTGTGTGTGTGTGTGTGTGTGTGTGTTCCTCCGTAGAAACACGTGCCTGCGCATGAATCAAAGCCCTCGCTCTCGCTTTAATGCTAAAGCACATTCTCATCCCATCGGACGCTGTGTTTTGAATGCATATGCACGGAGAATAATACCATGACTCAGCATCTCTCTGTGCTGTGCTAAACAGTTGTCTAGTGCATAAGCCCTAGTTCACTGTGATCAATGAGACGCTATTAGAGGACTTTTCCCTCCCGGCTGTCCTGATGTGTGTACCGCCGCTCACAATGACCAGGGCGGATCAATACTGTTTCCACCAGCAACCCTCATTTTGTTCCCTGGATCTGTTGTTGATATCACCTATGCACACACACATAAGCACACATACACAATCACACTAATCCGAGGGCATTAGCCGTGGAGAGAGTCCATTTCAGTCAGGTAATGGGCAGATTTCGCTATCACAGGATGTCGTAAAGGTTGCGCTGAAGAGCGAGATAATGTGTGCTTTTTAAGGCCGGGCTCTCTGGGTTTTGTCAGCCGCTCTCAAAGCGAAAGTGCTTCAGCAACTTTCCCATAAACACCTCTCTTGTTTTAGTCCGTGATAAAACACACAGACACTCATGTGCTAAAGTTTAAGAGAGGCAAGGTTCGGTTTTATGGCCCATTGTTTGCACAGAGCATCTTCATGTTTGGCTGACTCACGTCTCTTGATGTTTTGATAACGGATTGAGACAGGAGGAGCGAGAGAGGAATAAATGTAATGAAAGGAAGGAGCTGAAAGACTCCCACGCAAGGAGCGATGTTGTCTCAGTCCACTTAACCTCACTTTCCGTGCGTTCTATATTTAATCGCCCTTTTACACTTCCCGGCAGTCCGCGTGTGACCCTAGTGGAGGAGCGGAGAAACGCAGAGAGTTTCTGTGGACACACACTTCCCAAAGTCTGTCAGGAACATGTGCACAGCCGCGCACGTCACATTTACCACACCAGAAAATACTGAAGGATAAACAAATGGTTTAAAGTGTTTTGTTAACACATTAACATATTTACTGTCGATTTAAAATATGACTAGTGCAGTAAGATATGTTATGTGTGTGTTTAAATATTTATTTGTATATTATTAGATATATATTTTTTTTTATTGTAAATATGTATTATATGTCCTGTATATTATTTAAATATTATTGTATTAATATAATGTATTTTATTTTCAATTCCAATTTTTAAACCTAATTAAATATATATATATATATATATTTTTTTTTTTTGATGTAAACATTTTATTACTATATATTAATATATGATTAGTCATATTAATTATTAATATAACTTAGTCCGCCAATGTGGACAATCATAATAATATATGATTTGTCATTAATATCAAACAATATGTTAATATGATTAGTCATATTATCATGAAAATGTAAGCATATTTACGCATATTATTATATATTATTTGCAATTTTATTACATACATGTATTATATATAATTTAAATATTTCTAGTATATAAACATATGATTATGTATTATACATTAATGTATATATTAGTGTTGTCATATTGATTAATTGCGATTAATCGTATCTAACCAAGTTTTTGTTTATATGTGTATATATATATATATATATATATATATATATAATGTATGTGTGTACACACACACAAATAAATAAATATATATATATATATATATACACACACACATATATTATATAAACAAAAACTTTTATGTTAGATGCAATTAATTGCAATTAATCGATATGACAGCACTAATATATATATATATATATATATATATATATATATATTCTCACAAAAGAATGTGCCACAGTGGCACATTCTTCCTCCAAATCAAAATTGATCAAAATAAATTTGACTGTAAATGGCTATATATATATATATATATATATATATATATATATATATATATATATATATATATATGTATATATATATAGCCATTTACAGTCAAATTTATTTTGATCAATTTTGATTTGGAGGAAGAATGTGACTTCTACATGTTTTTGTGAGATTCACCTTTACACATAAACAACAACTGAATCTGAGAAAAGTCTGCTTTTTTCCACAAAGGGTCACTGTGGGTCGTACAAATGCCCCCTGCTGTGGGTCGTGGGGTCGTGACCCTCCGTTGCAGGAGAGGAGAGATCGTGAGGTCACAGCATTCTTCCTCTCATCGACATACAGCTCTCATTAATAGTTCACCACACTCATAACTCTTGAGCGGTGCCAGCTCTTCACGGCTGATCCTGTTTCCGACGGTTAAAGCTGAACCCAGCAGCCATTCTTTTCCCAAATATGCACATTGGCGGACAGTTTCTGTGTTTACATACTGTAGTTTTACAACCCAAACGTTTTGCGGAAGCTCTCGTTCCAAGTCCCATCTGCCTCTCACTCAGTGTTTTGGCGTGTAACAGTGGCTAACTCTGAGATATGTAGCGTAGCGTTGTGTACACATCCTCCACATGTTCTCGTCGTAGCCTGAGTGACGGATGTCAGAGGAGTCCCAGAACGCTTCTGTCACACTGCAACTCTCAGTGTGTGTTTGAGTTTGTCATTCCAGTCGAGCTCTTGCTTTGCCCCGAGCGCAGTGGCTAATAACGCTCCTCACTCCAGGCTTGTTCAGTCAGAGCTACGGCGCTGCCATGTGAACTCACGTTAGTGCTGACACGCCACACGCCAGCCTCTGCGTGATGCTGACCGCATTTCATTTTAAATGCACACTAAAGCAAATGCAATAGGCTTGTTTGTTGCTGCTCTTTTTCAAATGCAAAATGCTAAATATCCTCAGAAATGTTAATATTCTGTTCAGTCTGTGTTAGCATTTGCATAATGCATCATCTGTCTATAGCACAAACACATGCAGTTTTTTGGGCATTGAAGTGTATGCAGAAAGCTGCGGTACTGTCATTATGGGTGCTCTAATTATGAGCATAATCATAATAACATAATCACAAAATTCTGTTTACAAGAGCTTGCACTTAATCGCAGTACTGCTATAATCGCATTATGAACGCAGCTGTTATGTGTGTGACCATATCTGTCTGCCAGTGCAGTGTTTTTCTGATGCTGTTATGTGTGTGTATGGAGTATAAAAAGCGATTTTTCTACAGGTAATATGGTAATATGCCAGTCTGAACATACTGTACCAAATTTGGTCACAATCACACTGCAGTCAGAAGTATCTGTGTAATTTTGCCAAAGCTTCAAGCCCAAAATGGCCACATGATTTTAAGCATTTAAACCTGGATAAAAGATTGGAAATGCAAGAATACTTGTGATGTGGCAACACAAATGTTCCCTTTTGCTGTGTGCCCAGGTTAGAATTATTAGTATTATCTAGCCCTCGTGATCAGTTTTAAAGCAGCTCTGCTTAATGTTTCTTTTATGTAATCCAAGTGAGGGATTTTGTATTATTCACCAAGGGTAGTTTCCTGTGACCTCACCGTGAGGAGCGCGTTATCCGAGAAAATCCGATACAGTAAGATGAGACTGAGCACTTGTGTGTGTTTGTGTGTTTCATACACAAACAGAGACCCGCTGACGCGAACTCGTTGCCATGGCAACAGCTCATCCGTCAGCCTCACGTGCGCTAGCTGTGCTGTCAGAATGAGTTTCTGATGGAGGGAAAACATGTATACAAACACACGCGTCACACCCGGCCGTCAGTATCATGCATCCCGCTTTGTTTTGTACAAATATGAGATTTTACAGAAAATGCTGATGTTGACAGAACATATTATCTCCATTCAGACTGTCTTTTTAAATGTTATAATTTATTCTTAAAAAATAGTTTCACAAATTTATTATGAAAAAAAAAGTCAATACTCATATATAGTCAATACTCTAGTTGTGTTTGCTAAGATGATTGCCATTGTCCATACACTGAAAAAACTTTTTTTAAAGTTATTTTAAATGATTATACTATATCAGTATTTGTCTCTTCTTATATATAAAATATTATTTAAATTTTGTCAGATTTATACTTGCCAACAAAAAAATACCAATGTTGCAGATAGATAGATAGATAGATAGATTGATAGATAGATAGATAGATAGATAGATAGATAGATAGAGATAGATAGATTGATAGATAGATAGATAGATAGATAGATAGATAGATAGATAGATAGATAGATAGATAGATAGATAGAGGATGGATGGATGGATGGATGGATGGATGGATGGATAGATAGAGGATGGATGGATGGATGGATGGATGGATGGATGGATGGATAGATAGATAGATAGATAGATAGATAGATAGATAGATAGATAGATAGATAGATAGATAGATAGATAGATAGATAGATAGATAGATAGATAGATAGATAGATAGATAGAGGATGGATGGATGGATGGATGGATGGATGGATGGATGGATGGATGGATGGATGGATGGATAGATGATGGATGGATAGATAGATAGAAGGAAACTTTTCTGACAGCTCATTAAGCATTAATATGTAAATGTGATGGCTGTATGTTAATGTATTCGTGGTAGTGAGATCACATGATTATTTCTGAATGGGCCATTTTTGCAGTTTAATTTGAATAAATGGATGTGTACATAACTTTGCTTGGATAAACTGATTGAGCTAGGTTTGAGCTATGCTTCTGCTGGCTCCTACATGTGTTGTGTTTCGTGTCCAGCCACTTCAGCTAAAGCAAATGAAACACGAACTCTTGAAATAAATATATTTATAAATTTTGCAATTCCGTTTGACAACTTTTCGGGGTTCAGAAATGACACACGTGAGCTTTAGAGAGCACTGAGGGCTTATTTGGACTTTGAAATGAGGCACGTTCTGTTAGCATCTGAACATACGCTACAGCAGATGCTGCCTGTCGTGAAGATGCTCTGAGTTTTGAAGATCTCTCTCTCTCTTTCTCTCTTTCTGTCTTTCTCGAACAATGAACATCCACGGCCCAATATGAGCAGCCCTCAGGCCTAATGCAAGTCAGTTTCTCCTTCCTCCATTAGTTATTCTCTGTATGTGTCATTCCTTCATCTGCTTTTGATGTCTCTCTCTCTCTGTCTCTCTATATTCATTGTGTGTGTGTGTGTGTGTGTGTGTGTGTGTGTGTGTGTGTGTGTGTGTGTGTGTGTGTGTGTGTGTGTGTGTGTGTGTGTGTGTGTGTGTGTGTGTGTGTGTGTGTGTGTGTGTGTGTGTGTGTGTGTGTGTGTGTGTGTGTGTGTGATTAAACTGCATGCTCTTCTCCCGTCCTCTTTCTGTCTTTCGTCTGGTTTCTCCTGTACTTCTCATGACTGAAACAAACACTTGCGTCACGTCTTGGTTAGCCCAGCTGTTTCCTATACATTTGTTTCATGCATGTCTAATAAAATGAGGTTTATGAGATTTCACAGATGATGCTGATGAAGACAGAGCAGATTATCTATTTCAGACTGCCTTTTTAAAGGGATCCTATTATGCTTTTGTACATGTTCAACTCTCTTTAGTGTGTAATGTTGCTGTTTGAGCATGAAATATTTAGTTATTCTCTATATCAGTGTCAGTGTTTCTGAACTCCCTGAAACGCCTCCATTGTAGTCTTGAGTTTTTTCCGGGAACGAACACGTCACAATATTCCTCATTTAAATAATTAATACGCAGAATAAAGGGGCGGGGCCTGGTTGAGTTAGTTAGAAGTGTGTTGAAACTGGTGGTTATGGTAAGAGGCGGGACATTTCCCAAACACTGACCAATCACAACACACTGCTCCAGCCGACCAATCAGAGCACAGTGTACTTTTCAGAAGGAGGGGCTTCATAGAGACAGGAACTAAACAGAGCGTTACTGACAGACTGGGAAGAGAGGAGCTGCAACAATGGAGAATATGAGAAACATTTACGCATGAAAACCTATTCTAGTATTCTAGTAGAGCCCAAACACAAAATCAAGACTTTGTAAAAGGGTATAATAGGTCCCCCTTAAATATAATTTTTTTTTATTAAAATAATATTTTCACAAATTATTTATGAAAATGGTCAAAAAATTTTAAGTAAAAATGAAAAGTCAATAATAGTATACAGTGAAAATATTTGAATATTAAATGAAAATTAAATCATGCGCTCTTCATGCTCTTCTCATGTCCTCTTTCTGTCTTTCGCCTGGTTTCTCCTGTACTTCTCATGACCTCCTTCTCTCTTGCCCTGGAAATCTCTCTCTTTCTCTGTGTCTCTCGCTCCCCCGTGTGTGTAGCAGTGCGGCGTCACTCTCTGCGTGCGTCAGTGTGCCTTACGTCAGCCCTGCATCGCGTCACCGGCGAGGTGCGGATGAGCTAACGGTGCTTTTTCTCTCTCTCCCCCCTTTGTCTCTTTCTCTCCCGCTACCTGTGCATTTAACTCTATCTCTCCCTTACACCAACTTACCATCTCTCTCTTTCTCCCTCCCTCTCTCTCTCTCTCTTCTCGTCCAGTCTTCGGGCACCAGTGTGACGGTGGACATCGCGGTGATGGGAGAGGCCCACGGACTGATCTCAGATTTGCTGGCTGACCCGTCCCTCCCCCCCAACACCTGCAGCACCCTGCGGGCCGTCAGTAACCTGCTCAGCACCCAGCTCACCTTCCAGCCGCTGCACCACCGGCCGCGCCTGAGCCCCCTGCTGGCCTTCAGCGACGCACACACCTGCTCCGACTCCGAGGAGCTGCCGGAGAAGGGGGAGAAGCTGGCCATCCCAAAGGTAAGGCCACACCCTCTCAGGTACCAGGATTCGACCCTTCGCTAAGCCCCGCCTTAAAAATACAACTAACCAATCTGGCGTTTGCTGCTGTTGCAGCCCCGCCCACTTTTTTCAAATTCCATTCCTTTTTTGGCACCACTTATGTTAACAATAGTTTAACATGAACTAACGATAAACAATACGTCTACAGTGTTTATTAATAATAAGCTTCTGCTTCATCCCGCTCCTTTTCGAACATATTGTAATTAAATACTTTATAGTTATTACTTTTTTAGTTCGGTATGTTGCAACATACTTATTGTATTTTTATATTTTATTTTATTTGTATCTTCTTTGTTGTTCGAAATAAAACATTTTAAAATAAATCTTAGATCATCTCAACATCTCAACATTTACTACTATATTTTTTTATATTTTAAGAAAGTTGTATCTGTTAACATTAGTTAATAGATAGTATTATAGATAGTAGTTAATGTACTATGAGCTAACGTGAATATGAACATTTTTATTAACTAACATTAACAAAGGTTAATAAATGCTGTAAGAACATATTGCTCATTGTTAGTCTGTTAATGCATTAATTAATGTTAATAATCATTGTTTTTTAAGTCATGATTAAAGTAATGACACATCTTTTCTTCCATATTGTGCTGAACATGGGAATGTAAAAGAAAAATGTGGGGCGTGGACTTGATTCTTTCCATCGGTTGTAGATTAGGTGGATTAAATGTGGGCGTGGCACGATTGGAGAATAATTTGAATCGCGACATGGCTAATGTGATTATTAAACTCCGAAAGGCTATGATTTAAAAAAAAAAATTGAGCGCTGGACATTTCGAAGTAAAGACGTGGCGCTGTTGCAGTTTCTACAGGCTTGTGCTTTCAGAGCAGTTCCCTAAGCGCCATCTACTGTCAGAGAGTGAATTTGCTTTTTCATTCAGCTGGTGGATCGAAAAGAAGCTAATGTGCATCCTGAAAATCTACACAATTAGGATATACACTCCTGGGCAAAAAAATGTACCACGCCCAAAATGGCTAAACACTATTTTAATTCTCTTAACCACTAAAATATTTGGTCAGGAAATTAGCTACATTTAAGCAAATGCACTACTTAAAAAGACATTGCTGCCACAGAAAGACGGTTTTTGGCAGATTATGGGAAGTTGTGTGTGGATTGATGAATCACAGTGAGTTGCATGTTGCATGGCGATGCTCCAGAGCGGCGGCTTCAAAAATCTGCTGTGAAATATAGTAATAAATGCATCTCTACCAGTGGAGCATGAGGAAGAGTGTCACTGTGTGGAGAGCCTGGTGTCGGTGAGCTACTTCACTGCGGAAAGTCATTTAATGCTTTGGAGTACAGGAGAATATTGCAGAATGGCTTGCTTCCCGCAAATGAAAAGTGAATATTTGGTCTCACATTTTTAAGTACAATCAACTTGGACGTTTAAGTCATTTTAACTTAAATTATACATTAAACTACATTTAAACAAAAATTTGTTGTATCTTGTATGACTTGTAAAAAAAAAGTGGAAAATTGCTTAACTTATTTTGATGAGTTAAAACAATGTAAAAATAGATGTTATCATAACTTATTGACAGTGTTGGGCAAGTTACTTAAAAAAAGTAATTAGTTATAGTTACTAGTTACTTCTCACAAAAAGTAACTGCGTTAGTAACTGAATTACATCATTACAAAAGTAACTAATTACCAGGGAAAGTAACTATTGCGTTACTTAAAAAAAAAAAAAAAAAGTTTAAATATAAGAAATTTCTTGGATACCCCCAATATGAAATGTTAAATGAATGAAATTGACACTAAATAGAACATCTTATTATTATAAAACATTGTACACTAATCTACACTATTTTAATGTTGCTGTGGGACAATGTGAGAGACACCTATTAACTTAAATATTAAAATATTATCATTACTATAGTGCAACAATAAAACAATAGATGGTTTAGAACTTTTAATATTTATTGCACAGACCACAACTGGCCAACAAATAAGTCTAAAAATAAATTATGCTTCTTAAGAAATGTACCAAAAATAAATAAATAGTAGCCTAATAAAAATATACATACACATACACTAGTGCATATAATTAAAATGATAAAACTCACACACCTTTACAACTGGTAGACAGTATAGCCTACTTGAAGTATTTTCTTCCTCACAATAGTAAGTTTAACAAAAAGTGCTTTCAATATAATACTGAACAATGTATCAACATAAATAATAATAATACAATATAATCTTTTGGGGGTTTATTTTTATAACCTACAGAGAACGTCATCATCAGAGGTTATTTTAGCCAAATTCTAGTCGTGTTTGCCGCACGTGCTCACAACCGTCAAACAAATATGTTTGAACGTTCCCTGCAGGTTATTTTGGAGTTTATGTTATATAAACTAATTAAAACATTGCATATGATACCAATATGCTACAGAGATTATTCTAATGCTGATATGTGTAATTTATTTATAAATAAAGTATTTATGCTCGTTGCTCGGACACACTCGGTCTCTCTCGCGCACTGTCGAGCGCGTTCTCGGACACACTCGGTCTCTCTCGCGCACTGTCGAGCGCGTTCTCGGACACACTCGGTCTCTCTCGCGCACTGTCGAGCACGTTCTCGGACACACTCGGTCTCTCTCGTGCACTGTCGAGCACGCTCGCGGCATTCGCCTCGTTTTTGTCGAGTCCCGCGCCTCATAAACACTCACACACCAGAGAAAAAACTTTGCAGCTCCTATGGCTGAGAGAGCCTACTCGGATGAAAACCGCTTCAGTGAGCTCAATTAAAGTAACGCCGCATTTTTATTGACAGTAACGGTAACGGCGTTGTAATGGAGGAAGCAGTAATTAGTTAGATTACTCGTTACTGAAAAAAATAACGCCGTTAGTAACGCCGTTTATTTATAACGCCGTTATTCCCATCACTGCTTATTGATTATATCATTTTTTACAGTGTTGAGTGTAACAACACTGGCTCTTCTTCGTAAGTTGTCTGCAAGTTGGGGAAGGCTATTACTTTATCTTAAGTTACTTTATCTACAGTATTTGTGTAATTCTTGATAATTTCCTGACCAGTGATTTGTGATTTAAATGGTTAAGACCATTAAAAGACCACTAAATATTATGCCTTTTTTTTCTTTTTCTTTTTTTGCCCATGAGTGTATATATCATATTTTATTCCTTTTCTTAAAAAATGGATGAAATGTGAGGTTTTGTTTGTGCAGGTTTTAAAAAAGGTCTTTAAAAGCCTTAAATATCATTTTAAAAATCCTACAGAGACCCTGCACTGATTAAACATTACAAGGTTAAAATAACACATTTGCTCAGACGAATTGTTCACAATAATATCTATAACATGCATTTTGAAAGTAGATTGAATAGGGTGAATTTTTATTTCATGCCGACTTAAAAAATTATTCAGTAAATAATTGTAGCCATGAAAAAAATCTACCAACTTTTCTTCTACAAATTTTTATTTTGCTTTAATGAAAAAATGTACTTGAAAAAGTCACTATTTTATTTATGAACTATGCATCCCATGAATCATTTCAAATGATGTAACTGAATCATAAATGATGGTACAATATATGGTACAATTGCTTATATTTTGTTTGAGAGTGTGTGGAGGCTGATTCTGATTATGTCATTTAATAATGAATGTAATACTGTACGTACTTCTGTGTTCTATTATCAGCTTTTGGAATTCTATAATGGAATTCTATGGAAGTCTGTAGTTTTAAATGGAATATACAGTATGCACAAATACAGTAAAACATACAGTACAGTAAAGCATATTTGCTCAATGTCTATTAATTCCAGTATTGATAAGATTCATAGAGCTGATAGTCTTCACAGTGCCATCATGAATGTGGTTTTTTGATTCTTCAGTTTATAAGGACACTACTGGCAAATTTCTTTAAAGATAAGTCGCATATAAAACGCTTTGACATGCCACAATTAATTCCAGCCAAAGTAAGAATAATATCCAGTCACTTTATGAGCCTGATCCTGCTGTTCACAAAACACCTATGGGACGTTCTGTAAAGCTTGTCCAGCGGGGAACGAGGCTTAGCGAAGGGTCGATTAGGCTTCTGTTTTTCTGAAGCTATGTTTTTACATTATTTTCTGCGGCGTAATTTTTGAATAGCTCTCGTTATCTTGGTGGAACCCGTGAAGACTTTCAGACAAAAGAAAAAGACTCCATTGTGTTTAATGGTTTACTGCCATGGCTAATGCTCTGTGTTTTCATCACACACACACACACACACACACACACACACACACACGTTCCGTCCTCATTCACGCCAGCATGGCAGGTCTCTAATGTAGCGGACAATGACGCACATTCTCACAGAAGCCTTTTAATGTTTCACCAGCACTGCAGTTAAAAATGCATGCCGGCACTTAAAGAGTAGGTGAGGCTAAAGTCACTATGGGCCGGTGCACAGCTCTCCAGCTCTTTCCCATGCTGCAGTGCTCAGCAAACAACATTAGGAGATGTTTATTAACGCCCATTCATTACACCTGGTCCATATGTAGGTCACGCCGCACTACGCTCCGATAGTGAACAGAATTCAGAGCTCTATTATTTTTCCACAGCATATATAATGTGATATTTTGGCTGTGTGAAGAAAAACACGAGCGAGTCCGGTTCTTTAAGCCGCGTTTTATCTGTCAGTGCTGCAGCTGTGTCAACAGCGGGAATATATCGGCATGAAACGCAAGGAACGATCTCGCTTCCACTGATGGTGACACGATTCACAGAAGGTCACGGCGCGCGGCAGCTCCTCGGAGGAAATACTTGTGGCCTGTCTGGGTGTCCAGTTTGGCAGCGAGGCGTTAGCTTTGGCCTTGACAGGAAACGGGGGCTTTTTCACGTAAATCCCAAATCACTTTCCCTGTGTGTTTTAACTCGAAAAAGAAAAACACTTTTCCTAAGGTGTTACATTTCTGGAGACTGCAGCACTGCTGACTTAACGTCCATTTCTCCGAAGCCGGTAAACATGGGTCAGAAACTGCGAACCTTTAACGCATTACACATGCATGAGCTCCCCATCTTAGAAAGTACTATTAAGATTTAAAGGCTGATTCCTCCAGTATTTTCCTACTTTAGGATTTCGAGCGAGTGCATACCTGTGTCCCAGACGTTTAAAATGCTAATCTATTCGAGAACTAATAGGAAAAGAAAGTTGTTGAACTGACCGGTTCACTGCACTCTCGGGGCCTGACTGTTTGCTGCAGTTTTTGTTAGTTTTTATTAAGGATGATATATATATATAGCTCAGCCCTAATAAAAACTATGCATGTATCTTGATCTTTTTCAGCCTTTATAATGCATTTGATATATTACTGTATATATTACTGTAATTTCTCTGAAATGGCTTAAATGTTTGTCTTGACTAAGTAGATTGAAAATGTTTAATATATGAGGTAAAATGAAGTATAAATCTAATCAAATCACTAAGTAAACACAAGGACGACGAAGCATGTTTGATCATTTTGTATTATATACACAATTATAACAATATATCATTAAAAAAATATATATTATTACTTATTGTTGGAGTTTTTTGCAAGAGTTTTTTTTTGTTTAATATTCAAGAAACATGCTAAATATATTTCAGGAGCAATTTCACATCTCTTGAGGATTTTTTTTTATACCTGTAATCACTGGTATTTTGCTGTAAAATGACAAAATAATAACCATGGAGAACATTTATTCTGTGACCTGGAGTTGAGGGTGTGATTTGAACTCCCTGTAGGAATCTAGTTTGCACAAAAATGCTTAAATGTTTGCTGGAAATTTTGCACACACTGTTTTAATGAAAGGGTGTGAGATTGAGTGGGTTGTTGCTGGAACTGGTGCTAAAGGATTCTTTTAAATGAAGTTTGTGATATGCACGTAAACGGTGTTGATGCAGCCATATTGGCGAAGCTATATTGGTCACAGGTCATGTTGCATCCCAACATTAAAAGTCAAAACAGGTAAAGAATTATGTTTTCCATAAAGAACGCTCATTTAGTTAAAGTAATAAGTAATATTTTTTTTATAATTACTACTACTAGTACACTGCAAAATAATTTTACTTAAGAAAATGTCTTATTTTAAGAATGTTTAGATATTTGTAAAGGAAAACAAGACAAAAACACTAAGAAAATAAGTTTTTGCAGTTTAGTAATAATAATAAAATAATCATTATTTAAATCGGCATAAAGGCAGCACAAAAAAATCATGATGTATAATTGCTTTATTTAAAAAAAAAATATTATATCACTATTTATTTTGCATTCCAGTAGAGACAATACAATTTTCAAAACTGATAATTTTGCAATATGGGAAAGAATTTGGAGGGTAAATGGCTTTTTTTTCCTTTTCTTTTTTGCATAGTAAAATAAAACCTGTAGCTGTAGTTTTTTCCTTTTTTTTTCTTTTTTTTTCTTTTTTTTTTTCTAAATAAGTTTAGTGTTTTAATCTCTCATAAAATATAAAATATTTTCCTCATATTTTGATGGTTTAATCGAACATGGTCATTTAAAACAAATATACTGTACTGTCACTACTTTACTTTAACCAAATGTCCTTTAATATCCACACATGTTGTGGACCGGTTGTGTGAGACTGTGTAGGTTAGTGTAGACTGTGTCTCCGCGCTGTCACTCCAGCTGGAGAAGATCGAACGAGACGCAGAAGCGTTGAACCTCTGCAACACTGACAGTCTGTCGGTGTGAGCGAGAGACGCCACGGCAGGAGAGGAGACACGCGTCCCGAGCACCTTCTCAGACATCAGGCCTGCTACATCCACTCAAACATGTTCCTCCCAACTTCAGCTGACAGCCATTCCAGCTGAATTAATACCAGACGCTCGTATCACTGAGATGTTTTCATGTTTGTGGCTATAGATTGTTGAATCAGCTAAAAATAAACATAATCTGTGACTCCTGAACCCGGCTCTCGCCCCGTTTTTCTGTAATGGGAAGGTGGTGGTATCCCAGAATGCCCAGGGCATGTACTCTTAAGCGCCAGCACTGGGGGCGGTAGGGTGATTGGGGTTGGGGATGTACGGATATGCCCTCTGGTTCTCTACTCACAGCATCTGAAATATTCATGCTGCTGTCAGGAGAGTTTCTTCCCTTCCCTGACTCTTGGGGTAATGCAGTTCTGAAACTTTTTGTACACTATTGTACAATCTTATACGGTCAAAAACATACTTAAAGTCCCTGAAGTCAATCATTTTATCCTTTAAAACTCTTTGATACTCACAATGACGTTTTTCTCATATGATTATTTCTTTATGCCTTAAAATAGCTTGAATGTACAGCCTTGCTTTATTTAGTATACGCGTATCCATGAATATGCAAATTAGCCCCGCCTCCACTCAGCTCGGATTACCTGATCAACTCGCTCGACTTTAGTAAACAGTATATGTTTGAACCAGAAACTGATTCAGAAGAAGAAGAGGAAGAGCGAATTATACAGGCAGGCCTGACAAACAAAAGCAGTTGATACTATAATAATATCATATTGACGAAACAGATTTGGTAAACTCTCCAGTGTGTATTTGTATATTTTGTGTGTTGCAGCGGTGAGCCATCTAGCCAATCAGAGACATGCATGTTGAAGTTCTGCATGCTTGCGAATCCTCTCATTATACATGATGTAAATAAGAGATTCATTGTTTATAGTGGAACTTTGTGAGATCGCAAACTGAGATGAGTGACAGCTTTTACAGTGATTATAAAGGGAGCCGTCTTTGCGCGCTTTTTAGGCTATTCAATTCAGAAATTGAATAAAAGTTGACACATAACAGTAATTGATATGATTAGCCTTTGGCTTGACTACGTTATCAAACAGCTAATAATGTTACACAAACCCTGTTCCTGTTCGCCATCTCAGAGTCAGATTGCTGCCTTTTAAAAACCAGCATCCTTACATATAATGATAGGAAAAGCCCCGCTCTGCACGTTGGTCACATGTTTGAGATGGTAGGAATTAGGAAACATACATTTTTGCCGTGGCTGTGAAGCGTTACTGTTTTGGAGTTTCCTTGAAATATATTAATATATTAAAAGTGCCGTTAAACCAGATGTGTTATTCAGACTGTAAACCCCTCATTCTCCATAACCTGCATGCGTGCATTTCTTCTGTGAAACACAAAATATTTTTTGAAAAATGATTCCGAGGATGAATAAATGATGCCAGAATGTTCACTGTCCCTTTAAGTGCATATGTCTAGTTTATTTTATACCGAATACACGTTCCAAATCCCCCACGCTTTTTGATTGGTTCACAGCTTGTGATGTAAAGAAGCAGAGCGATGATGCATTTCTCCAGGGTCTTCCATCTGTTCCGTTCCCTTCTTCCCAGTTGGGGGAAGGGCTCAGTATTCCCTGATGGACCGCTGTCATCTGCCGCCCTCAGATGTTTGGCTTAACGCACAGACTCGCTTTCTTTAATACACACACTCGCACACTAAGATTGACATCATTTACGCAAAATGCAAAATTAATCTAAACAAGTGATTTGTTTAACAACTGCTCTGCCAAAAAGTGTTCATTTGGCCTTTGGGTTGTCATACACATGTGGTTTTATTCTGTCTGGGTCAGTGTTAATTGATTGTAACTGTTGATGTGACATTTGACAAGCTTCAAAACTGACCTTCGTGGATAATTTGTGTCTCTAAGTGTTTTGCTCCACTGTCAGATCTGTTTTAGTCTGAACTTGATGTATGTCCTCTTTTGAATAACAGCGTTTGAGGCGAAGTTTGCATCCGGGGCTTTTGAGACGGATTTCTTCCACGTGGACCACCACGACCTCAGCCACGGGCCTGCCCACGCTCGAACCCGGGCCGGTCCGACGAGACCGCAGTGCCAGCATCAAAACACCTCACGATGGCCCTTCCAGCAGGTAATGAACGCCTCCAACCTGATCCAGATGCAATGCACACTGCCATCTGTGTCATTTACTTCATCAGTCTGACTTACAGTACACTTATTATTATTCAGTTCTCATTCAGTCACGACTGACATCACCTATCTGAGCGCTGCAATGATGACGTACAGTACTTATAGGTCAACCTGTACGTTTGCATCACACTAGTTCCCTCAACAACAAAAAACACAATAGGATTTTTCCATCGCCTTTTGAGTTATTGCAGAAAATAAGCTAACAGAAGTTTACGACTCTTACACGTTTTGTTCATCATGATAATCACAAATGAACAACTTGGGTTAAAAGCTAAAGATGAATAATCATATCTTTTTACATGATCATATCATTTGACATTTTCATTATCATTTATAGTTTACACCACAGTCACAGTCTAAACTTCGTTTGTTACGATGAGATGATTTGCCACTGAACAAAAACTCCACCGTTTTGAGCGGTGAATGTATTCTAACTTAAACGCATGTGATTGGCCATTGCGCTCAAGAAATCAACATATATGTCTGTGATTGGCTGCATTGTTCAACACTGCCAAACATGTTGAAAATAGAAACCTTTGATGCCGTCCAGAGCGCAAACACAAATATGCACTAGAGCGTTTACCAAATTTGTTTCGCCAATATCCGATGGGGCCCCCAGATTCCCCGGGGCCCTAAGCATTCGCTTACCTTGCTTATTGGTTAAGTTTGCCCCTGATTTTAGACTTTCTGAAGTTTTGCCAATAGTTAACTCAGTAATTTAATGCCAGTTATCATTAATGCAATGAAAGTAACAGCACAGTGATGTTATGCTCTGTTCTAGTGTGTAACTCACATGTTTCGTAATGCTATCAATTCCTTATGGATAAAATCAAGTCCCACCCTACATTCTTTAGTCATAGATTTTTTTCATATTGTATTGTGAAAGTAAAATGCCGTTTCATGTTGAATTAAAGTGCTTTGATAACAGTGGGGATTATAGTTTAAACTTTTGTACATCCTTTTGGTGAGCAGCCCAAATCTTTAACTTGTATTTGGACACTTAAAAATGTCATTGAAGAATCTCAAGAAGATCTGAGAATCTTTTTCACTATCACTGTTTTTACTCAGTGTCTTTTAACTCTTTCCAGTTAACGGAATTTTCCGTAATTTATGCGTCAGCAATCCCTGGTTTTACTGTTACATACAGTAGGAGGCGCTGTTACGCATCTTCTGAAAGAGTAAAGAATCGACAGATTAAAACACAGACGAAAAAGAAGCAGAAACCAGCGATAGAAGCATTGCTTATGCATGTGTTGAAGTCTTTGACAAAATGCGATTTTCTCATCTTTTTGTTCAAAATGTTGCTTTTTTTATGTAACTTACCCACATTGTTGATAAAAAAGACTGCATAAATCTAGAATAAAATGTTTTTGTTTGGTTTTTTCCTTTCTTTTGATGTTCAGAAATTCATACAGCAAAATATTCTGGGGGCCATCTTGTGAAAATGATCAAAAATGCTGGCGCTGGCGCTGGCTGGCAACCTTTTAATAACCGCTGGCGTGGAAAGGGTTAATCAGCTGCTGGTGATTTTAAGTGAATGTATGAAGTCAATTGTCCTCAAGTTCCAGCAGGTGTCCTAACAGAGAAACCACATGTGAAACTCATCACATTAACTACATGTTTCAATAACGATTCACAAACACAAAAGTTTCCAAATACTTCATTCTGAAGCCGTTATATATTGTTTTATTACTTCGAACCTAACAAACACTGAAATGTTTGTTTGAGAAGTATGCTTGTGCTTTTGTAATCTACTGCAATGACATTTGCTCACTTGTCCAAATACTTCTCAGGTCCGCTGACTCATGAAGTGTTTTGAAGCAACAGTACTTTCTGAAAATATGAGTCCACAGAGATTTTCTGGGGATTTATCTGAAACCACTTTTATCCGTTTGCCCTCATCTCGTTTTGTTTGTCATCATGGTCTCGTACGTTAGTGTTTCGCACAGCTGTTGCGGATCGCCGTCAAGCGCTTGAACTTTCCAGAGCTCCTACACGCTGCCTCGCTCCGTCTGAATGTTTGATTCAGATTTCATAATGTCCATCTTTGGGCATTTCTCCACCTTTATATCTCTTATTTCAGCTTGAGTTATACAGCCCAGCTAAAGTTCAGCCCATTAATACGCATATCCAGATAGCCATCTGCACTGTGTAGACAGAGAGTTTAAAGAGGCTTCCTGGAGACACGAGAGCCAGGGATGTGTTTAGATCCAGATCCTGTCGAAATAAAAGCCCCATGTGAAAAATGGAGGGTCACCTGCATTACCATGTTGAGGCTGGTCTTAAAGTGGCGGGTCTCCTTAATGGATATCTGAAGAGTGTTCCCTGTTCGCTCAGATCCTGTAAAGTTGGCAGGAAAATTCAAGTCTGAACCCTTCTCCAAAAATACACCACTTGGACTTGTCTAACCCTGGAAAGTGCATTGTGAACTTTCCTTTTGAGAGGTAAACGGTTATGCCTTGTTGAATTAAGGTGAAGTATCTTCATCGAGGACACAATGGTTACATTAACATGCACCCAAATAATCTGTTAGTAATCGGATTGAAAAGCCTTCATGCAAACAGATTATTGATGTATGTTGAATGTTTGCCGGAAAACAAGTCAAAAAATGTTTTCCAGTGAGTGAAACAACATACCAGGTAAAACCATGAAATTTTCCTCTTCCTCTTCTGCAGTTTGGTGAACAGTGACTCATGGAACAACTCCGTTATGCTCACCATTTCCAAGAGCAGATCCATGTCCGCTTCATACGCTGCCTCCTCCGCCACCAACCACATCTATAGCAAGAGCCGAAGAGGTAAAGCACTCTGTGTGTGTGTTTGTCAAGTGAAAGGAGATAAATGGGCTTTGGCAGTGCCAGTGTGATGCCTCTGCTCTCTGACAGGTTACCCTTCTTCCAACATCTCACCTCTGGCTTCACCCTGCCACTCTCCTCCAGTCCAGGGCACTCCACTCAACAGTCCCACCAACAAAAGCCCTTCAGTGGAGCTGCCTGACACAGATCTTCCACAGGGCGACGGCCCACCGTCACACAGCCCTCACAAAGCCTTAACCCACAGTCAGAGCGCCCCGAGCCCCAGCACCACACACTGGGTGCCTCCTCCACTTTGTAGCAGGTAAAACTAAAGACTTGAAGTCCCCCTGTTGTCAATAACTGTATCCCTTAAAACTCATCTTTGATCACCAAAATGACACATTTAAACGTTTTTTTTTCCTGTGAAAAAAATTATTCATGCTCTTAAAATAGCTTGACTGTAACTCTACACCCTTGCTTCATTTAATATACGTGGAACCATGAATATGCTAATTAGACCCGCCTCCACTCACTCACTCATTCACACGAGCTCAGAGGTTCACTCTGCCAACTTGTTGAGGTAAACGCTGCACAATGATATTGCTCTTTACAACGTCGGACACATAAAGGTTATTAATATGATTAGCCTTTTGCTTGACTATGTTATCAAACAGCCAATAATAATGTGTTGCTAATGTTCAGGCAACTGCGTTCTAACAATCATCAGAAACACTTTGAACAACTTAGACCGTCAGTGGAGAAAGGCATATAGTTCATAACATCGTAATATACATCATACATCATACACCTGCTATATTGCTAAATCTACCCGATTTTTCATATCAATAGAAAAATTTACTGGGATAACATGGCTTCTCTTGAGACTCCCCTGCTAGTTCCCTGTTAATAATATGCTAAAGCCCGCCGGCACGTTGATCTGATTGGTTACAAGGTAGTTTGTGACGTCAGAAACACCAGCGATTTCAAAGCGTGTTTTTGAGACTGTTTTTGGTTCACTGCAGTTTTAAGGAGAAAATACTCAGCATGACTTGTGAATTTGTTCATGGTTTGTCTTAAAGCTTATTAAAAACACCACATAGACATATAACCAACTTTAAAAACTTGATTTTCACCCCAGGAGGACTTAAAATATGCAATTACCGTGCACTCATATTACTATTGGGAGAAAGTGCAATGCACAATATGGCGGAATACGTCCCGCCTTCAAAAAAAAAGAGCCAATCGGCAAATCAATGTGCACTGGCTGGTCTAGCCTGAAAAATGCAGTTTTCTGTCATGATTTGAAAAGCACAAGCGTCTATCAGCGGACCGGTCCTGCTTTCAGACGCTCCCGTCTGTATCTGTGTAAGCACTCAGTGAAGAGCGTCATTGATGTATATTTACAACATGTTTTTGAAGCGCTGAAAATGCCAAAAAATGGAAATTCTGTCATCATTTACTCATAGGCGGAGTTTGACATTCGAGCCAGGGGGGGCAAAAAAAAAAAAAAAAAAAAATTCATTGTAGCAGCTGGGACCTATAGAAGCTTGTTTCCGCCACTGAATAATAAATAAATAATAATAATTGCGACCCCTATAAAGTTGCAAAATGGGAGATATAAAGTCAGAATTGCGTGATATAAAGTCGCAATTGCGTGTTATAAAGTCAGAATTGTGAGATATAAACTATTCTGAGGTAAAAAAAATAAAAATAAAAAAAAATAAAAATCATCGACTTTTTATCTCACAATTGCGACATCTCGGAATTCTGACTTTATTTCTCAGAGATATAAAGTCAGAATTGTGTGAAATAAAGTCGCAATTGCGTGTTATAAAGTCAGAATTGCGTGATATAAAGTCGCAATTGCGAGAAAAAAAAGTCAGAATTCTGACTTTATAACACGCAATTGCGACTTTATTTCACGCAGTTCTGACTTTATATCTCTGAGAAATAAAGTCAGAATTGCGAGATGTAAATTGTGAGATAAAAAGTCGCAATTATCTTTTAAAATGTTTTATTTTGTGGCGGAAACAAGCTTCCATAGGGACCTGCATAGCCTATCAATTGGGGAACTCAGCACTAGCACATACTGTATGGACAAAACAAATATGCTAAATAAACACATATTTATTTTTAACCCAAGAAAAAACAGTACAACAATACAATCATATTTGTAAACAGGTAGAACTTCGCCACTTGACTTCGCATCTCATCTTCGTTCGGACACAATTGGGATCAATGAAATGTGGACCACTTTTGCACTGTTAAAATATTATCTTCAACCAAAACGAAAAGATTTTTAAGGTTTTTCTTTCCTTTTTTCAAAACACATTGTGGCAATGAGAGTGATTAAAAAACAAGTTATATTTCGCATTTTGTTGTACTTCATGAAACATTTAAAACATTTTGAGAGGGAAAAATGAACACAATACTCTCCACTTTTGAAACATATTGAACAGCATATTGAAAACAGTGTGTTGAGTTTCTCCAGCTTAAGCAGTTATTTGGCAGAGAAATAAAACTTACAGACCTAGACATTGTCCAGACTAGTGCAACAGTAATTTTCGTTTTTTGCGTCCTGCATATGCGTCGATAATGGTCTCAGGTGAGAGCATAGGGGTGAGAGCTTGGCCGTAATGTCGCTTTCGATGTGAAGTCACATGACCCAGAGCCCCGAATCTTTTTTTTTTTTTACTAAAGCAGTAGGCCTATATGAAATCAGATGTATTACCTACCACCATTTAGTTGTTTTGTGTTATTTAAAATATTTATAATATATCTTTTTTTTAAAACAATGCAATTTTTGTTTTGTTTTGTTTTTTGTGAAAAAATGCAATTACCCGTTTCACCAGGGGGGGCAATGCTCCCCCTGCCCCCCCGCAAACTCCGCGCCTGCATTTACTCACCCTCAAGTTGTTACAAACCTGTAGGAGTTTCTTTCCTCTGAACACAAAAGAAGATTTTTTTTTTTTCATACTCTGGAAGACCATCAAATGTCTGGTTACCGACATTCTTCAAAGTATCTTCTTTTGTGTTCAGCAGAAGAGAGAAACACATACATGTTTTGAACAGCTTGAGCAAATGATGACAGAATTTTCATTTTTGGCTGAACTATGCGAAACGGGAACGAAACGGGAGTATGCGAAACGCCCATGTCATGTTGTTTGAGTAGTTCAGTGATATTCCTGGAAGAACAACACATGAGTTGTAAAAAACTGAGCCTCTTGTTAAAAAGTTACCAAAACAATATTGTTGCTTTTTGTGAATGATGTGCGTTCAAAGTCTTTTTGAGGAATTTTGCTTATGCATATTCCATGCAGAGCGACTAATGAGTAATTTTAAGAGCAGATATCAAGTTATTATTCATTTTGAGCACAATTCATCACTAAAAAGCCCACGCTTGCTGTTTCCAACGATCTGCGCGTATCCTGTGGCCCAGGATGTTCTACAAGACCGCAGCTTTAACCCATGACGTGGTTACTGAACAACCACTGATCATTAACTGTGAAAAATAACCAACACTGAGTCTAAATATTAACAGATGGACATACATGGTCAGATCTGCTGTTTGACTCACAGCGATCGCGGAGACAAGGTCACCGTCCCCTTGGCCTGTAATGAATGCTGGTCACAAAAGAACAGCTTGATTAGCTTCTGTCTGGCACGTTCATTTAAAGAGCTAAACTAAACAACACTGACACACAATCAGGACGCCTCTCAATTTCACTGCAAAATATTCAGATATGCACACACTATCAGCCGTTTCCTAGCTCTCCCAAATCATAAAGCATGAAATACATAAAGCGTAACGAACAGATTCCAGTGCCTACAATGATAGATAGTGTCTTTTTATTGTTCTTAAGGAATGTTCCTGAAGTCAACATGAAATGGCATTTTTTTCTTCTTTTTTTATCGTAATCTGACTTATTTCAACTATGAGTAAAGCGGGATATTCTGTGAGAGAGAGAAAAGGAGTAAAATGTGATTTTATTTTATTCTCTGAGAATTGATTCAATTGTGAAAATGATGAAATTGGATGAAAGATTTGAGGATTTTTATTTATTTATTTATTTTGGACCAGACAAATAATCCACATTAAAACCAGGAGCGTGTAGTGAGGAAGTAAATTGTTGGTTTACTACTTTATTTGCTGTTGTACAATTATTATTGTTATTTATTATTAATGTTGTTGTTGTTAATATGCAATACAAAAGCAAATAAAGGCAAAAATGAAAATATATGTATAATATATATATGTATAAATATATAATAAATGTATAAAATATATATAGGATAATAAATAATTGCAAATTTCTCTAGTGATAAAGGATGTTTACTAGCTGTTTAATTCATAAAATGTAATAAAAATTTCAAATAAATTTAAATTAAATGAATTAACAATTAATTTCAATCCATAAAATGATCCCATGATGATTCTATATATGAATCGCATCACTTCTTCTTCTTCTCTCTCTCTCTCTCTCTCTCTATATATATATATATATATATATATACATATACATGCTCTCTTTTTGTAATGTGAAAGAACGAGTCCTGACAGTGATGTGAAGGTTGTGTTGTGTGTGTTGTAGCTGTGGAAGACCGTACAGTAAGAGGCACGGGGATGGATCCACAGACGCAGGAGACAGAAGCCAGCAGTCAGGTGACGCCACCGTCATGTCGGACCCTCTCTCTTGAATTAGCATTTAGATGCATTTCACTTATTATCCATTTTGCAGATGTGATCTGCGATATTACAGCTCGATCCTGGATTGAATCTCTGAGTTGATATGTAATTGGTGTCTTTCTAAGCTGTCAGTCTGCTCAAACGTGAAATATTACGAGAGGCGTAATCACGCTTTTTTTTTTCTAATAACCTTTCAGACGAGCCGGTGATAATGTCATCCGACTATGACAGCACCTATGAGACCAACCACAGTGACATCAGTGACTTTGCACAGAATGAGGAAGACGGAGAGGGTCACCGGAAGCCCTGCGGGACGTTCCCGCCTCAGGCTCTCGCTCTTATTCCCCCGGAGGTAAACAGGCCTTCTGCGGGACAAATTGATTTTTTAGCACTGCAGTTTAGCTCCGGCAGGTACAGTAGATGCTGTTCAGTGTTAGTTAAAGCTGGACAAATACACAGAGTAAAGTGTTGCATCAGCAGCATGCATAAAATATGCAGTGTACATATAATATGTTCTGCAAGAAATGATTTTCTTACTCAGTATTTTTGTCTTGTTTTCAGTACAAATATCTTAAACATCATTACATCAAGATTTACATGCTTTATAATGGCACAAGTCTTGTATATTAAAAAGAAAAAAAGTCCACTAGCAGATATTTTTCTTATTTTAAGCATAAGCTCACTTAATTTTAATGCTTTTAAAAATAACACATTATTTTATATATTTTATTATTTTATAAGAAAACGAGACTTAATATCTTAAATGTATCTTGATTTAAGAATTTTTTAGATATTTGTAATGGAAAACAAGACTGAGGAAGAAAATCATTTCTTTGCAGTGTGCAGAAAATGTATAAAGCACATAAAAAATCCGGCAAAGGCATAAATAAATGAGTGTTATGTGCAATGCTCTGGGCGGTTTGTTTGATCCAGTGAAACTAAACCTGCCATCAAATTGTCATCCAAACTAATCAGCGAGCGTTTGATGTGTTAGTGATTTGTTTTTGCTGTGGTTTGATGACAGACTCTCTTTCTGTTATGCCATTTTAACTACTCTTTTTAGTAGTTTCATATGTGCCACTTCTTTAGGAAGCAATTGCAGACATATTCAGTGTTGTTGTTTTTTTTTTTTTTTAACAAGATGGCACCGTTTGTGATCTGAAATCATTTCCTCTGCAGGATAAGCCCATCTTGGCCCCGGAGCCCCTGGTAATGGAGGGACTGGAGCCTCTCATGAGTCAGATCAACAACTGGAACTTCCCCATCTTCAGTCTGGTGGAGAAAACCCACGGCAGATGTGGCTGCATTCTCAGCCAGGTGAGACACTGACATCTAGTGGAGGTCCACAAGGCGAACTCACATCTACCAAATGAACTAAGGCTGCTTTAGTTTCACACTGGTGGTTTAGTTCAAAGCAGGGCACGGTTCACAGGAAGAACTGGTAATGTGAAAGCTGTCATGCGGACCGAACTGGAGATCACCTGTAGGAGGTCGTCTGAGTTCAGGTGGCGCTGGAACTTCGGCTTGAAGCGCGTGAATGTGAAAGCAACTCAGCAACACCTGGGCCAGGATTATTGGATAATAATTGGCTGATATTTGGGCTTTTTTTTTTTCTTCAATAATACATTTTATTACATAATAAAAATGAGTGTCAGATAGTTATGGATTAAAAAAAAAAGTTTTATCTCTGACTTTTTTTTCGCTCAGAAATGAGATATAAACTCGCAATTGCAAGTTATAAAGTCTGAATTGTGAGAAAAAAAGTCACAATTACCTTTTTTATTTTTTTATTTCATGGTGGAAACAAGCTTTCATAGACTAGACTTTTTAGTTCATTTGTAATAAACAAGTGTAAAATAAGTGTTCATTTAAATGTAGCAACTTTATGTTCATGTTTGCGTGTGTATGCATATATATATGAATGAATGAATAATTAAAAGTATTTGTACATATTTCCTTCTGAGAAATTCTAGTATTATTGTTTTGATTCTTTTGATTAAGACTGAGGTTGAGAGATTGTTCTCTGTGGATTAGGTGTCCTACCGGTTGTTTGTCGATACGGGACTCTTTGAGACATTCAAGATTCCGGTGAGGGAGTTCATGAACTATTTCCACGCTCTGGAGAACGGATACAGGGACATCCCATGTGAGTCCTTGTGCTGCAAGAGACATGTGTACAGAAATATGTTAACAATGAGATATGTTATGATGTACTACAGATGTTGTGCAGAGTCAGCTTCACCTCCAGAGGAATACACTGCCCTGAATCATCAGTTGTGGCACACTGTACTTTTGTGTGTGTGTTGTATCTCCCCCTAGTGGTGGTTTACAGTATTAAACCTCGTCTTCCTCCCCAGATCACAACCGGATCCATGCAACAGACGTCCTCCATGCAGTGTGGTACCTCACTACTCAGCCTGTGCCTGGTTTACCTACACTGGGATCACTTAGTGACTCGGGTAAGCGCATTACAGTTTGGAAAAGTTACAATGGAAATAATTTCATGCTTGTAACTGAAAAGTATATGTATACTTAATATTATGCAGGCTAGACCTGAGTATTTTGATATGCGTATATTAATGTTTTATATGTTTAGGGGAGACTAGAGAGTGCTGTCAGTTGTAACACTATCAGTTTGACAATTCACAAAACAGCAGTGGTGATGTCATCAATTTCATACTCTCACATCACCTTTGTGAGCTCACAAAAAAAAAAGAAAAAAAAAAAAAAAATTTTTATCGAGATCATTTTTTGCCTAGCAATCATTGTCCTGTAGATACAATTATTTGGCTTGCATAACCGGTCTCCCATATGTAACAGTGTGGTCCTGTGAAGAACGACATGTCCTCCATACAGTGGAATGACAATAAAGCTCACATGATATGACTTAAAAGTGCCTGCCAAATACATGCAGTTGTGGTCAGAATTAATGGCACCCCTGGTAAATATGATCAAAAATGGCTGTAAAAAATAAATCTGCATTGTTTATCCTTTTGATCTTTCATTCAAAAAATTAGCACAAATCGAACCTTTCATTGAAGTAAAAGAATTGAAAGTGGGGGGAAATCTCATTATATTTTTATCCAAAACACGTTGGCCACAATTATTAGAGCCCCTAGAATTTTTTACAAGTAAAATATCTCTGAAGTATAATCCCATTAATATTGACCCTTTTTTTTTTAGCACACCAGGGTGACTAGGAACATGACATTGTCTAGCTATGACTTCTTGTTTCACAGGAGTTTAAATATGAGGAAACACAAAGGCCAAATTCCCTTAATCATCCATCACAATGAGTAAAACTGAAGAATATAGTTCTGATGTGCATCAAAAGATTGCTGAGCTTCACAAAATAGAAAGTGGCTGTAAGGAAATAGCTAAAGAATTGAAAATCCCCATTTTGACCATCAGGGCAATAATTAAGAACTAAAGATGTTACGAATCTGCCAGGAAGAGGACGCGTGTCTATATTGTCTTAATGGACGACGAGGAGGAAAGTTTGAGTGGCCAAAGACTCTCCAAGGATCACAGATGGAGAATTGCAGAGATTAGTTGAGTCTTGGGGTCAGAAAGTCTAAAAAAAATATATCAAACAACCCCTACATCACTACATGTTGTTCGGGAGGGTTTCAAGAAAAATCCTCCTCACTTCTCTGAACATAAACTCCAGCATATTCAGTGGTCAGACACGACTGGATCTTCAAAAGGGACCGGATTCTGTGGTCAGATTAAACAAAAATAGGGCTTTTCGGCAGCAAACCCACTAGATGTGTTTGGTGCAAACTGGGATAAAAAGTACGCCATGCCTACTGTTAAATACACTGTTGGATCTTATATGTTGTGGACCTATTTTGTTTGCTGGAGGTCCTGGACATTTTGTTCAGATACATGGTATCATGGATTCTAGCAAATACCAACAGATAAAAAATCAAAACCTGACGGCCTCTGCTAGAAATCTTATAATGGGCCGTAGTTGGATCTTCCTTCAGGACAACACAACGGTCCAAAACAAACTCAACACAAAAATGGGTAACTGAGCACAAAATGAAGCTTCTGCCATGACCGTCCCAGTCCCCTAATCTGAACCCTGTAGAAAGTGACTGGGCTGAACTGAAGAGGAGAAGCGCCAACATGGATCTGGGAATCTGAAGGATCTGGAGAGATTCTGTATGGAGGAATGGTTTCTGATCTCTTGTCAGGTGTTCTCCAAACTCATCCGGCATTATAGGAGAAAACTCAGAGATGTTATCTTGGCAAAAGGAGGTTGCAAAAAGTATTTAATAACAGGGAGAAAATTATTTTGGCCAGCATGTTTTGGAGAAAAGCATTTATTTTATAATGTTATTTACCCCCCACTTTCAATTCATTTACTTATATGAAAGTTTATTTATTTTTTAATTTTTTTATGAAAGATCAAAAGAATAAATGATGCAGATTTACTTTTTATAGCCATTTTTGATCATATTTACCACGTGTGCCATTAATTAACTGTATATATTATATATTTATACAACAGTTCTTTCTGGTTCTCGAATCTGATTGGCTGAGAGCATTTTCCAGCCGCACTATATATATATATATACACATTTTCTCAGTTCATGTATACATTTTGTCAGGTATACATTTTAATCAGTTCATGCATTCCCTGCGAATCAAACACCGTGCTCTACTGTTTGAGCTGTACTGTAGGAACAAACATGATTTTTCTTGGGCTTTTTAAAAATGAGAAAAAGGTTGATGTATTATTTACACATACTCTCAGAAATGTGTTGCCCTCATTTGCATATACATATTGACTATGAATACCTGTGTACAGTGTGAACTAATCTGCAGACATCTTTCCGACTCTCTATGTCTTCAGACTCTGACAGTGGACTCGCTCACGGCCGCTCAAAGCACCTGATGTCCAGGACGTATCCCGTAGAGGAGGAGGGTTACGGGTGTCTGTCCGGCCTCATCCCCGCGCTCGAGCTGATGGCGCTCTACGTCGCGGCTGCCATGCATGACTACGACCATCCTGGCAGGACCAATGCGTTCCTGGTGGCCACCAGCGCTCCACAGGTAACACACACCATCACCATCATCACACAACCCCAAAATCAGTTTACCCCCTATTTCCCTATTAAGAGTTTCAATGGAGAAGTAATTTCCTTGTATTGTAAATATGTGCTTTCTTAAGAATTATAGCCGGTACTAATACAGAGGTAGAATAAATTACTTAAAGGGTTAGTTCACCCAAAAATGAAAATGATGTCATTGTGTAATTACTCGCCCTCATGTTGTTCCAACCCCGTAAGACTTTCGTTCATCTTCGGAACACAAATTAAGATATTTTTGATGAAATCTGAGAGCGGTCTCACTCCTCCATAGGCTGCTATGTAATTTCATCTGCCATCCCAGAAAAGTTAGTAAAGACATCGTTAAAATAGTCCAAGTGACTACAGTGGCTCAACCTTAAGTTTATCAAGTGACGAGAATACTTTTTGTGCGCAAAAACAAACAAAAATAACGACTTTATTCAACTATTGATTTTCTTCTGTGTGTTCCTCTGAGTGAGTTCACGAGAGCGCCATCCGCGAGAACGTGTGTGTGTGTATGAGTGAATATATGTGTGTGTGTGTGTGTAGGTGTGTAGATATGTTAGCCTGGTAATACCAAACTCTGCTACTTCGCTTTGCTTCGTAGACAGAGTCTGGAAGGGCATAATTGAAAAGCTTTTCTTTCTCGCGGGGGGGCGCTTGTCTGAAGTTTAAAATCATTGGTTACCCGTAAGCCAATCACATAACGTTTGGTTATGACGTGTGTTATGCGCCGGCTCAGCCGCATCGAACTTCCACTGTAAACACATGTATGATGCGAAAACAAAACCATTGAGCGAAATACCGGAGTGAACATGGCTGTGAACGACTTTTGCAGATTATGTGAAGTAAATCTACGCATCCACGGTACAATCAGCATCTACGTCACGGCTCTCAGCCCGCCCTCTGTTCGTTGATTGGCCGGCTGTTTTGAGGCTGGAGGAAAACTGGGAGATAGGTCGCTATCTCAGACTGAGTACAGAAGCGAACTGAAATTGAGCGGAAGTACGAAGTCTGACGTAGTCAGGCTATAGATATGTGTGTGTGTGTGTGTGTGTGTGTGTGTGTGTGTGTGTGTGTGTGTGTTAAAATGTGGTTCCTGTTTACCATGTAGTCTGCTAATTTTGCATGCCGTTTTCTGTTCCTATTGCTCATATTCAAGGTTAATAATTTTATGTCTGATGAAAAAGGTAAAAAAGGCTGCAACCATTTGACTGTTTCACTACTTCGTATTAAGATGGAATATTCTATGTTATGCTGTAGAAGCATTATGATATTTTATGAATATTAATATCCAAAGTTGTTGTTTTGAATTGTAGCCTGCAAGTTCAGGGATTGGTCACAATGTTCTGGAGCCTTAAAATAGTTGAAGTGCCATAAACTTGTGTTGTGTGTGTTTCAAGGCCGTGCTTTACAATGACCGCTCTGTGTTGGAGAACCATCACGCCGCTTCTGCCTGGAATCTCTTCATGTCGAGGCCCGAGTACAACTTTCTGGCCAGTCTGGACCACATGGATTTCAAACGCTTTCGCTTCCTGGTCATCGAGGCCATACTGGCCACGGACCTTAAGAAACACTTTGACTTTCTGGCTGAGTTCAACGCCAAGGTGAGCACTTACTGTACATTAGATATGCATGTATAGACCAACTATTGCTGTGCATTTTATTTATTGATTTATGTTTGCTCAGGTGGGGGATGACGGTTGCTCGGGGATTGAATGGTCTAACGAGAATGATCGTCTGCTGGTGTGCCAAATGTGTATTAAGTTAGCGGATATAAACGGTCCGTTGAAGTGCAAGGAGCTTCATTTGCAGTGGACGGAAGGCATCGTCAACGAGTTCTACGAACAGGTCAGTGTCTGCTTTATTTTTGATGTATGTATGTTTGTGTGTAAGTCATTTTTTAGCTATTCAGTCACAGCATTAAGTAGTAAGCATAGTAAGAGGCTCCGAGAATGCGCATGTGTAAGGACTTGGCGTCTCAGTATCATTCACATCGAGTGGCTGGAGAGGATGGCAAGGATATGCGGTTGCTTAGCAACCATCTACATCCTCCCCAAGCAGCGCTGAAGGCAACACGTTCACAGCTGTAATGAGAATGTAGGGCAGGAAGTAAGCAAACTTGTACATCAGGCTGATCTGCTGGGAATGTGCTGAGGACACTCATCTATATAGATTGACATAATATAGATATAGATAATGTCATAATATAGACTAGTGGCTGAGGACATTTTCTGGTAAAACACTCCATGCATTGATGATAGACTGATATAAATCAGCCAGACTAAATCTGACCAAACTCAACCTTAATGTCAGATTAGCATTGCAATTAGCATGTTGCTAGCTTGAATTAGCACGTTTTAGCTCACTGCTAGCATGAATTAGCAAATTGCTAGCATGTTTTAGCATATTGCTAGCCAGGGGTGATTCTAGGATTTCAATAATAGGGGGAAATGCCTTTTTTAGGGGTGTTGGTTATTTTATCCCATAGGGACTTTAAAAAAGTATTTGTTAAAAATCCATGAACTAACATAATAACATATAATATATAACATATATATTGCAAATGATGCATATATAAACATTTAAGTATTTTGAGAGCGTAGAGAGAATCGACTCGATTACGTCATTCGCAGTGCTTCATGGGAATGGGAGGAGCTAACAAGATCTTTTGGCGGTGCTGCTTGTTTCGACTCTCTGATTGGTGGAATTTTCTGCACAGCATCATGGGTAATGTAGTTTTTCACCAGGAATTCCGATTCCGATAATTTTTTTTAAAATAAGCTTTAATAATGCAGGCTGACGGCTTCAACAGAAGCAAATACTATCGATGAACAACCTCGTAGCTCACAGTAGGGCTTTCTTAAAAGGTTTATAAGTTATCGTTCAAAATCAGTTTCTCTATGGACAAAATGAATGGAGTTTTTACTTCCGGAACAGACTGTTGCGCTTCATATCGGTTGACCATTACGGTACATCACGTGTTCTTGTTCAGTCTGTCTGTATATACGTCTTCTGATCATGCTCTCGGAGAATTAAGGGCTTGTTTGGATGCCAGCGATGAGTGTCTATTATTGTGAGGAACACAGAGTGAGGATGACCCAGTTGTGTCGAGACCCCGTCACAGAGCTACAAAGCGTCATATGACCACCCTTGGCCATATTCAGAGCATTTCAAAAGGGACTAGAAATTATTTGCTTCAAAGGAGCCTGTTTTCCCCCCCTCCCTGTTTCGTTTCTTGAATGATTCATTTCTCCAGCACTTCTGAGTAGCACCTGACAGAACACAGCGCACATACATCACTGCCCTGTGACGTCATCGACCGCACGGTTGCCATGGCAACGCGAGACCTTGCCTGTTGTTGTTCCGCTCTCATTGTTTATCTCCAGGTTCTGCGAAGCATATGTTCTCACGTGGACTATATGATGCTCCTCTTATCGCTGATTACCTACTTATTTCAGCACTGCAATCTGAAATAAATAAATAAAAAAGCCCAGACCTCTCGTGCCTGGGTGTGTTTCCCCCGTCCATGGGAAGGTTGACCTAGTTTTATAGCGGTAGAAGGTCTGTGAAGTATGTTTCTTTCCTGAACTGGAAAAATCCAATCAAGTGTGTGACTCCTCGGCTGTGCTTGAATATACTGAGCATATACTGTTGGTAATATCGTTACTTGTTTAATGCAATAGATGGTGGGGATGGGTATAAAATATCTGCTCAGCAGCGCTGCATAATTTGAACAAAAATGCAAATTAGCCATCAATCAGATATGATAAATCTGCACTATGTGGAGCATTTCGGAATCGAAATGAAATGTATACTGTATTTGCACATCACTGAATGCATTTCTTTTTCAGGATGGATTTTAGATTTGTTAGCACTGACGTGATGCAGCTTTCATATGCTCGTCGTAATGCTTTCTGGTGACATCAGTTCCCGTGATGCTTTTCATCCACCATAGGAGGTGCAGATGAACAACAATATTATTTCAGAAGATTTTTCATTTATAACAACCAAGAAGGATTTCAAATATTTTTAAAATAACTTGAAACATCATTTGCAACCCATATTTCTCTAATGTAGACAGAACTTGATTAAAAAAAAAAAAATTATTAGAAAAGATTTTTTTGGCAATTGATAAAAATGGGTTTGCAGCATAACACATATATATGTTAGTGCTGTCAATCGATTAAAAAAATTAACTAATTAATCACACATTTTTCTGTAATTAATCACGATTAATCGCACTGAACATTAAAGTTTTCATATATTTTTATATTGTAATAATTTCACATTTAATCTCCAAATTGACGTAGAAACAACAAAGTAGCCTATATTTGAAATATTTGTTTAATGGCATCTTTTTATGAAAGAAGGCATCACAGATAACAACACTGCTACTGATGTCTCTATGAAATAGATTTTTTCCCATCAATTTTAGACATTTATTATATCCATTCAGCAATACAGTATAATTGAAAGCTATCAATTTGAACATTTATTAGGCTTTAAAGAAATATAACAACTTTTAATTTAAGTTTTCACATAAATACATTATAATAAATGTCACATTCACCTGCCCATCATTACATCAGTGCTTAATTTTTTCTATTGGCCCAGTCAGGCCAGTTAAAATGTTTATTTGTCCTGTCAAAATGCACGAAAACGTGTTGTTTTCATTGTTTTTGACACATGTAACCTTGTAAACAGTGCTTTAAGATTTACAGGTAGGATATATACCGAAATTGAATAAAGTTCACAGTCTTCACTGCATAAATTATAGATTAAATATAGATTATTCCTTATTAAAGCTACAAAAGTTATTCAGTCAAGAGTGTGAGTTTAGTTCTTTGATTATCTATCCTTAATGACAGACATTTGTAAGAGTGTGATAATATAATGTAATTCTAGCCAAAGGATGACGTGAAAAAACAGATGTTGCGTTAATTGCGTGAACTATTTTTTAAGTGTTTAAATATTAATTGCATGTGTTAACACGTTCATTTTGACAGCACTAGTAAAATGTGTTTTCTCTTCATTCTGGTGTTTCAGGGTGATGAAGAATCCAGCTTGGGCCTTCCCATTAGCCCCTTCATGGACCGCTCAGCACCCCAGTTGGCCAAACTACAGGAGTCCTTCATCACACACATCGTCGGGCCTCTCTGCAACTCTTATGACTCTGCTGCCCTCATGCCTGGGCACTGGGTCAACCCTCTGCCCAAAGAGGGCGAGGATGCTGAGGAAGAGACGGAGACAGATGAAGAGGATGAGGAAGACACACCGGAGGAAGACGCCTCCTCCAGCTCAGAACTTTCCCGTGAGTCACTTTTTTGTTTTCTCTCATAATTTGCAGATCAAGTACAATATCAGATCGAAATAAGGCTACATTCACACTGTCAGTTATTGGGATTAACAACCACATTTACTTACAGTTGTGAGTCAACTCAATCAGCAACCTACTGTAGCTTTTCGCACTCAATGATGTGACAGACAACTAGTTTTCCATTCACACAGCTCAGGTTTTCTGAGAATATGGTACTAGAATTTACAGGTGTGAGTTTGGTCACTCCCGTAAATAACTGAACTGTGTGTGAACGTAACCGTATTAAGGACTCAAATACAGGACTGACAACCGTATTCTGCTGCTGTGTGAACATGGCCTAGCTATACCCATATTTAATGAAAATTATGATCACGGTCTCTATCGCCAAATAAAATCTGATTGCCCCGTCAGTAGAACCATTTCATATAGACATGTAACAGTTTAACTAAACTGAAAATGGATTTAAAAATGTTTCAGAAAAAAAATCTATATATATATTTATTAATATGAGATCAAATATGTGTTTATATTTATTTATTTAATGTATATATTTTTTTTTATAAATATTAAATATGATTTATGTGGAACTGTGTGTATTTAAGCAGACACATTGCATGTCTATTTTTTTATTTAGTTTTTTACTTTACACATGCAACATTTCTTTACAAAAATACAAAAATATAGGTCATAACTTAAAGCTGCTAGTCAAATAAGATAAATTTGCAATACTAAAATATATATATATATATATATATATATACATACATACATACATATATATATATATATATATATATATATTATTATTTTTATTTAATTTTTTTTAATTATTTTTTATAAAAAAAAATTTTATATATAAAACAAAACAGACCAGCTTTTTTTATTTAATCAAATTTATTTATTTATTTATTTTTTTTACTTGTATAAGCAACATTTTTCTACATCATCACTTAAAGCTGCTGCATGAAAAACCTATTAACACTATCTTTATTTACTTTTTTTAGAGAAAGACGCACCCAAGAAACGACGGAAAGTGTTCTGCCAGATCACCCAGCACCTGCTGGAGAACCATGAGATGTGGAAGAAGGTCATTGCAGAAGAGTCCCAAAGCCAGACAGAAGAGGAGGAGTCAATCCTAGCCATTGATGAAGAGGAGGAGGAGCCTGGGAGCAAGGAGGAGCCAACAGACGACCAGGAGGAGGAGTCAGCAGAGGAGGAGGAGAGTCCTGTACCTGAAGAGACACATGAAACAGAGGAAACAGATGGTGCGACTGTAGCGGAAGCAGACGGGACTGCAAAGGGAGACACAACAACTGTAGAAGACGATGCGGAGCTAATGGGAAAACGAGAGGAAACTGAAGACGAGAAAGACGAGGATCCGGAATGAATGACTTGCCGGTTTTAGACGAGAACATTGTCTGAAAACTTTTTATAGGCAAGCGAGACTTCTAAGAAATGGTTGCCAGCACATCACTTAGACACAACACTGTAGATGCTTGGGGAACATGTGCCTAAAGGAAACAGGGTGGGAAGGGGTGATTCGGGACAAAGGGTTTGATTAACAATGAGTGGGCTGTGAACTCTGAGTGCTAGACACTCAAGTGAGGTTTGATGCTAAAATCGACGGGGACATAGGGGGGAGGGGGGTTTCCTATATTTTCTAGACGTCATGTTGGTCAGTTTTGCAAGTCCTTCTGGCGAAACTCCTCCAGCTGCACCTTAACCCCCCCAAAAACTACGACAGGGGTCCCAGTGACCTGCAGCGACACAAGTTTTGCAGGCTCGTCCCACACATCTACTCAACAAGAATTTCTGAGGAGCTTAGTGTCAAAGTCGGGAAAGAGAAATCAATCCACCGTGACTCTCGCCAGCTCCTTAAAGGCATTGCGCCTCACTCACGAATCCCATCATCCGCAGTGGACGAAAGCAAATGTCCCAGAAACAGCATGCATTTGTGAAAATGCTACAAAAGACTCCACATGTTAACACCATATGTCTGTCCTGCCATTGCTCTTTTTTTTTTTTTTACTTTCCAGAGGTCCTTTCTATTGCAAATGCTTGCACCATTGTCCTTGTCCCATTTCTGAAGGCGTCATGCCGAATGCTCGTCATTCTCTTCCCTCACCTTTTTCCCTCGGCATTTCATTAGTCCATGAACTGAGATCTTACATTTCTCAGGATCAGACTGTTTTTGGATAACGGTACAAGGAGTCATTGGTTTTTACGGACTTTCTTGCAACTTTTTAATCTTTTGAATCTTGATTTGTGAGGACAAAGGGAATCTTTAGTTGTTTTTTAAAGTGTAATTTCTTCAAAACGTCAATGGCCTTTTTAACAATAGCCCAATTGTTGTTTTACCAGGTGATTTGATATATATATATATATACACACACACACACACACACACACATACAGTGCCCTCATCCATACGGCATGCAGTAGTACATCACGTCATTCCTCTCGTTTCCATGTACCCTAACAAATGTTTGTACCATCCGAAACTTTACAGACATCCCCGTTTTTTCTCTCCCCGTCAAGAGGAGCTTCTGTTCCTGCATTTAAGCTTCTTAGTAAACTGCTCCAGCAAGTTTTAAGAGCAGACTAAACTGCTCTGGCAAGTTTCACTGATCAAAGGCGCTGACTGGAGCGCATGGCCCGTCGAGAGAGCCTCGGGGTCCCGCATTCCCCCGCAGTCACATGTTCTCCCTCTAAACAAGGCCATAGTTATGCTTCACAGTCGTGTCACGCAGCCGCCGTGGAGATGCAGGCAGGCATGTGAGCGACTGCTAGCTCCTCAGCCCAAGGGATGAGACGCCGAACACCGTCCCTCTCACATGAGCGGGTCCAGAGACCATGTGCGGCACATGAGATACGGGCACCGGTCGACACGGCTGTCCGCGCTCGCCTTTGATGTGCCGGAAGAGGCAGATTGCTCGTGACGGCGAGATGAAACACTTCTGCGGGCTTAATCACCTCGAGTCCGATGTTTAATCAGGCCGAGTCCGATGCCTTCAGTCACTTTGAAGGAGAGCCAATTAAAAACACCTGGTAGGAGGCGACGGTCATGTGCTTTAGACCCATCTTTGAAACGTCCCCTTTGATCGAAACGCAGAGTAAGCCTTAATATTATCAGGCAATGTGGTGCAATGTAGTTCAGCAAATTATTTAAGCAATACCGACCCTATGTGTACAGTAGATTGGTAGCGTTTCCAATTGCACTTTCTTTTTGTTGCTGTGTGACTATCACACAGCTCCAACCGTGTGTGTGCCAAATATGACTTCAAATTCATTCTCCCCAAAGTATGAAACACCATTTTTGTTCAGGGGTGTCCAAGCTCTTTGGAGGGCCACTGTCCTGTAGAGTTTAGCTCCAACTCGCCTCAACACACCTGCCTAGTAAGACCTTGGCTGTGTACGAAATCGCCACCTATACCCTCATTCACTATTCCCTACATTAGTCCACTAATATTGTACACTTGAAGGAGGGAATGAAAGGGAGGGAGTGAATTCCCTGTTTAATAATTATTTGAAAGTTAGCAAACTGGCAGCTCTAGTTGTGATGAAATATTTATCTTGAACTCTGTCATGGAAACTAGGATGTCTAAACCTTAATTGTGACCCTGGACCACATTGAGATGTATACATCATCTGAAAGCTGAATAAATAAGCTTTCCATTGATGTATGGTTTGTTAGGATAGGGCAATATTTGGTCGAGATACAACTATTTGATAATCTGGAATCTGAGGGTGCAAAAAAATCGAAATATTGAGAAAATCGCCTTTAAAGTTGTTCATTTATGTTCACGATTTTGCTGCATTCACTCACAAAAAAATTTTTTTTGATATATTTAAGGTAGGAAATTTACTAAATATCTTCATGGAACATGATCTTTACTTAATATCCTAATGATTTTTGGCATAAAAGAAAAATTGATAATTTTGACCCATACAATGTATTGTTGGCTATTGCCACAAATATACCCGTGCGACATGTGACTGGTTTTGTGATCCAGGGTCACAATTAAACAATTTAATAATTAATTAAAAAGGAATTTATTCCTGTATGATATGACGCTGTAGCCACATTGGACCAGCGGTTTGGAAAATGGATGAATGGATGATTCAGCTCCAGGCAACATCTTTTGGCAAGACATGGGAATTAATTCGGCACATCCCTTACAGTAATGGGTATTCTCTAGCAGTTGTACACTCGTTGTTGCGGTGCATTATGGGATTGAATGAGTGCATTCGATAACATCCACCATGGTTTCGGACACCGCTAAAATGGGTATATGGGGCGATTTTGGACACAGCCCTTGATTATCTGGTTCAGGTGTGTTTAATAGGGTTGAACTAAACTCTGCAGGACAGTGGCCCTCCAGGAGCAGGGCCAGACACCCCTGCCGGAGCCGGTCTTCTCAGTGGCTGGAAGAGCATGTGAAGGCCATGTGTGCTTGTGAGGACGTGTGTGGAGGGTATTATAATTCTGCATTAGGCCCTAGATTTGTAACCTCAGGCCAGAGATATTAACCCTTTGGTGCATGAATTATTAAATCACAAATAGTAGTCTTGATGTTTTTATTACCTTTAAATAAATATATATATATAAAAATAATTATTTTTTGTTCAAAAATAACGCATTTTTAGAGCGTTACTGTCCACTGCAATAAAATATAGTAGTTGTTACTTGCTGCATCACTTTTGTTTGCCATTTTGAATTTATCACAATAAAAACAGAATATACTATAAAAAGGATTGTCACAATAAATTATGGGTAAGTGTCAAAGGTCTTCACCTTAAAAATGGCTTTTAAAGATCTGTGCACTGTTGTGGACGTCATGCATCAAAGTGTTACATTCCCAGCTAACAAAAATAAGTTCTAAGAACATTTTGCTACGTTCTTATCAAGTAATAAAAACATTATTTCTGAATGTTCTTTAATCGTTCAAAACTTCCAGTTTATTAGATGTTTTTACTGAACATTCTGAAACAAGTAGTAACATTTAAAAACATTTCAGGGAAAACGTTCCATGGACAATGTATAAATAATCGTTTTTGAGAACATTATTATAGACCAGATAACTTAAAACAAACGCTCTATTAAAGGGATACTTCACCGGTTAGCATTAAGCTTTGTATCAGTAGAAACCCGGTAGTATTTTCGAGTGACCGTGCTTCCCTCCCTCATGTCCCCCTGAGACGAGAGATTTCTATATTGTGTGTCTGGAAATAAACCTCCGATGACGCAAAAATCATCATTTAGCTCATCTGAGGCTTCTCTGTCCAGAGGCGAGAGACTCCAGCCAGTAGGAGGAGCTCGTCCCGCATGTGTTCAACCCGCCCATAGGGGGATCTCACCATAAAACGCCGTCTTTTCAGTTTCGAGTCGACTAGTAGCCTAGCTGTATCATTTCTTCCGATACTGCCCTCTGTAACCGGGAGGCGTGGCTTGGGAGTGGCCTCGTAGGGCGGCGAAGCAAGTGCATTCTGGGAGTTGTAGTCTTTCATCCACATTAGCCAAAAATACATTTTCTGGCTTTTCTCAGTCTAGAAGGCACCAACTTCTAAAATAATTTCACATTTCTACTACATAAATGACCCAATTTAAATACACATTCATCTTTCCAGCGGTGAAATATCCCTTTAACGTTAGTGGAAGAGCCGTTTGTTCATAACTTTTAGAGAGCCTATAGCCAGATCGTTCTGAGAACGTTTCCTGTTAGCTGGGATATTTCCCAAAATAAATTTAACTGATAATATCATAACCTACAATCAATTCCAGATGAATAAAATCCCCCTAAAAACATTATTTCCCAGGTTAACTAAGAAATATGTGACATTATGAAAGAATCTAGTATGCAATATGGCTCCGCTCTTCATCTTACTGTTGGATGATGGGAGGCCTACTCTGTCTGAAAAATGTATGTCATTGCCAAGTGATTAGCATAATAGCAGAGGGCACATGTTGGGAATTGCCTTGCAATGTTGGGAATTGATCGTCTTTGTCTTTGACGATCAAAGGTCATAGATATTGATGTCTCAAAGTGTTTCAAACCCGGAATCATCAAAGACAGGTCCATTATTTCAGATTTGCTTCCACCCAGACAGTATTCAGAGAGACTTAACAAAAACTGTGGAATTAGCGACCCTACACATTTGATGTGCTTGTGCGTGTGCTTCAGGATTGCCTGTGTGTGTCGGCATGGCAAGCATGCGTCCCTGTCCTACACCGGTTTTCAGCTCTGATCTGCGTTTGGTGGCTCTGATTCCAGATCATGTACGTTACGCAAACTCTCGTGTCCAAATGAGCGGCACACGTCTTGAGAAGCCAGTGTGGACATGTTCATAATGGCAGGATCATTATAATGTCATGTGACTAAATTCATGTATTTTCTCAGATAACAGATGCCCTTAGGAGTGAAATTAATGACAGTCTGTATAGTTCAGCTCAAATACCTGTTCAGGTATTGCAGAAATGTACGATGACTGGGTTGCATCCCTCCAGATTTTTTTGAACTTGACCAGCATGTCAGGTTCACTGGAAAAGCTGATCGTTTTTATATTTTTCCTGTTCATAACTCAATCCTTCATCTTCAGCTGTACGCGTCTGATAACCGTGTCCACCGGGCACACGTTTCGTTCACCTTGAGAACCAAACAAGCTTTACACTTCTCTGAGAAAGAGAAATGAGACTTGTACTTTTTATATATATATATATATATATATATATATATATATATAGTCGGCACTTCACTGACAAAATAATTATTTTTCTTCTCACTTGTATCTTGCACTTAACACATGTAGCAATACCTATAGAAAGGGGAACTGTGTAAATCACCAGTATTCGTAAAGTGAAATATTCATTTTATCGCTGATTGTTGTTCCATTTTGTACAAAACGATATTGTGTACAGGTTAAAAATGAAACGAAACAAAAACAAAGCCAAAAAAAAAAGGGACGAAAAATATGAAAACGACAACAGAAGTCTTTTAGATAAACATTATTTATTTTTACTGTTTTGTAATTTAGACACTATACTGTAGCTCCTCTATTGCCAGACTTACTGGAAGTGCCTCTTGGTATAATGTAACATACAGAAAATATATATTGAGATTATTAGAACCTGTCACAAGCTGAACATTGTGGATGTTGTAATGTGAATACAGTTTAATAATACGAGTGAAATACTGTGGTATCGAATGTGTCTGTGTTTTTAATTATTTATTTATTGCTTCATTGATTTTCACCCCTAATTCAGTCTGAAGGTTTTCAGCTAAACATGCTCACGACAAAGGGTAAAACATCACATTTTTATACAATTGTCTATGGGTTTTTAAGGCTTGAAAATGGCTCCTGTCTCAATCAAAGTCAAGGTAAGATCCCACACCCATTATGCCAGGTCAAATTGCTCTTATATTAAGCAAAAAATATGCACTCAACTTTACCAAGCTCATTTAAATCACTTCAAGTCTAGTACTTGGCTTCAGTGTTGATCTATGTTTAGGGTGTGTGCCAATTTGATGTTGAAGCAATTCTATGAAAAACAGAGTTCGACAAATTAGTTGGCGTTCAGCATGAAGTATTATGGCACATTGTTTGATTTTTTCTTCTCAAATAATGTAGTGAAAGGACACTTATATAAGTGGATTATAAACAGGGCTTGAGGGACGTGTTGCTTTGAACTCATTAGTTGCGGATTTGTCTAAAACCATAGTTTTTTTTTTAATGCTGACAGCCACAATGTTCTGAATCAGCCCTCTAAACGTCAGCTTTGTAGACGTACCATAAGATAAGTCGTGTCCCTGGCATCCGTGTGCATTTCCTAAAGCTTGAGGTGTGTGTAATTCATATGTGCACATCGCGCTTCATTGCACTGAAGGAAAGCTCACCCCATAATATATCTCTTCAGAAATCATCACTGCTTTATTCTCTGTACACTTTACACAGTTTGCAATGGGATCAACAGAAAGGCTACTGTAATGTGGGTCATTATTGTGGTTCCTTTCACCACTAGCGGAAATTTACTGTAGCTCAAAATGTGGAGCATGGCACTTGCAAGACCAAGGTCATGGGTTTGATTCCCAGGAGATGCATGAACTGATAGCATGTATATCTTGAATGCACTGTAAGTTGTTTTGGATAAAAGCGTCTGCCATAATAAATGTAAATTCTGTTTTCTTAACCACTTATCTATATGCGATTTACCAAGGGGGGGAAAGATGTACTGTAAGGATCATAATTTATTTTTTTCTAATTTAATTCCAAAATTTCATTATGCTTTTATAGCATAGCACTTTGAGTAAAAAGTTAAAGTTGCAGTATGGCAACATTTTGGTTAAAAAAGAACTGAGCCAGTTCATTAAAAATTTGTGTTTAAAAAACTTTCATTGCCTTTCCACGCGTCACAATGGTAAGCTTATAATCATGATCTATAAATTAAGCCGACGGGTCGGATATCGCGGGAAATTTTGTCTGCATGTCACGTGCGTAAACAAGAGAGGAAGTCCGTTACAGCGTGTGTTCGGAGCGGCAGGAGTTTTATTTAATAGTTGTGACAGACTAATAAGCAACATAGTACAATGGATCATTTAAAAAGCAACCACCTGAGTTGTACCACGTTGTACAAAGAAGCCTCCTTCAGAACAGTTTACAAGCAAAAAGGGAAGGTGATAAAACCCTTATGCCACTCAAATGAACATCGGACTGCTTTTCGGATATGCTGATAACCCAGAGACTTCAAAGGATTTAAAACCAATCCAGATATGGTGTAAATTATTTCCAGACAGGTAAGAAATCTAGTGATAGTTATCTGTGTTCACGCCGTTAGCGTGATGACAACACGTGACGTTCTAGGAGCTGTTCATCTGACACACGAGTAACTTGCAGTTTCACATCAGAACCGCTAGAGGGCTAAATATACTTGGGTTTAAAGGGATAGTTCACTTTGAAATAAATTTTTGGTAGGTTTTAGCTTACCTCAAAGGCATCCAAGATGTAGGTGTCTTTTTTTCCGCAGTAGTTTCAATTTTTATATTTTTAGGTCAAACCGTTCTTGTCTGTCAGTCATATAATGCAGGTCGATGGTCATTATCTCAAAACACAAGCACAGAGTCCAAATTAAAACAATTCCCCGTCGTCCAAATTAAACAATTCCCCATCGTAAGTACACATTGATGGCCTAAGACACGAAACGAGCGGTTTGTGTGAGAAAACGAAACACGTCAGATCAGATCACTCGGACGTGGCTGTGTATAAGTGGTAAAAACGATATAAATACTGTTCGTTTTCTCACACAAACCGCTCGTTTCATGTCTTAGGCCATCAATGTGTACTTACGATGGGGAATTGTTTAATTTGGACGACGGGGAATTGTTTTAATTTGGACTCTGTGCTTGTGTTTTGAGATAATGACAATAGACCTGCATTATATGACTGACAGACAAGAACGGTTTGACCTAAAAATATCAAAATTGAAACTACTGCGGAAAAAAAGACACCTACATCTTGGATGCCCTTGAGGTAAGCTAAAACATACCAACAATTAATTTCAAAGTGAACTATCCCTTTAATCCGTTTATATACTGTCTATGGTTTAATCATAGGGTTTAATCAAGTACTACTAGAGTACACCTGGTAAATGTGCAGAACCTGTCGCTCCGCCACATGCCTGTGTGCCAAATGATCCAGACAGTTGACAGTGGCCATATATTTATTCATTTATTTTTGGTCTGGTTACCAACATCCTTTAAAATATCTTATTTTGTGTTCAAAAAAATTAAGAAACTCATACAGGTTTTGAACAACTTGAGGGCGAGTAGGCCTAAATGATGACAGAATTTTCTATCCATTTAACAAGCGAATCAAGTGAACAATAAACACTTGATTTGGTATGGTTCCGCTTAAATGAGCCAAGATCCGAGTAGTATCAAATTCTCAGATCTTATAAGTGTGCACCTAATAATTCATAACAATGAATAGACAAAGACTGAGCTTTAACCTATTTTAGGTATATCTTACTTGTCGCATTAGAAACCTCACTTTTACTTAATATTTTATTGGTGTTTCTCTACTTTAACTTGTTAAGTCCCTCGAATTAACATCTCAATTAATTTCTCTTGCCATTGCATGATGTAGGCTAATATTGTATTGTCTGTACATTACTGTAAAGACAACTCCAAACACCTTTCCTATTATACACACCTGTGAAAGACAACGAGCCAATCAGAGTAAGTATGGGGCGGAGCTACCATGTAGCCCCTCCCCATTATGCAGGCAGCCAGCCAGGTCATTCTCTCTTTAATGGCGACACATACTCGTGGTAAATCTGACCATTCATATTATCTTTGCTATATTTATTCTTCATTTTACGGCACAACATTTCTTTGTTTTAAACTTTCCAAAATCCTAAATGTTATTTTATACACCTATTTCTGCCTGTGCTGATCGTGTGTTAAACTCCAAAATAACCGGACGCGAAATGATCTAAACCCGTCTCTCGCTCACATGACGTGAGGCCAGTCACCGTGCCAAAGGTTTTGCTTGTGTGTCATTCCTTTCATTTCTCCTGATCCAATTAAGCTGTTCTCATCCGCTGATCCTAAACTGAGTGTCTGTAAGGTTAATTGCAGTGGGAACCGATCTGGATGTGTGCTGGTCAAGAGCGTCTGTCACGTCCTCTCTGACCAGTGTGAGAAGTCTTAAACACTTTCACTAATTGGAGCTCCTGGCTTTAATCCACATCAGAATCCAGATCAATAAAGGAGTCAATCCTTCTGTTGCAGCATCCGGGACAATGTTCATCACTGACTGACATGAAAACAGTGGGAATCCTGTAGGTTCAGCTTCATTTATTAGTGGTGTTTGCTCAAGTGTCATTGTTACTATCAATCATATAGGGATTAATGTGCATTGGTTAAGAACCAACTCTTAACTATAACTATTCATCCTTACTATGGCAGTGCAAAGAATCAGAAGTTCTTTTATTCTGTTCAAAAATGCAAAATAGTGCATCAAACACAATATTCCAACATCACATTATATTAAAGTCATAGTACTATAGTATTTCCAAGCCAATTGTTCAAAGGCTTTACAATAGAGACAAAATATTGCGGTAATGTGATTCATCAGTGTAGTGGAGGTAAGTGTTTCAGAACTATTGAATCAGATTGTTTATGTATTAAATATCCAGAAGGAAAGGCGAGGTAAGGAAATATAGAGCTTTCTCAAGCATTTCTGTAAACGTGACAGGAATGCCTTGAAGGAGTTACTCCATAACAGCCAGTTTAATTGACATTAGTACAAGATGCACAATCTGAAATTTTGCCATGATCTGAAAGTATTTAGCGAGCCAAGCACATTGTATAGACTAATGGTGTCAGTGATCAAGACTGTAGAGGAAAAAAATGTCTGCAGTCAGGTGGTTGTATTAAAGCCCATGAGACTGGAACAGGTTTCAGAAAGGATTGTTTAAAGCCTTAGGCCTCCATTACTCCATAGTCAGGGAGATTTACAAATTAAACGCACAAATTCAGCAGCGTTGCTATTCTCCCTATGAGCGCTCGTCCTGAAAGATCAGAGAGACGCTCGAGAACCCTCAGACAGTTTGCAATGAATGTCACGTTAACATGTATATTTTAAAAGTAAAGGTTTGTCAGTGTTTTTTTTTTTCTTTTCTGAATGGTTGTGTAAAGATAAAAAAAAAATTTTTTTTAAAAACTTGGACCTGGTTTCATAGACAGGGCTTAGATTAAGCCAGGATTAGGGCTTAGATTAAGCCAAGATTAGGCCTTAGTTCAATTAGGACATTTTCTAAACGTGCCTCGGGGAAAAAAACATGGTTTTCATCTTGAGACAAAACAACGGCAGTGACGTATTTAAAGATATATCAGTGCAAGTTGCTTTCAGTTAAAACATCTCAAACATGCATTATAGTCTGGGTCTAGATTTAAGCCTTGTCTGTGAAACCGGGGGTTATGATTTATTATACTGTATGCTCTTCATATCACCCATGATCATACGGGTTATTTTATTAACGGGTTAACTTTTATTTTTAAGACTGATATGGATATGGACATAAACCTTTTGTTTTAGTAATTTAGATTAAAAATGATACTTGTCTAAGGTATTTGCTCATTATATTGGGCATGGTCAACACTTCATAGTTATTTATATTATTTTTATTAATATTAAAAATTTAAAAACAAGTTTTAATCAATAATTAAATATAATTTAGGTTACACTTAGTATAGACATTTTATGTAAAGTCATGACTAGTCATTTTGAAAAAAATAGACCCAAGTTAGATCATGCGTAAATATTCTATTTATTCTATTATATTATCCACATTTTCCTTTTTCATGTTTTTGTATATCAATTCATGCCGAATCTAGTCAGGATGATTTCAGGTTAAAATAGCAATTTGAATAGACAGCCAAATGATCTACATTTAAACAAACTTTTTGTTTGAAACTTATGCCATGTAAACCAGACATGGCTTAGTATTGCTGGTTAGTATTGCTAACTTAAAGCTGCAGTCCGCAGTTTCTCCTCTTTGTCGCCATCTCTGTTCGAAATCTGCAATTGCAGTTATTCGAAGAATTATCAACTTTACGGAGTAGCATCTGCCTGCAAAACCGGAGGGTGCATTTTCAGGACCCCAGTTCTAGGACCGCATTTCTAGGACCCTAGGTTTTTAGTAACAACGCCACCTACCGAATTAGAGGACCAGCGAAGATGGATGACAATCAGAGTGTGAGTATCAAATGTGAATCACTTTTTATTTCTTTAACTTTAAAAACAATTGTGACGCATTTCATTGGAAAGTTAACGTAGCCAACGTGATGGTGATTTGTTAAATAGTCTTGAATGCATAGCCATCATATATTAGCCTCTAATGCTGTAAAATGAATTGTTAGCAGTAGCACAATATAGAAGCGACGCGGCGCGCTCATTTTTCCAGGCGCGCCTCTGTTCGTGGTTGCATAGCAACGACAGACTCCACGGGAGAGCAAGCGTTTGTGGAAAGGAGAAAGCGGTACGAACTGCGAAATTGATACCGAGAACCATGGATTTTCACTGGTATTGGTACCGAATACAGAAATTTTACAGTAAAAAAAACCAAACATTTGATTGATATCATTATTTTTGTATCGTATATGTGTGTACTGCGTGCACTCTGTGGTAACTAAGATCTTTTAAATATGAAATTTAAAATTAGAGAGTAGAACATGTTCAACTAAATGTTCCTTATTTAATTCACTTCTCTTTCTCTCTCTTAGGAGTCAGTGATGATGTTGTTGTCCATGAAGTTCTGTCTATGTGGTTCACGTCATGAACAAATTTGTTTTTGTGTGTGTTCAAGTTCAGTTGTTATATATTAATTTGTAAAATATACACAATCTTAAATCTACCCCCAGAGTCATCCTTGTCTTCCCTCTGTACTTGAAAATGTGGTTGATCTAGTGACCGAAATGACTATAACATGATTCCTTGTTTATTTTACTTGAGTTATTATATTATGCTACTTAGACCCAATCATTTCTCAACATTCCTAGGAACCAGGTTTAATTGCAATAAAGAAAGTAGTATTTGGGTGTAATAAAACTTGTAAAAAAAACCCCTCAAACTCTAATGTAGTTAAAACTGGGTGGAAATGCTGGCCTTGGCGGCACTTTTTTCTGGTCCTCCAAAATTAGGGTCCTGAAAATCCGTTCCTGGGACTGCGGTTCTCCGACTCGGTAGGTGGCGCTGTCACAAAGAACTGGGGTCCTGAAAATGCGGCCTCCAGGACTGCAGATGGATAATGTTGAGTTTACGTGGGTTGTGCCTCGGCACAGCACAGCGCGGATGAATCCAATGTTTTGAGGTGAATGTGCGGCTGTCAATCACCGCGCTGGTGGTGTGGATACTGTCATTCGCAATCACAGATTCTACTTTTTGGAAGTATGACCAACATAAGAATTTTCACCGGAAAATGTAATCTGAACAAGTAAGTAACATCCACTTTTGTTCTGACCAACTAATGTTAAGGGGAAAAAAGCATTACAGTAAATCGCGCTGATTAATTCTAACGATCGCTTATCATTGCGTGACTACATTTAATGCCCTTCCCATATTTGTCCTTGTTTCCGCATGGGCCGGTTGCAGTCTCTCTTTTTTCTCCGAAGTCTTTCGCGTTTTACAACGGGTGATTCTCCAGTTGTCACTGATGATTGTTGTTTGAACCTTTCTGGATCCACCATCAAGTTTAATTATATCAAATGCTGCGAGAAAAGGATATAAATCTCCTCCTCCAACATCCTCACACTCATAGCCGACTAGCCGGGACTCTTCTTTATGTGGACAGGTGTGACGTAATGACGCATGCTCGAATTTCCCGCGGAAATCCACCAGTACCACTGGAATTAAATACATTATTACAAGCTTACCGTTTTGAATCGAGCTACGGCAAGCGGAGAGTTTTGAACACTGGCTGGTTATGTACTTGCTCAAAAATGTATTTTGGATAATTTTTAACCCCAAAAAACTACGGACTGCAGCTTTAAGTAATTATTAATAATAGTATATGCAAATCAGTTGGCTGGGTGAATTGGGTTTTGGGATCATTTCTGTTAACTCTCATTCAAGTGCACAGGGCTACCATTGACTTGCATTCGAAAAAACCAAAACCTTGGTAAGCTTTTTTTTATGTTCAGCAGAGGATCTCATTCTGCAATACTTTGATTACGCATCCATTTCACAAGAGCATATTAAGATCACATAGCACTCTGTTTGACCGCAGCTCTTACACAAAGCGGACACATTCACCTCGATAGAAAATGTAAGTCTTCCGATCTCTCGTCTGGGGGAGTGAGAAGGGCTTGTGCTGATTACAAATAATGAGTCATGTGTCTGGCACACAACTCCCTCTTCATCAAGATCATTAGGAGCATAAGTGATGCATAAAAGCTTCTCCTGTGCACATACTGCAGGTGACACACGGGTGGAGGTCTTCGTCTCAACTTCCAGGAAAGACTCATTAATCACAGATTATTCTTATGCTTAATTATTCCAATTCACAGAAGAAGGAGGCGCAACCAAGGACATTCAAATAATTGCTGGACGGCCTGACTTCATGTGCATGACCGAGATTTGAGATTTATCTTTTGTGCACAAAAATACCTTCTTTATATCTGGAAATGACGTCACACGTGGCCCTCAAATGCGAACGGTGCTACGCTTTATCTCTGTAGTGTGCATATAATCAATCATTCAAGGACTCGAGGGCTTGTTGTGTTGTGTTGTGTGAGGTTAAGACAGTCATAGTTGCAGCTAAAGCAGTTGTTTCTTGTCTTCGTGGAGCCTTTTTAGTTGAGATTGCACAAATACAGATGCCCTGCCATTGTGCATGTCGTGTGTTTATTCCTCAAAGGAACCCATTGAGTTTCCTCTGATGCAAGAATTAAACTGAGTCAAGACAATTAGCACATTATTCCTATTCTCAGCTGTAATTATTATTCTAACGTCATAGATTATCCTGTACTTGTTTTGTAATATAGCAATGATACTGTAAATGGGTTAACCCAGTTTTAAAGGACCATGTCAAGAATACAGAGCTGAAGTAGCCGTTTGTTCGACAGGCCACTGCAACGGGCGAGAATGGATTAGTAAAATCCTATTAGAAATACCAGGCCAAGAATTCTGCCATACTTTTTTTTTTCCCAAGCAAGTACGAACCACAAACAGATTACTAATACCGAAAATCATTCAAAGCCAACCAACAGTTTGTGTCATGTCTGTGTAAAGAGAATCCAGGATCTGGTGCTGACATGGATTTGTCTAATTTTAGCCCAGTTATACTCTTGACACCTACGTTATATCAAACCGCACAGAAACCAGTCACACCGTATGAGTCATTCTCTGAAATTACTGAAGGAGAAATGAGCAAATGGACACTCGAAGAAATGTACATAAAAGTTCCACCTTGTTAAGATGAAGGAATGTGTTTTACCCAAATAATATTGTATTCATCAGATATTCCTCAAACTATTTGCTTAATGTTCTACATTTATAATGTTTTTTGTTTTTTTTCTGTGCTGATTGTCATTTATATATTTTTTTTTCATTTGATATTAACCGCATAATCCCTCAGATTACATATGTAATATCTGCTGATTGAAAGCACTGCATTTTTAGCATATTATTTATATTATGCTATAGAGGCTGAATGCATGCTTATCTATAATTTATAAAAATCCCCATTTCTGACTGACAAAGTTAAAACATGCAATGCATTTCATAATCGTTATCAATTATATATATATATATGATGAAGTGCATTTGCATTGAAGGGCAGTGCATTTAATACCATAATGGTTTGCGTCATTCATTTCAGATTTGGAATCAGAAATGCAGAGAGCAGTCCATTAATGGCTTTATCCTTCGGGTGCCTTTCAAGTCTACATGGACAAGCCACGTATCAGCAAGAGTAGGATGTGTATAATCCACTGTCAGAAGGTTATAACAACTGTCATATTATGGCTTGGTCATCTCCATGGAAACAAGGGAATGTGCATTGTCTCTCCTTTATCCACCCTTTCCTGGAAACATGTTATATGAGGACTCCATATTGGCTGTAAGACTGAATAAATAACATCCCATTAAAATAATGATGAAATGACTATTACTAAGAAGTATAGCTGTAAATATTATGTGGCTATAACAAAATCTTTCCGGCTGTGGATAAATATGATGTGTATGTGTGTACCTCAGGAAAGGCCACCCATTCCTTTCAGAAATGTTTATCTTTGGAAGTCAGGCCTCGGTATAATTGATCTGGATACAGGAGGACGGACACAGGAACAGATAAATGCAGGTCGAGTGTTCTTGAGCAATGACTGACTTTGCACAGATAGTTTGACATTTTGTTTGGGCATTGACAGAATCTGTCTGTCTGTCTCTCGCGTAACGTCACGTTGATGACACTTTTGATTTGCAGGCACAGTTTTCCTGAAAGGTGCATGGATACTCGAGCAAGGCAAGTAGCTTATCTCCATAAATTGTTAGATTGTGTTCATTTTAAAGACTGACCTCAGTAACAAGATCACATAGGTGTCTTTGCAACACGTTAGAATTAGTGATAATAACACTGCAAAATTGTCACATAGATGAGATTTTAATTTATTATTGTAGGGAAAAAAAATGCAACTACAGGCATCCTTACACAATTTCACTTCAAGTTTTGATAAATTACGTTTCTAATGTTCCTCTTACGCATTTTACAGACAGTCTGATTTAGCCTATCACAAAGTAATACAATTACAAAAAAATGGCAAAATCTTTAAGGATCACCTTGTACTTCAATGGTATGTTTTTGAGCTATTAAAAGAGAGCCACATCCAAAGGGTTAAGCATTTTCAGCATGACTAATGTAAATCATGATCAAATGTCTCTAGGAAATTGGCTACTTTCATTCACAAACAGTATCAAGTGATCTAAGGCTAAACGGATCATTAGATGTGTACGGATTGATACTTGATCTAATTGGAATCATATGTTTGTAAAAAAATTAAAGGTAAGTTATGATAAAGTGTAACCGTTTTATTAAAACAGTGATGAAACGATCCGCGCGCGTTTTACGCATATGATCTGATCATCCAGAGACTCCGCGCGCTCATCACGTGCTTCAGCTCAGTCCATCCAGCCGCGTCAAGCTGAAGAAACTCTCACCTCAGGAAAGGCTTGTGAAAAACATATGGACTCGACGTCAAAAAGGTTCAACTCTTTGGACATGTCGAGCAGAAAGCGAAAGAATCTGATGTGAGTGGAAGTGTTGGGAAACCCCTCTAGGACCAAGTGCCTTTCCTCGTCTCCGACCGGCAGCCCGTGGGAAGTTTCTTTCCATGTGAAAACCACCTGACACATATGATCTGCTCCATACACACTCACACTGGACCAGCAGGGACACTTACATATCCATAGATTGTATAACAACCAAGAGAAGACGAGACCGGGACGCGGATCGGATATATAAACTGTTTGGTTTGGTGAGTAATCGCATCTGATAAGACACACGCAGGCATAATATATTTTGACCCAATTCATCTCTTGCTTACGAATTATGGATATGCATTGCGCACAAGACATGACATGGTTTAAAATGGGTCTGGTGGCGCGCGTGTTAGAAGAGGAGAAATCAAACATCTGCTCGTTAAAAGTAGGTCTGCATGTGGACTGCCGTGTGTTTGTGCTGCTTGCTGGATTAGTTGGAACGATTCAGACTTAATGTGCATCATAATAACCGCAACACTGACATATTAATTATATCAACAACCATTATTTTAGCATCCTTTTAATTATGCATGCTCGTCTGGTTTCAGGAGACTAATGCGTTTTATAGCAAACATTCAGGTTTTATTAGGCTATGGCTATGCAATGGATTTTATACATTCAACAGTCTCGGACTGTCTGTGAGATGTTTCTCTCTCCTGTGGTCAGTCACTCGTGGGTTCGGCGTGGATTCATATCAGCTGCTGGTTAATTAGACGCAATTGCGCACTGGTTGTCATGACCACTCATCCACTCATCCATTCTCTAGACTGTTTACCTTCACGTCTGATGTATATGTGAGCTCGCAGTTTCGAGAGAAATGCAATGCGTTCATTCTAGAGAAAGTTGTGCATTGGTTAAATATTTGAGCTGATAACTGAAAGGCTTTGATTTCAAAATCAGTATTATTTTTATGATTAAATGCAGAGTTGTTTTTTTAATTTCTGCTTTTTGACGTACTATACTAATAACTTAATACTCATTATAGGCCTACTTCAAAATCATTTAACTTTACAAAATCATTGAACTTTTCAAAATCTAAATATTTAATGTATCAATATTTAAATGTAATATATATATATATATATATATATATATATATGTGTGTGTGTGTGTGTGTGTGTGTGTGTGTGTGTGTGTATATATATATTTGTATTTATGCAAAGTAGTTTTGTGTATAAATGGTCACACATTTAGCCTTAAATGCTTAAATACTTTTTTTCTGTGGCATAATGATGTTGTTGGATGCATATATATATATATATATATATATATATATATATATATATATATATATATATATAATATGTATATATGTATGTATATATGTGTGTGTGTGTGTGTGTATGTGTGTATGTACGTACGTACGTATGTATGTGTGTGTGTGTGTGTGTGTGTGTGTGTATGTATGTATAATTATTATCAGTCAAACCAATTATCTGTCTGTCTCTATAAAGAGCTGATTCATGAACCATTGTGTCCTTGCTCAAGACACCTAACCTCAGAGGAACTGTTCCTCCCTTTATGATGTGTAGTGACTCAGAAAAGCAGAGGAAAAATCTGTTAAATTACTAAAGTAAATAAGTCAACTTGTGAAGAAAGCTGCAATATTTTTAAGTAAAGCTGCCTGCATGCTTTATATGTCCAATGAATTATAAATTATAAATTAATAAATTAAAATAAAGCCGCCTCTGTAATTTTTAGTTGCGTTGATGTTTTTTCATTTACTGCTCTGGCTGCGCTCAATGACTCATCAAGTTCAATCAGAATATACAATCAGAGCTTGAATAGCTAAATTACCAGCCTATAAGGTTCAAGAGACTTTGGAAAGGCTTATAGATGTTGCTTATATATGCAAGGTATAAAAGACTTTCTTGTGCAAAAGTTGGATCTTGGTTGGCTTCTTTTTTTAAATCGAGAATCAATAACATAAGTTGCCACTTTAGTTATTGCTAGAGTTGAGATTTTGTCATAACTTTGTCGAAAGAACCTCAATGTTTGTGTGATTTGGCTGCACAGTCACTTACTTGCTTTATAACCAATAAATCTTTTGGATCTTTCAATCAGTATTTAAGAGTTAGTGCTGTTAGGGCACAGGTTTTATTCATTTTTAATGCTATACCTTGTAGAATAAGAAGGAAGAACAAAGTAGTAGTTGTGAGATGACAGTTCTGTCGACTGGCAGAAAGCCGCGAGTTTCAATCCTACAGAAACTATAGAGCATGCATTGCACAAACTCATTCATTTCAGTATTTCTCTTTAATCTCAATGAGATTAAAATGTCCCAAAGTGATATATAAGGTACAATCGTGTGTGGGTTTAGACAATGTGAGCACAGAGCATGCATTTGTTTACATGATAGCAAAGTTTGCACACTGAGTTTGAGTACTAGGTTTCTTCGTACGGGTCATCAGTTATTCTGAATTTAACAATATTGGAATCATTTTAACTTTGTTGTTCCCCCAGATTTCCACAATTCAAACATGCATTTGAAACCTGTACCAGAAAATGCTTTCCACTGATAGTGGCACGTTTCTCCAGGGAGCTGATCTTTCCGCTGCTATTCTTAGAGTTGTCACTTCAATCAGTCTATAAGAAGTGAAAGAGAATTGCATTGAGATGACTGAATTCACACCTTTTGTTTAACGCACCGTGCCAAAGTTGTACCGTTTTCCCAAATTCTATTTAAACCTGTAAAGAGAACAGCCTATTCTTGCTTGAAAGCACCTTATGTCGGGAGAAATGGATCACACACATATGCAAACTGTGTCTCTTGCAGGGATGCATGCATAAATGCCAAGAAACTGCAATAGAGAAACGTCACCTAAAGAAAACGAGATCTTCTTGTGGAGGATGGACCTGCCGAACAAGGAGAGACGGTCACCGGAGAACGGCCCAAAGCCCTGTTGCTCAAGCCTCAAGGTAAATCTCTTTACTTTAACACCTAGATGAGCTTTATTTTCTGGTGGACTCGATTGTCACAAATAAAAGCAGAGTGTTGATTCCTGAAGGAGAAGCGCTGGTATGTTTGTGAGCTTGCAGGTCAGTCGCTTTACGCGTAACAGGCTTTGAGGGCCTGAAGCACTGTGACGTCTTTGGGTCCAAACAAGATTTAGCTTCAGTTTGTGGTGGAATCTTCTTCTGAAGAGCTGAGGTCTGAGAACAGAGAGGGATTTGAGCCAGCACTCCTGATGAGATGATTATAGCTAACGAAGTAAATAACGAGATAGTCATGCTCAGCAGTTCCTTTGTCGTGAACACTAATGCGGCCACAGAAGGTCCATTCAGCTATATGAACTCTCTGTATATGACACAGTCATGTGCACCTTTTAGAAGTATTGTAAGGTTATAATGTAAAGGTTTACTCAAGCTAAATTTGAAAACATACAGTGCTAATCACACACAAACTGTTTTTGTAGTTGTGGCAAACAGGTGAATTGCTTATTTAATTTCATTATACATGAATTCAAAATCAGCATAATTTACTTTAATAATACACATTATTCATCTTATTGTGAATACTACGCTATGCAATATACATTTAGTTTTAGTTTACATTCATTTAAAGAAATCATGTTACCGGATTTTCAGGTGAGATTCTCAATTCATTCAGTTAACGGACGCTCTGAGGTAAAGTGTTCAGACTGCAGACTTAGCAATGATTGTATTTAATTGTACAGTACAATCATAACATAGTACAGACATTATCTTAATTTCATAAGGTCCTTAAACAATATGCTGGCCATAAACTGAGAAAGTGCGCATCCGGTGTGCGATACCTCGAGTTGTGCGACCCCCCTTTACTTCCTGCTCGAACCTACGTAGGTTTGTAACAAATTTGCATAATGCCAGTCTAGGGTTTTTATTGGCTGGCCACAAACAACATCTACCCTCAAACACTACAGCTGAGACTGGAAGAGTTTGGTTTGTGTTGTCGTCACTGCGATGTGAAAGCAAATTCACTTTGCATGAACTTCCAAAGGATGAGACTGATATGGTAAAATTGACGCCATTGTTACTGTTCGTATTACTGTGTATCAAGTATTGAGGAAGATCTGGAGCTGAAATTCAGATATGGTAATGTAATGAGGCTATCACGCTGTAAGCTATAGACCAATCACAACAGACTGAGCCATCTTACCAATCAGAGCAGAGTGGACCAATCACAACAGACTGGTTCATCTGACCAATCAGAGCAGAGTAGACCAATCACAACAGACTGAGCCACCTTACCAATCAGAGCAGAGTGGACCAATCACAACAGACTGGTTCATCTGACCAATGAGAGCAGAGTAGACCAATCACAAAAGACTGGGCCATCTGACCAATCAGAGTAGAGTGGACCAATCACAACAGACTGGGCCATCTGACCAATCAGAGTAGAGTGCACCAATCACAACAGAGTGGGTAATTTGACCTTTATCAAAGGGTTTCAGACGCTGTGAGAAAAGAGCTGATGCTGCAATGTATATTATGAGAAAATTAAAGTGTTTTTTGACCTTGGATGCATGTAAACCTGTTATAGGAGACTCAAAAACAAAAATTTTAACCTTTACAATAGCTTAAAAGGGGGACTTTAAAATTCACCTCTAAACCATATTTTACTGTTTGATTGCAGGTGGAAGGACATTCTCTTTTTATCATTGTCTACACCCATGAGCACAATTTTAGTGACATATCTGCTTTGTTTTGAGTGGAATAAGAGATGAATTCCTAAACCATTAATACTAACACTTTCTTTTCTATTCTATATCTTTTTTTTCTTTCTTTTTTTACGTGTACTGCGTTAGACTAAACTGGGAAGGGTCACAGCACTTGCATATTGTTGTCCTATTGTTAGTTTAATTGGTTCTTCTGCACTCCTCATTTGTAAGTCGCTTTGAATAAAAGCGTCTTCTAAATGATTAAATGTACTGTAAATAAACGGCATAGCTTTAACATCAAACGATAGCAAAGAGATTCAATAAGAGAGAGTCCTACATGGCAGAAATCCAAGAGCTCACACACACAATCACATGACTATCGCCACCCTTAGGCCATTAAGGGGTTAAATGCCTTTAAAAGAGCATAACAGCAATAGCAGAAGATGTTATCAGCTGACTTGTTTTGTGTATCAAACCGCTGACCCTCTGGGTTTGAAAGTGTGAATGACTAGGGAGTGTTTCTGTGTCCAGAAAGAGCTTTTGTTGAGTTCCCAGACTAGCCATGAGAGCTTTCTAAAGGCTTAGCTCTTAATTAGTGACATAAAATGTTTTTTTAAACATTAAGATTTGGCACACGCGGAATGCGATCTGAATTAAGGGCTTGTTTTTGCTTGGGATTAAATTAGCATGAGACAATAGTGTAAAAGCTGCTTAGAATCAGATTATTTCAGGACGAACACAATGAAAGGGCCGTTTCTAAGAAAAGAGACCACGCAGAGTAGGGTAAATTACATCTTAGATGTGTGCTGATCATAATCCTCCAATAAACCTTTACGGAGGCCTTTTCTGATTTCCAAATTCTTTGCTTTAGCCTGAGGTCTGATCTCAGAAATGATCTGCATGCTTCAGGAATGCAGAGTAATCTGATGAATAAAGGTATTGTAATTGCACCCATAGAGACCCTTATAGTAAAGCCGATTAAGGTTTTCAATGCTCTACAAGTTTCTCTCCAAATAACACAAGAATCAAACATTTTGTCACATCCAGTAATAAATTGAAGGACATGTGGGCACACAGAAAGAGCAAATGCGTTCTCTTATCCCAGTTTACGGTTCATTGACATCTATTAGTATGCCATAAGGGTTCATCTCCCACAAAAGTGTAAACATTGAGCCTCCCAGACACCATCTGAACTTTGAGAGTGGTCTGCTTAGATCTGTCAATCACTTTCCAGCTCAACCTATAGTGAGGGTTTGGGGCGTGGCTACTGTTGCAGGCGGAGTCAGAGGGTGTTAGCCGGTGTCACGGTGTGAGACCATGACAGACACGGTGCATTGGAAAAGACTGCTTCAGTTACAGAAGTGCAAGCCAAAAATCACTGCATTTAGACCTTCAAATATAAAATAGGTGATTCGTCAAAGTGAATGGGGCATTGCGATGAGTCATTGAGTCTTTAATACCATACAGCAACAGCACCATCCATCATGCACCCGTTCAGAAAGACAAATGAACCAGTTTATATTGTTTACTTTGTGTCCAGTGTAGACAGCCTCAAATTTTTAAGTCATGTCAAAAATGTGCAGATATGTTGGATGGGTTTATTATAAGCATGACGCTCTAGACACACGCTGTCTCCAAAATCGCATACTGTATAGTAGGTACTACATTTGGTTTGAAACTTAATTTGTGACCATAAAAAAAGTATGTTCTGTATAGGATGAATGTGTGTCGTATTAATATACTACTCATGTGACCTACGGCATCAGTTGCGTCGCTTCACTGCCATTCAAAAATACTCTCCCATGGCCTCATGGGATAGTAAAAGGTGTGTTCAACTTTAAGCGGCAATGCGCAGACCTATCGGTGTTAGACATAGGACAAAGAGCGATTCGAAAGCAAACAGAGCCGTCTGCTCTCACGATACTTTGTCGTCATACACTGATCGGTCTACTGCTGATCTGGAGCTACTGTTTTTCACATACTATATAGTATGGAAGTAGGCATATTCAGATGCAGCGAGAGTGTTAGCTTACTCAGTTGCTGACTCAAGACACATAGCAACACAGCTAAAAGTATTCCTAATAGGGGTTGCACAGACTAGTCGATTACACTTTAAGCTTGACGTCGACTAGTCGCTGGTTACGGCCTATAGAAGGTAGCCTGGAAATCCAGACCTAAATCTAAAAGATTAATGGTCTGGCGTCGACTAATGAAAATTGGCCAGCTCGAGGGGCGGCACCAAGCATGCATTTGAAAATCTCACTGAACGCAATTGGATAACACTACGACCAATCACAACAATAAACCCCATACGCTTAGCTACCAGCGGAGCTAACTGGTAGATTAGACTTGCCGTATCCAGTCGGCAAAACAGCAAAAACGTCCTTCTTGCAAAGGAACAATTCGAGTGCCGTCTTCTGTTCCTCTTTTAGAGAAAAAGCCAAGTCTAACTCGTTCATTGTAGCGGCCAAAGCCGTTTCAAACAACTGGTGTTCATCCATAGCCATTGCAATGTTTACTAATGACTTCGACGTCACAGCGCTGTCGTCATCTCGCCTCTGGCCCACCTATATCAGATAACCCGATGTGATTGGTGCAGCTCAGATACAAGGGCATATTTAATGAGCATCATTACCCGACACCAGAGTAACTCGCTGAGCAAATTCAACTTGTGCTCTCGCGAGAACTCTGGATTACCAGGGTATATAGAAGGCACAACAGAAAATAAATCTTTGAAATCAAACAGTAAAAATGACAAATAAATGCATACTCTGAGAGACTTCAAGCATACTTCATCAAGACAAATTGATCGGGAGAATGCACGTTTTAAAAATCGTATTGTACACGTAAGTTAATCGCCGTTCTAAACTAATGTGTGCTTGTATTGTAACGTGCACACACATAGCTCACACATCACGCGCAGATCGTGCGCACACAGAAACATTCAGTTGCACGGAAATGTATTGTCAACACTTTTCTGTGATTTATCAAAAAAAAATAGCTTCGAAACTGAAATGTTCTAGCCTATATTTCTTAACTAAAACCCACAGCTGCACTATTAGATGCTGCCATGTGGAATTAATTCACACACAATCGCTCTCTCACTAATGCATTCATATAAATGTAATCTTTACTGTGCTACTCTTTCTGTATCTGATTTAAAACGACCAGAAATCTGTGAGAAATATGATGACCCAAAGACAAAAGAACTGATTAAAATAAGCTGTTATGTAGGAGCAATAGCCTTGTGGGCAGCACTGTGTCATATGCCACATCTGTTCACAAGACAACCTGCGTTTATGTTAATGATAATAACCCTGAGATATACAGTAGTACATATTTTGTAGTGACCAGAGGGGATATTTGTTTTTTAATAACCCTACAAGTTCAATTAAACCATCAAAATATGAGGAAAATATTTAAATATAGTAAATATGAGGGATGAACAAAACAAACTTTTTTTCGCAAAATTTGCCATGTTTCATTGCGTTACCACAAATAAAACAAATGACTCCCAAGCACAACTGCTCAATATGCTTACAAAATCCTTAAAGCTGCCGTCGGCAAGTCTGGCAGATTGGGTCGATTAGCCAAAATTTTGAATGTTTACAACTCTCATGCCCCTCCCCACTACCAGCGAGCACCCTCCCATCGAGGTCGTGCTCGTCAGTGCGTCACTGTGCGTGTGTACCTGATTTTCTGTGAACGCGTCCGTCTCTTCAGCATCTATCAACACCATGGACTCGGAGGTAGGCTGCCCTGGCTAATCTATCCATAGATAGCAATAACCGAGGAATTGGAAGCTTGTTAGTAGATTTTCTCTCCGCCATCACGCTTCATGCAATCTCCAGGCGAACTTCAGGCGTGGCGTGTGCATGTGATATTAACGTGCGCGAGTGAGGGGGATCTGTGGCGTGTGCACGACCTGTGATTGACAGTCAGATCTCACACCCCCCTGCGCTGATTGGACCTGATGAAGCGGGAGCGCTGGATTTTTGCAAAACAAATAACACGCTCCAGGTGGAGTTAGAAGCTCGGGGTTTTTTCTAAAACCATCTTATTTATGTTGTTCTGTCGGATTATAGTGTCGATTACACTGAATATGATCAAAAAAATGTTGCCGACGGCAGCTTTAACACATTTTTAATAACATTTGTAAAATATGAATGTCCAGTAATCGCAGATGACTGAAAAGATAATGGAAAATTTCACAGGTCAAAAAGTGAGGAAACAATAAAGTCTAATTTTCTGGGGTTCAGTTCACTGCTGTGAAAGAGCTATGGAGCGTTAACTACAGACACTGTGTCAGTGCATGACGGGCGCGCATGCTTGGGAAATCCATGAGCGCACGAAGGGACCCATGTGCTCTCGAGTGAAGAAATCTCTGGACTGTTGTAAAAGCTGAAAATTAGCTCAGAGGCCATCGCGAGCACGTGTTGCTGTTGGCTGGCGGTCAGATTACTGCGCCCACGAGTAATGTGATCTAAGTTTGGGCTCCAAGGAGATGAGGGACGTGCCACTGTATTGACAGTGCAGCTGTAAATTAATGAGAACTTGAAGTCAGTGATAGACACATGCATGCATCGTTCATGATAGCACCTTTGGTTGAGGTGTCTGCTCTCTCATGCATTCATTTGTTCAGTCATTTATGCTGATATTCTGTGCGTGTTGTTTGTAAACCGCCGATGGACAGGTGATTGTCACCTTTTAGCAGTGTTTCTATTCTGAGCGTCTCATCAGCGGAGAACTTTGCTTCAGGCACGCTTTCTCACATTCCCTCTCTTTCTTTCATGCTAATTTACTCTTTCTTCTCTCGGCATTAGATGCCTGCCTTCCAAATCCCAGTATGGTTTGCACGATCCCCTGTAGCCCAAAGTAACCATAAATCTTTCAGAAATGTGAGTGCTCGAGTCCCTGTCGAAGAACACAGTATATCATGACTAGCCGTGACGCAGAGTTGCATGACCCAGAACAAAGTTCTGGTTAACTTGGTTAAGAGAGCGATGCAGAGAACATCCTCAACTAATTGATTGATTGATTGATTTAGATGTTAGAAAAGACATCTTTAGATCTGTTACATTACCGTCTAATGCTTCCTTTGGTCTCCTTCCTGGTTTAGTGATATCAATTAAGTGAGACATGTCAGTTTATTGAAGTTGTGATGGTCTGTGTTTGTGTTTTTGCATTGAGGATGTACGGGTGATGGAAACGTTTGGGTCCGGTAAGATTTGTAATGTTTTTGAAAGAAGCCTGCATTTATTTGTTCAAAAACACAGTTAAAACAGTGAAATAATATTGCAATTTAAAATAACGGTTTTCTACTGTATGATTAAAAATACAAAAAAAACTGTAATATTGTGAAATATTATTAAAATTTAAAGCAGCTGTTTTCTATGTGAATATATAGTAAAGTGTAACTTATTCCTGTGATCAAAGCTGAATTTTCAGCATCATTACTCCAGTCTTCAGTGTCACATGATCCTTCAGAAATCATTCGAATATGATGATTTGATGCTCAAGAAACATTTCTGATTATTAATAATGTTGAAAACAGTTGTGCTATTTAAAATGTTTATGGAAACATGATACATTTTTGATCAGGAAATCAAGAGGATTTTTTTGAGATAGAAATCTTAAGTAACATTTAAAAACATGCCTTTACTGTCACTTGATCATTTTTTTATGCATCCTTGCTGAATTTAAGTATTCATTTTAAAAAGTGTATATAAACATGATAAATAAAATACAAATGTTTAATATTTAATCTTATTATTATTTTATAGTGATAACCCTAAAATCTTACAGAAAACAGACTTTAATATAGTCAAGGGACGCCATATGAAGATTGTTTTATTCTGATGAGCTTCAAAAAGTGATTCAGCTCTGCCTTTTTTACATGTAAAAGTCAAGTGTGTGTTGAAAGACGACTGTATAGCTGTATAGTCTCCTCTATTCCCTTCTCTTTCTGCTTCTTCACCCTTCACTTCTCCACCTTTCCGTTGATTATTAATTTTGGATGCAGGGAGTGTGCATGCGTGCGGGAAATCCCACAAGAGTGAAGATGCACCGCTGTGCCGAGGCGAAACCTCTGCGAATGCTGATGATTTTGGCCCAGAAACCCCAGCAACAGTCATGAGCAGCGACTCATTTTTCCTGTTGTTTTGCTCATGGAGGCTTAAGTCACTGTTGTTGAATGCAGTAGCATCGCTCAAGAGCGTGACATAAGCTCTCCTAATCCGCTTTTTGTCCCACTACCCATAATGCACTGCAGCTCGAGAAATGCATCCCCCTTCTCTCCATCTCACCATCTCTACTCCCACCCCAGTTCTCTTATCCCCTATGATTTTAAATGCATATTAATGAAGAGTTGCTTCCATGTCAAAAAAAAAAAAATAGGTTAATGAGGGAGAGTGCGAGTTCTGCATGCAGCATCTGACTGTCTTTCTGTCTCTGTCTCATTACAGATGTTCCTCGTGGCCTTGTCCTTTGCCTACTTTGCCAAGGCATTATCCGGGAGCTATATGAAAAGCACAATAACTCAGCTGGAAAGACGCTTCGACATCCCGAGTTACTTAATAGGTGTCATTGATGGCAGCTTTGAAATGGGTAAGAACCGGATCTTCATGCGTCAGCTGCGTTTCGATCCCGTCACCTCCGCGAACCAGTTGCCAAGGCTCTCATCTAGCCTTTCACCGCTCTTCAGTGCGAAATAACACTGAGACGCACCATGTGTGCTGCAATTTACAGCTGTCGTCCTCTGCGCAGTGCAGTGGTCCGACAGATCAGACAGTTATGCAACTGCAAAACTGTTTTAACAGGTCACAGCTCCAGTCTTCAACGCAAATCTGTTGCAGTTTAAACTTTACTATTTAAAATGCACATGCATGCATTTTATTTCTAATATTTCCATTGTGATACAATGCAAATAATAAAAAATAAATATGAATGCATTATTTAATCATTTATAATTATAATCTCATGACTTAATGCTTCTAGCGTTGCAGGTGTGCAGGGAAGGGCCAATAAAATAAAATAAAAATGTATTGTTTTATTGTCAAGGGATGCCATACAGCGCTAGTCTTAATCAGAATATGTGATTCAGCACTTTTTTTCGTTTTTGCACATGGAAAATCGTAGTCTAGAGTAGTGAAAGCGAGGCTAAACCCAGCTCACACTACTCATCCGCAGCTCGCGTGGCCCTAGAAACCAGTGTTTCCATAGGAGTGTTGCCATGGCAACGGGATGAGGAGCACAGCCAAAGCAAGGGATCATGTGTCAGAGTTTGCATCACTCTCTATCGGCTGTCTTCCATCCCTGTTATCAACAAGTGCTCGGGAAACCCGCGTGAACAAAGGCTGCTGTGTGTGTGTTTTGTAAATGTTTGGGTGAGTTGTTTCTCTTTGGTTAGACTGACCTTCTTATAAACTGAGCCATGGTCTAAACGTCTGAGAATCCCTGTCCCCATTAAATCCATGAAATGCCCTGAACTCCATGCTGGGTACAGAGCTGTGCTCACAAAGACCTTTGTTCATGGAGCCGTGAATCTCAGAAGCCAAATAATTCTGCCAATAAATGTTCCTCACAGACAAAGAGGTCAATCATGTAGAAATCAGTTGGGAAGCGCCATGGTCAGAGGGTCTGTGAACTCTCCACCTATAGCTGGTGTGTGGTGAGCGTTGTCCAAGTGGATGCTCACACTGGTGGTGGTTCAGGAGAGATTCCCTGAAATGATTGTAAAGCGCTTTGGGTGTACAGTAGTAGGCCTACATATGAAAGCGCTATATAAATGCCTCATTCTAGGGCTGCACGATAATGGTTAAAATGATAATCATGAATTATAATCGCGATAATTAATCATGATTATTCTCATTTGAGAAACTACAGAGAAAGAGAAGAGACAGTTAATGGTTTTGCACAAGTATTTGCGCAAAATCCGCGCAGATTTGGTGTACACGAATTTCTCCAGAAAAGTCAGTAAACATAATAACATGCCAAATTGGCCAGTGATTTGACAGCGATACCCGCCAAAATTCATTTTTAGCCGCATTTGGCGGGTTGGCGGGTGTTAATTTCAAACCATCAGACTTCATTTAACCAACTACAACTTACTCAGACAGCAAGTCAATACAAATGGCATGATTTAACGTTAGATGAGCGCTTTGTGATGCGCGTCTTCACATTAGATCTTCTAAGCGACACATTTCGGTTGAAAATGAGACAAAGTAGGCTACAGATCCAGATCGCTCAGCAAATTCGTACTGCAAAGAAAAATTGTCTACTTGTTGATACACACTGAAAACGGTCAGTGGCTGTCGTTTTCAACTGATTCACATCATGAAAACTGTTAAAAACTTAAACTTCAAAAAATAAAACAGCGAAACTCATTTAGAAACAGATTTAGTCACACAAACGGCACAAGTGGCTTGTGAAGAAACAGACTGGCTGTGTAACAATTTCATGCAAACAGAATATCGCTGTGGAGATCAGTGCTTTTTCCGCAGTGTAGAGCGCGCGCAGGGTTGCCAGATTGCACTGATTAAGTAAAACACGGGGCATACAATGTAAGAGAAAAGCTCTGTTTGGGTAATTTGGGAGATTTAAGATATTCAGATATGGCAACCACAAACATCAGTGCTAGTGGGAACTTGTTTACAATGCAATATAATGCAAATGTCTAATAAAAAAGCGTTTTCAGGATAAAAAACTAGCGGGCAAATATCGCGACGATTTTTTTAAATTAATCGAGAGAGGCAGATATTGTTATCGCGATTAAAATACGATTAATCGTGCAGCCCTACCTCATTCATTCAGAGTTTGTGAAGCGGATACTCCCATTCATGGGTGAATGTCAGTGGTGAATGGCCAAAATTGGGGTTTTATTTATTTAAATAATATGCACATAAAATTGCTCTTATTTTACAGCGTTTACTCAATATCCACAAAATCTAAAAAAAATTAATAAAAAAAAGCATATTAAATTTATAATGGTTACTTTTCTGAAATGAGACTTCCTTGATTTACGTATGAGACACATGCGTCGTCTCCCAAAAGAAAGAAAAAAACGATTTTAAACTTCCTGCTCGAACCTACGTAGGTTTGTAACAAATTTGTACAATGCCCGCCTATGGTCTTCATTGGCTGCCCATGTATATCCCTGTAGGCACTGTAGGCTCTCGGAAAGGCAGGGTTTATAGAGACTGAATCCTTGATCAAACCTAACAGACACTGAGGAAAGAGATGATTCTGCAATCTGTAATAGGAGAAAATTTAAGTGTTTTTTGACCTTGGACGCATGCAAACAAAATTAGAAAGCTGAGTGACATTGTAAAATAAGAGCAATTTTGTGTGCATATTACTTCCATCATATCCATATTTTATCTATTAATAGATTATGAAATAATAAGTGCGATCAGCTCCTCTGTTAATTGAGCACAGTAATAAGTGATCTCAAAATGACCAAATAATCAGTCGATTTTCCTGAGCTGTATTATGAAGAACATACATGCTTCAGTCATGGATTAAATCTTAACATGAGTTTAAAACCCCCTGTACAATAACACAAAGCTGATGAGTGCCATCCTTATAGTGACCCAGTCCTCCTCATACACTTGCATTGAGGTTAGTTGCTTACTTTAGTTCATGCTTTTTAGCTGATTTTGGGGATTTTCTAAGAAACAATCCATTTAATGGAGCCTGTTAAACTCAATCACAATTTTCCACATCGTAAACGTTTGTCTGAACAGTTCTTCTCGTCTTCCGCTCCTAGGTAACTTGTTAGTGATCGCCTTTGTGAGTTACTTTGGTGCCAAACTTCACCGTCCGAAGATAATCGCCATCGGCTGCCTGTTGATGTCACTAGGGACTTTTCTAATTGCCTTGCCCCATTTTATAATCGGACGGTAAGTTTCATCTGTGAATGTGAAAATATGTGTGATGTCACGTCAGCCTCGACTGTTCCGCTGTTAACAGGGAGCTGTTTTGAAGGGTCACATGGATCCAGTTTGATCTTGTTAAAGTCCCTGACCACAAATGCCATCGAGTCGTTTTCAGTATGTGTTTGTCGCTGTATGCTGTTACTTTATCAGATGTCTTTCTTGGCATCGTAAAGCTGCTGTATTAAAGGAAACATTTTTAGTTGATATATCAGAATTTATGACCACGCTCTATTCATTCATATTTAACTTTATACTTGTAAATCGAACGACATGCATTGTCAACTTTAAGAGTGTGCCAGGGTTTGAGTTTTACATGATGCTCTTCAAAAACATTACCTTATTAAAGTGACTCGAGTGCAATTTCCGTGATGAATTGAAATGCTGTTTTAAATGTTAATGTTTTGTAAATGGGTCATGTTTTTGATGTGCATAATTTCCAGAAATGACACATCCTATATTGCATCCCATTTTTATGGCCTATTTAAAATCTGAATCGCTCAGTCTGACTAGCATATTTCGATCACCTGTGCATTTGCTTCACTGTTTGTTCAGGTTTAAATGTAATATACTGCAGATTCATCTCATACATATTAGTTTAGTTTATAAGTGTTCAGCTTATGCTACCCAAAATGCTACGACTGGATTATTTTTTCTTGTAGTTTTTGTCAACAGTATGGCTACATCTGAAATCGTATACTATATCATAGTCAGTTTATGAAAGAGTGGTGTGTCTGATTCAAGTATTCATAAAACAGTTGTCAAAAAGTATGACCGGATTACATTCATGCTACACACATTCATAATATATAGAAAATATTGTTTTAGCAGCCACAAAGTAATTACTTAATCAAGAAGTATGCGATTTTGGATGCAGCCTGACTTTTAGGAATTATTATTATGAGTATTATTATTATTATTATTATTATTATTCGGGAACACTTTACATTAAGGTTTCATTTGTTAACAACATAAGTTGATATGAACAAACAATGGACCATACTTCTACAGCATTTATTAATCAAAGCTAATGTTAATCTTTATTTCACTTTATCTCGATAGTTCACTTTAGACATTCTTCAACAGACATTCTACTGACTGTAAGTAACTTTGCAACTACATGTCAACTTATTCTACTAATCCTAACAGTCTAGTACTCTAATGCGAGTTAGTTGACATGTAGTTGCAGGTTAATGAGAGTTAGTCGACATGTAGTTGCAAAAATGACATGTTGTAGTTGACATGTTGTTGCAAATATAACTAAATAAGTATATAGTTAGTCGAATGTCTAAAGTGGACTTTCGGAATAAAGTGAAACCCTTTTTCGTCTTCATTATTGTTGCAAAAAAATGCATTCTGATCAAAATACCCACAACATTACATGCCTTTCAAGTTTCATCAGTCTAAATCGTATTGTTGTCAGGTGACATGGTGACTTCTGCTACTGAACTGTTGATGTTTTATATGCAGCTACAAGTTTGAAACATCGATTCGATCGACAGTGAACTCAACCAGTATCCTCTCCCCATGTCCAATGAGGTCTGCTAGCGTTCTGTCCACAGGTCCAAGCACTTCTTCAGTCCCGAGCGCAGGTACATTAACACACACTGCTTGAAAAATGGGAGAAAAATGGGAGTCTTGCTGGTTAAACTAGATATGATATCTGTTAGGGACTAACATATGCTGGTATCACTGTAGTCTACAGCCTTATATGGTTTCATACGGTCTTATTTGTGTATGCTTCTCTAATAATAATAATAATCTATCCTGTCTCATTTCATTCGGTATCTTCGTCACACGTCAATTCCTCGAAATGCCTCTCGCCATTTGCAGAATGGCTTCTCACCCTCTCTTCCCCCTTTCTCAGGTTGCGAACACGAGTCCAGGTTGTCCATGTGGATCTACGTTTTCCTGGGGAATATCTTGCGTGGAATTGGCGAGACCCCGGTGCAACCTCTGGGAATCTCATACATCGATGATCACGCTCTGGAGGAAAACGCAGCCTTCTACATCGGTACGTCTAAATCTGTGTTTGAACAGTTTAATCCTGCTCTTTATTAATTTTAAGTATTGTGTTAAACAATGAACCATCAAATACCATGCACTTATTATATCGGTCCAGCTAAGTCATGCTGAGTGATGGACATTAAGTAGAGTAACCTTAGCTGGACAGATATAATAAGTGCATGGTATTTGATGGTTCATTGTTTAACACAATACTTAAAATTAATAAAGATCATTAAAAAAAATCATACAACTACTACAAGTATTTCCAAACTTACCTGAATACAGTACAATCACATTAAGGGGTATGTACAATATAGTAAATCTCAACTTTGTTATATTGTAAAAAAAATGAATGCATATTAGGGAAGTATAGCACATGCTATTTTACCTGCATACATACAGATATAGGGGCAGTCATGGCCTATTGGTTAGGGAGTTGAACTGGTAACCCAAAGGTTGCTGGTTCGATTCCAGAACCGGTGGGAAATGACTGAGGTGCCCTTGAGCAAGGCACCTAACCCCTAATCGCTCCCCGGGCGCCACACAAAGGCTGCCCGCTGCTCTGGGTGTGTGTATCCACGTTTGCAGTGTGTGTGTGTTAACTACTCACTACTCTGCTCCTAATGTGTGTGCATTAACTTGGATGGGTTAAATGCAGAGGTCAAATTCCAAGTATGGGTTACCATACTTGGCCGTCACGTGTCACTTTCACTTTATATATACTATATATATCAAATCTCAGTTGCATGGTTGTTTATATCATAGCTCAATGTAAACTGTATTATCGCACTGCTCTATATATAAAGTTGAATATTATATCCAGCTTTACCCACATACATATATTATACTCACGTAAAGTGATATATGCTTTAAAGCAAATCTCAATTGCTTGATTTATTTTATTTTATTTTATTTTGTTGCAAACTTGAACTATATTATCGTCCAGCTCTTTATATGAAGTTGTATAAATATATATATAAACTCTAGATGGCGCAGACAAATTAATGCAAACTGATGACATTTACATTGTTAACTACATGGCACAAGCTGATTGGTTCCTGTCGCATCTGCAGCCAATGAGCTTGCTGCTCAATATTTAAATATCTGGTTAGCGTTTACTATAGCGGTTCTCAGCGTGCTTCCTCTGAAAGCCTCCCTCTTCCCCAGCTCCACCTGTATAGATCTGATGCGGGTTATTTTATACATGCTCACAGCAGTGTATCGGTGTTTGTATTGACAGTAGGAAGTAACTGTACTTGCTCTGCAGCAGCAATAATTTACAATAACAGCATTTATCATCAGCAGCAGAGACATTAACATAATCATATCCATTACCATGCTAAAAATCTTCAAAGAGTTGTCATGATAAAAATAAGTATGTCCAGCTTTATCCGCATACATTCAGCATACTAGTGTAAAGCAATATGTGCTAAATAGCAAATCTCAATTGCATGATTGCTTGTTGCAAAATGTATCAATATTATTGTCCAGCTCTAATCTGCTAAATATTATCTGCTATAAGGCATGAAGATATTATAAACATTAACATCATAATTTTCTGTAAAGCTGCTTTGAAACAATGTGTACTGGGAAATTCAGTCATAAATGTGACTGAGACCGTTCTGCCCTTTAACGGCTTCCTGGTATTAATTGTGTTTCCTAGAGAGCATTGCCTTTCTCTGTAAACAGTCCAGACTATATCCGCAACTAATCAATTCATGTATCATCTGTATCAGGATGTGTCCAGACAATATCGGTCATCGGCCCAGTGTGCGGTTACCTGCTGGGGTCTCTCTGTGCCAAGATATACGTGGACATTGGATTTGTCAATATGGGTGAGTGAAGTGAAACTGTGCTGTTGAAATGATTCACTATTTCCTGAAGGAGTCGCTGGGTTCAGTTGCATCTGCACTAGACGACTTGAACGGCATGAACCTCTCTAGGCATGCATCGGCAAGATTGTCTTGAAAAGAAAGAGAGAGAAAAAAAGTATAATATAAAATGCATTTATTCTGTATAGTTCCATTGGTTTTGGCTCATCTTAGACTAGTGATTCATTAACTACTAAAGTAATTCATTGTGAAATTGACTCTTTCTCTCCTCGAATCTGGAGGAAATCCAGCTTATTCATATTATTCATATTTTGTTTATATTTCAAACAAAAGCAGGAGGAAATAAGAAACTTTGTTGTTTCTTGTTTGAAAGCAGCGGAGGCTGTTTATGTTGGACCGGAGTGCGTTTTTGGCATTCAAACACACTCTTTATTTGACGGGGGACGATGTAAAGGCTCATAAATGTTAAGCTGTGATTTAGCTAACAGCTGTTTTTGATGAGATGTACCATGCATTGAGGACTGAGAGGTGAAAGGGGACATCAGCTGGAACATGTAATAAGATTGGATTTGTGTGTGTAGTTTGAATGTTAGAATCATGGCGTGTCAAACTAATGTTTTTTGGCATTTGCAATGTTTATGCATGTATATGAAATAATGCATGCTGGTTATACAGGCCATTTATTCATAGATAATATAGCGGTACGTTACACCCTAAAGTCAAGACATTTGGCAGGAAAGTTATGCCATAAGAAAATAAAATATTAAGGAATAATGGCAGATGTCGTACAGTAAATATTCAGTATTATCAATATTATCACATATGTTTTGCCTTTTAATTTTATTTAATGAGACAATAAAACAGAGCACAGAAAACATCTGTATCATACACATAAATCTTACACATAAAGTGTTTCTATAGAAAGCTCTGTTTACTGATATTAATGATTGCAGATAAATATCTAGTCTTTCTATGCAGTATATAAACTACACCTACATCTAAAAGTTTGGAATAATTAAAAGTCTCTTATACTCACCAAAGCTGCAATTATTTGATGAAAGAAAAAAAAAGATATATTTTGATATATTGTAAAATATATTTTGTAAAAACAGTTTTGGATCTGAATATACACGTACTCACATTATCCTTCAGAAATCATTCTAATATGCTGACATATTTTAATATTTGTAAAATGTTTGTGGTTAGTCATATAGCTGTTTAAAGTGCAGCCTATATATTCTGACTATTGAGAAAATCTAGGTTTTATGCCATTGACATCAAACTTCATTCCGCCACCCAATCATGACATATTTAAAGCAAGTATGAAACAGAAGTTGCGCTAGTCTTTTCTTCCCTGTAGTGACACATATCCAAGTGAAACGGCTTCTCGGACCAGAAGAATTAATGTAGGGCACAAGTTAACACATCATCAGAGAAGAGAAGAGAGGAAGGGGAAGTTATAGAGAGCCTAAGTCCCTCCCCTTCCGGTGGACCACCATGTGGACCTTATTTTGGAAAATATTGAATGGAAGTCAATGGCAAGAGACAACAAATATTTTGATCTCGTTTGAATTGTGCCCTGAATTACACATATGATGTTTGTCAATTTAAAAGATACATTTTAAAGTCAAGAAAGTCGCAGTTTGATGTAAAACTGTTGAGGTATAAGACTGTGAAAATACGTAATTACAAAGACTACAAACCCAAAAGGCGCACATGTGACGTCATACCTTTTCTCTCAATGAATGAAGCTGACTTTACTGAAGCTAACGTCTGTCATTCTTTCTATAGTCTTATGTTATTATCGTAACATTACGCCGTCATGCCTGAGTGTTTTGTACCAGACCGCACACATACGGACATAGTGCGAGACGAGAGATGTAGTTCATTGAGCGATTTTCACATAAAACTAAATGTTACTCTTCTGTTTTATGACAAACTGCGACTTTCTTGACTTTCGTAATTATCTTTTAAATTGACAAACATCATATGTGTAATTCAGGGCACAGTTCAGACGGAATAAAAAGATAAGTTGTCTCTCGCCATTGACTACCATACATATTTTTTCCGAAATAAATAAGGTCCCATGAGCCGGAAGCGGAGGGGAGGGACTAAGGCTCTCTATTGTGATTAAAGATTACGAGGGAACGTGAATGTTAAAAAAACATAACGATGTGCATGGATAAATCATTTAGAATTAATACTGCAATATTCCTTAAAAAATAAGAACTGTCAATTTTGATTTCGTGACTACAATATGACTTCAGAAGGCTTGGAATATAGCGCAGCAGTCATGTGGACTACTTTGATTGTGCTTTTATGCTGCTTTCTTGTCTTTTTTAAGATCTTGACAATGGAAAAGAGTAGTTTGAACGTTCTACTTAACATCTGATTTTGTGTTTCACAGAAATAATGCAGGCAAATATTAGCAGATATTCGGTTGAGCTATTCCTTTTCGTCCATGCACATTGTTTATGTGACATGCAACCATTTCTGTTTACTGGCACAGCTTAAGCACAACATGGAGGCTGTCTGAGCGTACATGATGAGGAGAGAGCGAGACATCTAAGACTGTCTGTGGATCACAGTCTGCGTCTGCCTGGCCCAAATATTCTGAACATGTGACAAGCTGCAGTGAGCCTTGTAGCGTCTGTATACTCCGTGTTGACATATGCGTGTGTGTGTGTGACTGTCTTCTCACAGACAGCATTAGCATCACCCCAGGAGATGCACGCTGGGTAGGTGCCTGGTGGCTGGGATACCTTATTGCAGGATTCATCACCCTGCTCTCGGCGGTGCCGTTTTGGTTCTTGCCCAAGTCTTTGCCCCTGCCAGAGAGACGGCTTGCCAAGTATTCTCCAGAGCGGACCAGCTTTATCAAAGACTCGCCCCTCCTGGAGCACAAGTACCAGGCAGACGAGCCGGCAAACTTCCTAGAAATGGCCAAAGGTAAACCACCTAGAAAATATAAATATCTAAAATATCAGAGATCTGGCTGCACATAAAAAACCAAACGTATTTGGACTTTCAAGTCCACGAAATGCCATTCCATTAATTAATTAACAAAATTTCAAACCAAGTGGCATTTATTTTAAAAGAAGCACATTGCAAGAAATTGTTTAGTATTTTTTTTAATGGTTTCACAGTACAAATATCCCAACATTCTTAAACAAGATACATTTACTTGATATACAAAATTACTTCAGGTATTAAGTCTTGTTTTTTTTAAATAACAAAAAGTAAGTTTATACTTAAAACAAGACAAAAAATATATGGCAATTTTCTAAAATTAAATTGAAAAGAAAATGAATATGCCAATGGGGTCAGAAAATTAAATGTTATTCAAAGGGAACACAAGTTTTATTTTTCTGACCCCATTGGCAGATATTTGTTGTTTTAAGCACAAAGTCACTTTATGTTGATGATTTTGTTCAGTAAAAAGACTACCGCATGTTTTTCAGACTTTTTGCCAACACTGAGATCCCTTTTGGGGAACCCGGTCTACTTTTTATATCTCTGCATCACCATCATCCAGTTCAACTCTTTGATCGGCATGGTGACATACAAACCAAAATACATCGAGCAACACTACGGACAGTCGGCGTCCAAGGCGAACTTCTTAATGGGTACGTCGTCTTCCTCTAAAGGCATCTGTGCACAGATATATCACAGTTGTGCAGCTGTGACCTCAGAGTTTAATGGTATGTTATGTTTTGATTGGATTTTATTAATGTGTGTTAAATATTAGTCTTTGGTTCTGATATCAAATCTAGAGGTTTATATAGCTCGGTTAAATCACAGTATGACATGGACCGTTACTGCATATGAAAGAGAATGAAATCCAAAAATAATATCAGCACACAACGTATGCAGACACTGGAGACTGTTGTGCATTTGGGGAAACGGCATTAGCGTCTAGAAAGACAGGAGGGAAAACAAATAGGCCCGTTCAACCACAAGAAGAACCGTGTTTGAGAAGAGCTGAGCTGAATTCTATGGCTTTGCCTTTGTTTCAAATCTGACACTGGTCCTTTGATCCAGGTTTTCCTGATGCCGTCTGTTTTTTCAGGAGTTATCAACATCCCAGCTGTAGCCTTGGGAATGTTCTCGGGGGGCGTGATCATGAAGAAGTTCAAGCTGAGCATCATGGGAGCAGCCAAGTTTGCACTGGGAACGTCTCTCCTGGGCTATTTCCTGTCTCTTTTCTTCTTCGCCATGGGATGTGAGAATGCCAACGTGGCCGGCATCACCAGGTCGTACAATGGGTAGGATGAAGCTTGCAGTTTGCACTTGGGTTCGGATCTGGGGCCAGTTGCACAAAAGCATTATGTTAAGACCGTGTCTTAAGAACTAGTTACTAGTCCAGCCAACTAAGGGTTAATCAGTCTTACATTTCAGATTCAAATTACTCCAGTCTACATTTTCATGTAAATTATTTTTAAAAAGTTATAATTAGTCTTAAAGGAAATTTTTTTGATGACCTGTTACCTTCTTACTTGCGACCTCGATTTTACTCCTGATGAAAAATATATACATATTTTCCTGTATTAATGAAGTACAGAACAGTGCTGATCTTTTTATGTTTTTGAAAGAAGTCTCTTCTGCTCACCATGGCTGCATTTATTTGATGAAAAACAGTAAATATTTAAAAAAATTAAAATACCTTTCCTATTTTAATGTATTGTAAAGTGTAATGTATTCCTGTGATCAAAGCTGAATTTTCAGCATCATTACTCCAGTCTTCAGTGTCACATGATCCTTCAGAAATCATTCTAATATGATGATTTGATGCTCAAGAAACATTTCTAAATATTATCGATGTAGAAAACACAACATTGCTGAAAAGGTTTTTTCTGATGAAAATCCATCACAGGAATTAATGACATGTTTACTGTCAGTTCACTGTAGTTTTGATCAAAGGCTTATTGAGCTTCTTTCAAAAACATGAAGAAAAAAAATCATAATGAATCCAAACTTTTGACTGGTAGTGTGTAGACTAATAATAAAATGCTCCTTGTCCTTCGAATGCAGGACGGAAAGTCTTTACAATGTGGACAGTTCTCTCCTAGCGACCTGCAACGCAGGCTGTCAGTGTCCTGAAGCAAACTGGGACCCCGTGTGCGGTGAGAACGGGCTCACCTACATCTCCCCCTGCCTGGCTGGATGCCGGACGTCCCACGGCTCTGGAAAGGACACGGTAAGCGCGGCCTCTGAACCGAGGGCGTGATTCGGAACAATAGCGCCTGTTTGTTGTCCCATCTCTTCAAAGAATGTGAGTGACAATGTGTTGTGTTCCCTATGCCTTGAACTCTGGTGTTCCCAGCGCTCTCTCAAGGGTGTATCACAACCTCTTTGTCTTCAGCTCAAAGGCTATATTGAATTTTCGGACCTTCTCTGAAACTTCCTTCCCTGTCTCTCTTTGAGAATGCAAACCTGGTTGGTTCTGTCTAAATATTGTGAAGTTTCATTGCATGTAAAAGGCTGGGAGACAGACTCCCATCCTGTGTCCAATTCATATCTCATGCATCTGTTATATGCAGTGTCTTTTACCCTTTCCTTTCAGACTAAACTAAAGCATGACGAGTCAAGCATTTATTATGCAAATGGAGAGTGTATCAATATTTTTAGATGCTGTTAAGGCGAGACACGGCAGGCAAAAACATAGTTTTTTTTTTACTGGTCAATTTTGAGATTTTGGGATATTCGTCTTCAATAACATGTCTTCTTTCAGACTTGTGGTGAAAAAAAGTCTGAAATACACATTTAGGTCTTTATTTTACTACACTTTGTCAGTTTGCGTCTGTAGATTTCTCATAAATTCAACAAAAGTTGGCGTTCCTAATGAACACGCTGCTCCGCGATCTCTGTCTGCTCCCTGTCATCACACACACCGCTGGAAAGCTCTCTCTCTCCTGTACAATGCTGTCGGATCCAAATATGGTCATTTCCTTTTTATCAGCAACCAATCGTGAAAGTAAAAGGGCTGAATGCGCAATCTCATTGGCTGATGATAAATCTTTAAAGCCCGTTTTCTCAAAATGACTTTTCTCTCATTCTCCAAGTCCGAGATCTCCACTTCAGTAGCACCTCTATATACACCAAACCTTCCAGTCTTGTACCTAGTTATATTATGAAGACATTTACAGAGGGATTTGTAAATATATTATTCCTAGCCTGATTTATATAACATTTTATTCCAAAAAACAGGGCGAAAATCATTTTTTTAAGGCTATTGACAGTATATTCTGATTTACAGGATAACAAAAGTAGATATCCATAAATCCCTCTGCAATTTTTTTCCCATCTTATATGTGAACACAATGAAAAAATTATTTTTAACCTGGCTTTATCCAATACTCAAGATTTCGTTTTTTTTTTTTATATGCAAATTAGCACATATTTAATTAGATACTGCCTAATTTGCATATTTAAACATTCAATTACAAAAAACTTGTCATACATTTTTTTTTTTCTCATCTTAATGTAGGTAATCAACTGGGAAAGTTCATGGTGATATCTGCTAGTTAACAATTTTACCCTATTCACCTGTAGTGTCTCGCTGTTAGCTTTTAACAATTTGCATCACTTATATAGGGTAAATGTGGGGGAAAAAAGTGTAAATAGAAAGTGTTTATAATATAAGCTTCTTCTCCGCAATTATTGTCTCTGCATAGCAGTTGTTAAGGTATGGTGTGTGTGTGTTTCAGGTGTTCGAGGAGTGCAGTTGTGTAGCAGGCGGGAATCAAACGGCCAGCGTTGGCCAATGCAACAACAGGGAGAGCTGCCATCGAGTCTTCCCCTACTTCCTGGCTCTGTCCGTCATCACTTCCTTTATCATCTCGCTGGGCGGAACGCCGGGATACATGCTGCTCATCAGGTGAATATCTGACCATGATTTACAGCTCACTTCAGACGTGGAATAATAGAAATAAACTTCATATTAAAGGGGTGGTATAATGCCCTTTTCACAAGATGTAAAATAAGTCTCTGATGTCCCCAAAGTGTGTATGTGAAGTTTCAGCTCAAAATACCCCACAGATATTTTTATATAGCATGTTAAAGTTGTCACTTTTTGAGGGTGAGCAAAAACACACCGTTTTGTGTCTGTCCCTTTAAATGCAAATGAGCTGCTGCTCCCGGCACAGGGGGCGGAGCTTCAAGAGCTTGTGTCCTTTTACCTCACACACACATGCACTGGAAATTTATACAACTTTTAGCCTTTTATGTTCAAACCGAAGTCAGACAAAGATGGAGAGACTCAAGAAGAAGTGACAACATGTAGAAGCAACAGAACATTTCTGAATGGTTAGTTGATGAATTTGTGTAGCTTATGTGTAGTTATCTTCTGGTCATTGATTAGCATGTTGTGTCTTGATAATCTATAAATCGTGTTCCCGGGGGCGGGGTTTATGTAAATTCTAGGGTTGGTGATGTCACTAACCCTGTGGTGTAGTCTATACCAGCCGTTTGTTGTAGTCCTTAAAAAGTGATTTCTTTAAAAGCAAATATCTCCCTTTGCTTTGAACTTTGAGCGTTGTAACTCTGCAGATGTTGTTTATGCTCAAACAGCAACATTACACACTAACTAAAGTTAGAAAAGTCAAATCATAATCAACCACCCCTTTAACACCCCAGTTCTCATTCATGGCCTTTTGATGATTTTATTTGAACATTTTTTTCATTTGGCAGACGCTATTATCCCAAGCGCTGTCCCGGCTTTGCACACATGAAGTCTTGTGAAAGTGAACATTTGCTGAAAACAGAAAGGTCGTCCAGTCATGTGTTTGTTTTCCTCAGTTCAAGCAGATTACAGATGAAAACCGACTGCTTGTGCCGGCAGTGCTAATGTGATTTCCCCCTCATTATTCCACGTCTTAGTCGAGGGCTGTTGGCCAGTCGAAACTGTCACTCGATTGAATGCAAAATCAGTCGAGACAAGTTTATGGTCACTTGTGAAGTTCAGTAATCAGACTTGTGTCTTAAAAGGAAAAGCTTTAGCACCGAGGACTGTCAGATTTCCCCCAAAGCTCAGTCAGCTGACGCCGCTGGAATGCTCGGCCTCCCTCGGGCTAAATTAGGTTAGCGGCAGTGTGGGGAAATAAAAATTCCTGCATGTCTGTGGCTTTTAAGGGAAGACGTGATTACTTTGGATAAAGTAATCTGCATATTGCTGTTGTGAGGTAGAAACCTGTTCTCTTTTGTTTCGAAATGTTACTGTCATAAAAGTTGTGTGAATTCAACCTACGTTGTATTTATTTTCATAATGAATGTTCCTGGTCTTTATGCATAATTCATCAGTGCTTGTTATTTCAAGCAAACTTTTACTGTGGATAAAGTAGAATAGAAATCATTCTGGACTCTTTTGTTCAATATTCACTTCATTACTGTCATAAAAGTTAGAGTTCATATGAAATCAAAATCAAGCCTACTTTTATTTTATTAACGCGTTCCTTTTTATAATAAATGTTATTGGCCTTATCATTCACAACTCACACAACTGTTATTTTAAAGATTTTTGTAATTTGTAATTGTAATTATATATACAATTTCTGCCACTTCTGTGCAGGCATAAAAATGGATATAACTTGTAATATTCATTGCTTAATTTTTTGCAATACATCACTTTGCAAGCTGATTGATTAGCAAATGCTGTTGTTATTTTTATTTTATTTCTAAATTCAAAGAATAAGTGTTTATCGATCTATAAATATTATTATTAGCAGTATTATAAATGTGACCCTGGACCACAAAACCAGTCACATTTTTTGAAATTGAGATGTATACATCATCTGAAAACTCAATAAATAAGCTTTCCATTGATGTATGGTTTGTTAGGATAGGACAATATTTGGTCGAGATACAACTATTTGAACATCTGGAATCTGAGGGTGCAAAAAAATCGAAACATTGAGAAAATCGCCTTTGAAGTTGTTCATTTGTGTTCGCGATTGTGCTGCATTCACTCACAAAAATAAATGTTTTATATATTTATGGTAGGAAATTTACAAAATATCTTCATGGAACATGATCTTTACTTAAAGCTGCCGTCGGCAAGTCTGGCAGATTGGGTCGATTAGCCAAAATTTTGAATGTTTACAACTCTCATGCCCCTCCCCACTACCAGCGAGCACCCTCCCATCGAGGTCGTGCTCGTCAGTGCGTCACTGTGCGTGTGTACCTGATTTTCTGTGAACGCGTCCGTCTCTTCAGCATCTATCAACACCATGGACTCGGAGGTAGGCTGCCCTGGCTAATCTATCCATAGATAGCAATAACCGAGGAATTGGAAGCTTGTTAGTAGATTTTCTCTCCGCCATCACGCTTCATGCAATCTCCAGGCGAACTTCAGGCGTGGCGTGTGCATGTGATATTAACGTGCGCGAGTGAGGGGGATCTGTGGCGTGTGCACGACCTGTGATTGACAGTCAGATCTCACACCCCCCTGCGCTGATTGGACCTGATGAAGCGGGAGCGCTGGATTTTTGTAAACAAATAACATGCTCCAGGTGGAGTTAGAAGCTCGGGGTTTTTTCTAAAACCACCTTATTTATGTTGTTCTGTCGGATTATAGTGTCGATTACACTGAATATGATCAAAAAAATGTTGCCGACGGCAGCTTTAATATCCTAATGATTTTTGGCATAAAAGAAAAATCGATAATTTTGACCTATACAATGTATTGTTGGTTATTGCCACAAATATACCCGTGCGACTCGTGACTGGTTTTGTGGTCCAGAGTCACATATTAGGTCCTAGCTTTTTGTTGTTGTTGTTGTTGTTGTTGTTATATAGAGACCGATATGTCATATTTCTTGTAAGTCTTTTGAACGTGTCTTCATATTATTCTAAAAGGATAATCTATCCGTTCTTGTTTCATCAACAGATGCATCAGACCTCAGCTGAAGTCCTTAGCTTTGGGTTTTCACACGCTGACAACACGTACTCTAGGTGAGAGACGCTTTGGTGTTTGGTGCTGCTGACATTGACGTTTCTGCGGAATCATTTTTTTAGTCACAGTGGCAATGATGAAATGTTTTGAAGCAAGAGTGATGCAAATAGTATGTGGTATTGAATGTTTTTCCTCCTGCAGCTGGAATTCCTGCTCCTATATACTTCGGGGCCATCATAGACACCACCTGTCTGAAATGGGGTCACAAGAAATGTGGCGGAAGAGGAGCCTGTCGAATATACAACACGACTGCCTACAGGTATCGGCTGGATTCACTCATGTTTGCTGTGCTGTGCTGTGTAGGGTGGGAATAAGTAAAAGTAGAAATACTACTAACTATTTTTGGGCCGATGCAAAGGTTCTGTCAATTATTCAGAATGATATCTACTGATAACGATTGTTTGATTTTATTAAAGAAAAAAATTCTCCCAACTAATGCTATACAGGGAATCCTCTCATTTGGTATATTACTATAATATTAGAGGTTAAAATTAAAAACAGAGCCCAAATTATTATATTCAACTGCTATTTTTCAGATTATAATTAGTCTTAAAGGAAAAAAATTAGATGACTTACTTGTTACCTTCTTACTTGCGACCTCGATTTTACTCCTGATGAAAGGGAATATTCCTCTTCAGAAAAAGTAAAAATATGTATTTTCCTGTATTAATGTGCTGATCTTTTTATGTTTTTGAAAGAAGTCTCTTATGCTCACCATGGCTGCATTTATTTGATGAAAAACAGTAAATATTTTAACAATTAAAATACCTTTCCTATTTTAATGTATGTAAATTTGTTAATTTGAATTTTTTTTTATTTGAGTGTATTGTTAATTACCCTCAAATAAAAACTGAAATGTTTGTTTACAACTCAGTTACACATATGATACTTTTCATTAACACTAGTCTTCATGACAAATGTATTCAAACATGCATATATAATCTACAATTAATAAGCTCCTCTCTGGTATTTTTTATAACTAACTATAACTTTGAACAATGGGATAATTTTTTTCATTTCCGTAATCATATGTGATGTGTAACGTGGCGATTTCTTATCGTAAATGATGGTAATTCATAGTTTTTACTTGCAGAAACCATCAAATTGGCAGCGTTTTACAGTAAAATTACATGTAATGTGATGTTAAAACATTTAGTTTTTCACCGTATATGAACTAACTTACAGTTAACTAATGTTTTTACTGTAGCATTACAATATTTTCCTTTTAAAAAAAAAAATAAAATTTACAGTGTAGATATATTAACATTATATCACTTAATGAAATATGTGGTCATTAGTTGTAAATCATACAGGCATGTAAATGTACAGCATGTTGCTGTATTTTTACAGGGAATATCTGGCAACCACACCAGCCAGTTTTTTTTTTATCGCAAATATAACTGGATATTGTTTAGTGTACCTTAACCAAGTTTAGTGTTTTGTTTAAAATATTAAAAAAATCTAAAATATTTTCTAAAATATTTGTTTGTCTAAAATACTAAAATATTTGTTTAAAATATTTAAAAAATCTAAAATTTAAAAAATCTAAAATATTTGTTTGTCTAAAATATTTGTTTAAAATATTTAAAAAATCTAAAATTAAAAAAATCTAAAATACTTGTTTCTCTAAAATACTAAAATATTTGTTTAAAATATTGAAAAAAATCGAAAATATTTTCTAAAATATTTTGATGGATCAAACTTGTAGGGTCATTAAAAACAAAAAAGTCCCCTCCGGACATCACTTTTAGAGATCATGTGTTCATGTCCATGTGTGTAATTGTGGTGATCTGATTGTCCTGTGTTTTGACTGTTCATCGCTCAGGATAGCATATCTGGGCCTGACGCTGGGCTTACGGACAGCTTCCTTCTTCCTGTGTGTGCTCGGGCTGGTGGTGTTACGACGGCACGTTCAGAGGCAAGAGCACAACGCGCTGGCGAACGGAGGCACGGGGGCCGCGGCCGGAGAACTACAGGCTCTCAGGAAAGAGGAAAACAACAGCTGTAACTTGGACCAATGCCCGCGAACCACAGATTACGACCCAGAACGGGAGACGCGTCTGTGACGCACGACGTACTCGCCTGCGCAGGGAGCAACAGGGCCTGTTTATACCAGTTACACTTTCTATTGGACCCATGTAAATGATGTGAAGTAAGAAAAAAATCTGTTGTTTTGATATAGTACTTATTTCTTGAATGTACATGCTGTTTTGGGTAAAAAAAAAAAAGAAAAAGAAGATTGTCTTTACTACCAAACCTGTTTGGATTTAACGCAAAGATGCTTTTAGAAGTATCTTAACGTCAAGACGCCCTTCTAGAGGAAACCAAACATTGGATTTCCTCTCATTTAAGCCATCATCGTGCACAGGCCCTACGAGGAATAACAAGATTATACCTTGTGGGAACATGACCACGTCTGCTTGTAACTTTCTCTTCTGCCATACACACAGATAGATGCCTGAAACAGTTGACCACAACACTGTGTGCTTAATATAGGTAGGCCTTGCCATGCAGGCTATAGGCTGAGTATGTTGGTGGATGTCAAACTGCATCTCATTTGTTTGTAACGTGCCGTTAACGAAACGCTCACCATTGTGCTTTTACATGTCACCTGACAGCTGTTCCTCCCTTTTAAGAAACACTTGAGGAACGGTCCAGAACTGTGGGCTTGCAAACAGGTGTGTGATGTCATGGGTATGTAAGTAATCATCTTCATGATCGATGTTGTGTAATGTCACTTTGAGAAATGTTGTGCGTGTGTGTGTGTTACGTGTGAACGGGTGCATTCCTGTGCCAAAAAAACAAAACAAAAAAAACACACAAAAAGCACGAGAAAGAAAAGGTCAACATGGTCTATTCTCAGGTTGTTCAATCAATTGTTCCTCAAATTTGCAAATAATTATTCTTTTATATACTTGTATGAATCGTTGTCTGGTTTCCGCTGGAGAAAATGTTCCTTTGTCCACAAGGAAAGGATTTTTATTTGTGACTTGTAAGGCAAATAAAACGAGTGGCATTTATTGCTTTTACGTTAGGTAGTACATCATTTTATTTGCTGATGTTTTTGAATTCTTAAAAGTGAATATCCTGATAATGTGTAAAAAAAAAAAAAAAAAAAAAAAAAAATGCATTTATGTGAAAGATTAGATTCTTTTCAAAATAAAATGAATGATTTACGACAAAGAACGAAGAAAGATGCACAATCATCAATGACAACAGTACCGTTCTTCACTTTAATCGTCATCATACAATCACAGCAACATGTAAACGACTCACTGAGGCACTTAAGCAGGTGATTTTGCACCCATTAGAAGAATATCACAATATTATTATTTAATTTTAAAAAAAGCTATATTTGACCACATTTGACAGGAAGATACCGTTTCAGCAAAGGCATAAATAATCCCCCTTTTAAGACATTTCAATCGGCCAACCATACAATCTAGAAATAACATTTCTAATCAAAGAGTTGCATAGCAATTTTAGGTATTCTCCTAATGTTCTCCTTTGTCGAGGAAGCGAGATGTTTGCATCATAAACAGCGCATCGACAGCATGGTTTCGAACACCCACATGGTGGGTGACTGCTTATTCTTAGTTAATGAAATCACATTACATTTAGACGACAGATTTCTCTTTTTTTTTTATGCCTCACAGCGCAGGGTAATTTTCAGTCTTTTAATCTTCCCATAAGTCTAAATGTTTTCATACTGTAAAATGTTGGTTGTTGTTCTGCGACTAGAATAGGTGAACAATGAATTCAAATATTCAGACTTCATCAAAAACAGAGTAAACCACACAAAAAAAAACATGTCCAGGTCCAGATTTACTCCTAAAATCTAAATTGCAAGTTATATTTTGCATGAAGAAATTGATTCTAATTACTGTAATGCATCTGGGCATTTGCTTTTATTAGATTAGATGACTGCATTACACTCAAATCAATGCATTACATATTCTTTTACTTAACTGAAGGGAAAATATGCTTAATTGAGAAAATCTAATGGATACATTTTTGCTACACATAATATAAGTTTGATTTCATGGTGAAATATGGCCTGGACGTGTTTTGTGAGATTTAATTGTTAAGCATCAATAGCACAGAAACAGCTACAGAAACAGCTACCTCAAACGGACTGGATCTCTCTATTGGACGGGGAAATCTTCATATGTGGCGTCTGCATTTGTTTAACAACTAACAGTGACTGAACTCAGGTGTAACTGACCTACCTCTCCAGACTCCAGAACAAACACACTTAACCGCTCACTAACAGACTGTTTGCTCGGCCCGGAAATGGTCTCACTGTGACGCATTTACTTATTATTATCTGTTGTTTATGTGTATATGGTTTTATTCTTCCTAATTAAAGTTGATTTAAATGACTGACGCAGCTTGTAATGTATGTTCCACTTGCAATCTGATGCATTGTGTCGGCGAACTTGTTTTTGTCGGTGATATTGCTGTACAAATATGCACTTCAGGAAGTGTTCCTAATATTACAGCTACTATGACTCATGTTGGCATGTGGGAAGTTTCTGGATCTTGCACGACATCCTGGTTCAATATGCACTTTCAAATGAAATGAGGGAGAGAATCGAGCAGAGGAGAATGAAGGCACCATGAGGTAAAGCAAAGCAACATGCAAACATCAGTCTAATATGGCCTACTAAATAACCTGGATAAAACGAGTGCGCGGATACAGTTTTTTGGAGACGATCTTAAAAACACAGCGCTGCCCCGCATCAGCCAGAACATCAAAACAACAGAGATGTGTATCAAAGCCAAACCGCTACTACAAATGTGTGGTGAGCAGGTAACCTGACAGGATGTGATGTCATGGGTGGTTCAGAACTCAGAACAGTTTTCATGTCATGCTACCAGGTGAGTGATTATCATACAGGTTTCCAGTGTGTCCACTTGCCTAGTTATCCTTTTTGTCTCCACTGTCCGGCTGATTCTAGAAAAGAGATGAAGGAAAGCTGTTAACAAGGATTTTGTATTGTTCTTGCACAAATAACTCTTTTGTCAGGATGCACACTATTTTGGTGAGACTATATAGTGTCATTTATAAATGATCAGTATTTGTCTGATTTTATAAATTACTAAACTGTTACTCATCTACTGTTCATTTTAATATTTTGAAGGTTGAAGCAAATATTCATACAGTATTGTTGTTTAAAACATGCAAAACAATATAGATTTAAAATATCTGCCAATCCTACTTTGCATTTTTATCTTAGCATCAACATTCTGTTATAGTTTGTGTCAATATATTGAATGATTGCTTTTATATTTTGTTTTTGTTTTCGTTTTAATTGTAAAGTTTTAGTAATTTTGTGTTTTTGACATAACTTTTTTTATATTAATTTAAGGTTATTTTAGTACTTCTAGAAGTAAATGAAAATGAGAATGTTGTATTGGCAACTTTTATTTTATTACAGTTAATGTTTACGTCAAGTAATGAACACTTTATTCTAAGAAGTCTGTGTTACAGTGTAATTATACATTTCGGTACTGAGTGATATTAATTATCAATGTGTACTTATAGGGTTTGGAATAGGGTTTGGTTTAGGGTTAGTTGCATGTAATTATGCATAACTTACTGGTACATCTAACATATGTATCAAGGACACAGTAAAATAAAGTGTTAGTAACTAAATCCATTTATTTGTGGTTTTAGTTAATGTTTGCTTGTCTAATATCATATATTTATGTTTTAGTTCATGTTTGCTTGTATAATACCATATATTTATGGTTTTAGTTCATGTTTGCTCGTATAATATCATATATTTATGGTTTTAGTTCATGTTTGCTTGTCTAATATCATATATTTATGGTTTTAGTTCATGTTTGCTCGTATAATATCATATATTTATGTTTTAGTTAATGTTTGCTTGTATATCATCATATTTACGGTTATAGTTAATGTTTGCTTGTATAATACCATATATTTATGGTTTTAGTTAATGTTTGCTTGTCTAATATCATATATTTATGGTTGCAGTTAATGTTTGCTTGTCTAATATCATCCGGTTGGTCTCACCTGAAGCTCCTGGTGCTCTTGAAGGAGACGGTCGTACTCTTTGGTTAGTCCTTCGGTTTGTTTCTTCATGGCATCTAAATCCGACTTGGACTTCTTCAGAGCTACAGAAAAGCAAACGGCTGTTTAACTGACAGAGCTGCTGTTTTCCAGATGATTCATCTGATTGTGAGTGTAATCCAGGATCAGTGTTGTTGAGTGTAAGGCCTGTGCTCACCGTCTGCGCTGCTCTTCAGCTCCTCTGTCAGTCTCTGCACCTCTTTCTTCAGGAGCTTGTTCTCTTCTGTATCTTGTTTCTTCCCTCCTTCTCCTTTAGGGTCCACCAGTGCCTGAGGAAGACAACGGTTTGTCCTTCTGTTACTCAAGGGTCTTTCAGAAGGATCTATCAAGACCCAAACGCCACACACATTGATTTAATTCCTCCTCATGAGCATTAATAAACACTGAGGGACTGCTACAAAAAGCAGATGTCCAAGTCCAGGGTCTTACAGATCCTGTAAAAAGAAATTCCAGGACTTTCTAGCACTACTTTTTTGGTTTTCAAGGACTACAATCAGAGATCGCACTTATCAAACAATATCTTTAGTATTTTTTAAAACTCAACTTAGAGATATAAGGTTCTCAAAATACAACTTGCAACGCATTTAATAATATATATAAAATACAAAGTTTATAATGGTTATTGCTCAAATAATATTATAATATAATAATATGCTCAAATAATATAATAAGTTAATTTTGCATGAAAAGATTGTTTTTGTGTTTAAAAAAATAAATAAAAAATTCATATATTGTATTAAAATAAGTCAAGCACTTTTCAAGTACCTCTTTATAAATATGTGTGTTTTCCAGGACTCTCAAATTCAAGTACTTTAAGCACCTTGTACTAACCCTGCAAGTCTTATAATTTACCCCTAAATCAACAAGAAAAAAAGGGCATTCTCTTTTGCATAAAGAAAATAAGAACGTGTTTGCATTTGCATTACTTTAAAATTCTTCATTGAAAATATGTCTTATTTCTGTCCTCTGATTTTGAGCTGAAATGTATCCAATTTTTGGGCTTCAAAATCTAAGGTACCATTCACTCCTATTATAAAGCTTGGCAGAGACAGGATATTTTTAATATAACTCTGATTGTGTTTGGCAGAAAGAAGAAAGTCATATACACCTAGGATGGCTCGAGGGTGAGTAAATTAGAGGATCATTTTCATTTTTGGGTGAACTAGCCCTTTAATGTTAATGTATTTGACTTTGTTCACGCAGGGTATACAAATTTCCCCAAAAACTTTAAATAATATTTGTGCTTTTTTGGTGTTTTGAAAAAAAAGTGTTAATAAATTGGTGTTTTTTACACTTGTGTTCTCAGATAAAAACGACCGGCCAACAGAAATCGCTTATTAATCTCTCGGTATGCGTTTTGGTCGATTGGATCACAAGTAGACGAGGGAGACACATTCCCTTTTACACCTGGTGTTTTAATCCGTCTTAGACATTCGGAGATCATCAGCTTTAGTTTCTGCTCTGAGAGTGTGTGTTAGAAATCAGGAATGATGAGAGAACATTGTGCTTGGTACGTTTTTCATCTTCAAACCAAACTTGAGTCTTCAGCCGACAAAGTTTAAATCCCGTCTGGCTAGAGCTCTCCCTATAATGTTCCCGCATTAGATCAGTAGGCGGAGAGTAGAGAGTCTTCTGAGGCTGTTTGAACACATTCGACCACATGAGCGTTTACACTACGAAAGCAATCCAGTCATGCGTTTTCGACAAGCTCTGAATGTGGTCGAAAGTGGACAAGCTCAAAACGTTTTAGGCCCCGTTTACACTGCAGGTCTTGATGCCCAATTCTGATTTGTTGCCTAAATCCAAATTTTTTGACCGTCCATTTACACGTTCTTTCAATTGTGACCCATATCCGATTCATGTGTTTACACTTGCCATACTATCTGAAACATCGCGCATGCTTAAAGGGTTAAATTATCTTGCACAGATGGACGAACGCAAAATATGCTTGATGCTAGCTCTGCGATATGCGAAGTTCGCCAAACATCACCATGATTATGAGGTGGAGGAGGACGAAAAGTGGCATCATTGCACACATGCTTCAGTTACTGTGTGTGAGAGAGATCTCAGGACTGGTGGGAGCATATTGTGGCGGGCTTTAACGAGGAGCAGTGGGTTCGAAATTTTAGGATGAGCAAGCCAACCTTTGATATGTTGTGTCAACGTGTGTCCACATTCCTGTCCTACGACGAGACGTTTCATCAGGCTATCCGTCCCTTTGGAGAAGCGTGTCGGGGTTTCTCTCGTTATTAAACCGCGGAGACGCTGCCTAATGCCTCAGAAAATCCGATCTGCCTGTTTACATGACAGTCGCACTGGCACATATCCGATTTATATCTGATTTATTTCCACATATGAATGAGGCCTGAAACCGATCTCGAAATATCCGAATGCATGCGTTTTTTTCCTGTTTACAGTGTCATAGAACACATCCGATCTGTGTCACATAATTATGAGCAAAAAATCGGATTTGGGTCACATTTCACTGACAGTGTAAACGAGGCCTTTGACCCCGTTTACATCTGTATTTAGTGTCGTCCACTTGTGATCGGATTGATGAAAACACATCTTAATACCAGGTGTAAACAGTGCCGGAGGGGCATAAGCTCAGATCAGTGAGGCCTACGATCAATCAGTTTCACCTGATATTTGGTGCTAATATAGCATAATCAGACTGGGAACACAAAATTTAACCTGTTTGAGCATCTCATTGTCCTCCATGTATTTCTTGGCAGCTTTGTTGGCGCTTTCAGCCTGAGTCTGCAGAGCAGCACTGGTGCCGAGGGCCCCGGCCAACTGGTTAATCAGAGTGATGACTCTCCTCATGACACTGCGAGAAAAGAGCATCAATATACGGTCAATATCACAAGACAAGCTGCCAGCGGTCGACGTCATACGTGTAAAATCACGTACAGCCACAGGAAGAGCGAGAAGCCAGAGATGTAGAGGTTCCTCTGGGCTCGGAAGAGCTTCATGTGCATGTGGTCAAACATGTTGGGGTGCAGTTTGGCGTCTTTGGCCTGGTCGGCGTTCGAGTACTTCCTCACCTCACGCAGGGCGTCTGCAGCAGATTTACAGCACAGATGGATTAACTTGGGTCATTTCTAATCTCACTTTAGGTATTAAATACAGAACATGACATACCAAGAAAGAGAACAATGAGGATTACTATCATGGTGAGAAAGCCCTTGTTCCAGAACTGGGAAAGACGGTTCCAGATGCTCCATTTGAAGATCCTCTGCCATCTGCAAACGTGGACATCGGTAAGAGCAAGTGGACAACGGCAGACATACAAATGGATTAGACGGGCTCTGGAATATTTTACCTTTGCGGAGAGACGAAAGGTAGACAGAAGATGACAAGAACACCGATCTCCACATACAGGAAGGAAGCGACCGCAGTCCACTGCAACGTCATTTTGTTTCAGCTGCATGACAAAAAAGTAATAAAGAAATGTAAAAAGTATTTTATTTATACATACATGCATGTAAGTTTAGAAAATGCTGTACCAGATTATCAGCAACTGAAAAAACAAATGCATAATTCCTTCCTAATCAAGGCTGTTATTAATCTCAGTTAATCTTCTTATGGCATTATGCTCGGATCAAAGGTCTTGTTCAATAACATTCCTCCTGCCTCTTCCACTTACACACACTTTGACACTGTGTTTGACTCAATACCAGGAAGCATATACGCCTAATGTTTCTTTTTTTTACACACAAATCATTTTAACATACAGTCACCAAACATTATAGATAATAATAATAATATCTCAGTATAGTGCAGTTAGTAGACATAATTACATAATGATGTATATGTAGTTCAAATGCTTAAGTGTTATAATGCATATTAAATGTAAATATACGATCGAACAGGAAATGAACATTCAGCAAGACTCAAAACTCAAAAGCAGATAAAAAGGAAACACGACACCAGCCACAGAAGCAGAAAGGCGAACTGTTTTGCATCTCACCTATGTATATAAAGAAAATCTTCAAGGAAATTTCAGACGAACGACACAATTCAGGAAAACTAAACTAACTACGGACAAACACAGCAGCACTGCTGTCTCACTCGAGTGACGTCATTAGAGCGCGCGCTTTGCATCGTGCACGAGCGCTTGTCGATCATGTCATGGGAAAAGTTCATGATTAAACCTATTTTTTACAGTCTATGGATTAAACAGACAAACATTAATACGCATATAATCGAATAATAAATGTTTATCAACAAAAAGAAAGATTATAATATAATGTTTATAATTACTAAGAAAATACAGAAATGGGCAAAAAGAACAGAAAACTATCATGCATGGGGAAATGACGATGAATAGCAATAATGAAAGCTTCTCAGTGAATAATAAAAACTTATTTTGTGAGTTTTGTGTGAAATGTAATAATCTGATAATTAATTAATTTTGTCTCTCCATTTTTTGGTCTCTCCAAGTTATTAGATTTCAGAGCTGATGCAACACGATTATCATACTCGATTTGCAACGGTGTAATTCACTAAAATCACCACAGGAGGGCGAAACACTTTTATGTTTATACGCTGATTTCACGCAGCCGCCATTTTGAAATCGAAAGTGAGGCTCCGGTGGGAAGAACCCCGGAAGTAAAGATAAACAACAATGCCTTGGATTACCAACCTGAAGCTGCTGCCGCGATTTACACTATTGGATGTTAATATACAATATAGGATATGTATATAGTTCATTCCTGCTTCGTTTTTTACATTCTGAATTATATATAAAAAAAATATTTTATTTATAAATGAATTTCACTGTATATAGTCTAAGTATGAAAGAAATGTTTGTACATTTTTAGAATTGACACAACATCATTAAACACAACAATAGGCTATCACATTCACGACTCTCCTGTGATTAAAGGCGACACTTCCGGTTTTCTTCCCACCGGAGCCTCGCTTTCGATTTCAAAATAACGGCTGTGTGAAATCAGCGTATTAGACTCGATTTGCAACGGTGTAATTCACACAAATCCCCACAGGAGGGCGAAACACTTTAAAGTTCATTAGACTCGATTTGCAACGGTGTAATTCACACAAATCCCCACAGGAGGGCGAAACACTTTTATGTTTATTAGACTCGATTTGCAACGGTGTAATTCACTAAAATCACCACAGGAGGGCGAAACACTTTTATGTTTATTAGACTCGATTTGCAACGGTGTAATTCACACAAATCCCCACAGGAGGGCGAAACACTTTTATGTTCATTAGACTCGATTTGCAACGGTGTAATTCACACAAATCCCCACAGGAGGGCGAAACACTTTTATGTTTATTAGACTCGATTTGCAACGGTGTAATTCACACAAATCACCACAGGAGGGCGAAACACTTTTATGTTTATTAGACTCGATTTGCAACGGTGTAATTCACTAAAATCACCACAGGAGGGCGAAACACTTTTATGTTTATTAGACTCGATTTGCAACGGTGTAATTCACACAAATCCCCACAGGAGGGCGAAACACTTTAAAGTTCATTAGACTCGATTTGCAACGGTGTAATTCACACAAATCACCACAGGAGGGCGAAACACTTTAAAGTTCATTAGACTCGATTTGCAACGGTGTAATTCACTAAAATCACCACAGGAGGGCGAAACACTTTTATGTTTATTTGCATCGTGCACGAGCGCTTGTCGATCATGTCATGGGAAAAGTTCATGATTAAACCTATTTTTTACAGTCTATGGATTAAACAGACAAACATTAATACGCATATAATCGAATAATAAATGTTTATCCACAAAAAGAAAGATTATAATATAATGTTTATAATTACTAAGAAAATACAGAAATGGGCAAAAAGAACAGAAAACTATCATGCATGGGGAAATGATGATGAATAGCAATAATGAAAGCTTCTCAGTAAATAATAAAAACTTATTTTGTGAGTTTTGTGTGAAATGTAATAATCTGATAATTTATTTTGTCTCTCCAATTTTTGATCTCTCCAAGTTATTAGATTTCAGAGCTGATGCAACACGATTATCATACTCGATTTGCAACGGTGTAATTCACACAAATCACCACAGGAGGGCGAAACACTTTTATGTTTATTAGACTCGATTTGCAACGGTGTAATTCACACAAATCCCCACAGGAGGGCGAAACACTTTTATGTTTATAGACCCTTTTACTGTTTGTACACAATGATGACGTATGCGCGCGCATATTGGCAACGGAAGTATGGCGAGAATCAGCAGCGTGTCAAGCTACGCGAGCGGATTAAACAACAGACGCGAGCATTTTTTATTATGTCCTCGCTCCAATCAACACGTTTAATCGCCTGCAGCCACTCTTCTGAAACGGCCGTGATCCTGTCGGAATAATATAAAACTTAAGCCCCTTGGTGGAATATCGATTAGTGCAACCGTAAACGCAACAACCAGACATTTTGATGCTGGGAAACCGTTTTGATAAACTTTCGGAGTTGCTAACACGTTAGAGCCAGTGGAGAAAAACACCACTTCCGTTGCCAAAATGCGCGCGCAACTATTTGATCACGTGGGCTGTAAAAGGGTCTATTAGACTCGATTTGCAACGGTGTAATTCACACAAATCCCCACAGGAGGGCGAAACACTTTTATGTTCATTAGACTCGATTTGCAACGGTGTAATTCACTAAAATCACCACAGGAGGGCGAAACACTTTTATATTTATTAGACTCAATTTGCAACGGTGTAATTCACACAAATCCCCACAGGAGGGCAAAACACTTTTATATTTATTAGACTCAATTTGCAACGGTGTAATTCACACAAATCCCCACAGGAGGGCGAAACACTTTTATGTTCATTAGACTCGATTTGCAACGGTGTAATTCACTAAAATCACCACAGGAGGGCGAAACACTTTTATATTTATTAGACTCAATTTGCAACGGTGTAATTCACACAAATCCCCACAGGAGGGCAAAACACTTTTATGTTTATTAGACTCGATTTGCAACGGTGTAATTCACTAAAATCACCACAGGAGGGCGAAACACTTTTATGTTTATTAGACTCAATTTGCAACGGTGTAATTCACACAAATCACCACAGGAGGGCGCAACACATTTAAATTCATTGGACTTAATTTGTTTTGGTGTAATTCACACAAATCACCACAGGAGGGCGAAAAAGATTTTAATTAATTAAACTCGATTTGCATCATTGTAATTCACAAAAATAACCACAGGAGGGCGCAACACATTTAAATTCATTGGACTTAATTTGTTTTGGTGTAATTCACAAAATTCAGCACAAATAAGCCAAAGTGTTTTGACTTATTTGCAAATATATTTATTTGAACAGAAGACAGGACGGAACATCGAGTGTAAATAGTTATGATTGGCAGTTCATATGTTTTTCTGCTCTCACCCTCTTACAGAAGTGTAGCGCATTTACACTTACTCATTAGATTCACAAATCCGTATATATTTCTTTGATATTATTTGTACTGCTGTAATTCACATAAATCACCACAGGAGGGCGCAATTACAAGCTTGAATATAAAATCAACTTGACAAAAAAAGCAGTTTTACAAATCCCAAAAAAGTTTTTCATTAAGAACAGCTCAGCTTAAGCATATATTGTTTTTAGTCTGATAATGAAAGTTAAGTATAATTAATCCTTGCAATATCAGTGATTGTCAAGTATTGTAATTGAGTATTTTTCCACAATGACAAAAAGTATGTCTTGAGGTTTGAACTAAAAAAAAGTAATTAAATCTAATATGAAAGACCAAACCAGCCCTGAGTTTGACACAATCTCTGTGGAAGAGAAGATCATTGTTTGATCAAACTTTTTTTTTCATTGTTTTTACACTACAAACAATATAAGAGATGATAAAGCACATTTATTAACTGAAACTCAGTGGTGTAATGGGTAAATGAGTGCCTTTGAATCACAACACTGGAACAGAGACCTGTGATCAAATCCCACAGACACAATGAACATCTTTTCCTCAACCTAAGTTAAGATCAAATCTAAATGACCTTAAAAACATCATCAGTGCGTCTCAGGCTCTGTGGCTCAGTGGATAGTTGTCTACCTTTCAAACCAGAAAGTTCTGGTTCAAACCCAACATTTGCTGAAGTTCTTCATCATTTAACACAAAGCTCTGGATCAAACCTGTTGAAATCGCTCATCATCTCTGCAGTCTCAGTGGCTCAGGAGAGAAAGAGTTGTGTTTCAATCACAGCGTCCTGAGTTCAAATCCCACTATTGCTGACTTTCAATTATTCTCATTAGACAAGGAGTCCCAAAAACCAGTTGTTGTTGTGAAATCCATGATGGGCGAGTGGATAAACACACACTCTCAGAGGACAAGACTGTGATGAAGACATAGGATCAAATCTCACTTCAACTGCTTTATTGGAAACTCTCAGGATAATAGTGAAATAGAAGTTCCTTCACATGAAGCAACAAGAGATCTGTGGCTCACAGGTAAGAGCGCTGCCTCACGGTTCAGAGGTTGCTGGTTCAATCCCAGCCGGGTCTCTGCGATAGGAGTGTGTGGTGTGTGTGTGAGCGGCGCGTGCCCAAACGAGGGGGAAACCAGTGCGGTCTCCCCCCGGAGCTTCCGGCACAATCACCAGCAGCAGTTATGCTTTTGACAACAGGGAACAAAAAAGGTATTAGTACATAAAAAATTCACTCCCCGTTCCTCCCCCACTCGTTTAGGTTCCCATCATTTGCTTTTCAAAGGAGCGGCCCTTCAAAAAGACAGTGATAGGAACCTACATGTTTAGCACAGTAAAACACACAATCACACATCATATACATTACCTGTCCATGAGCAGAAGTCCATCATTACAGTCAATGTCTGTCACACGACTCTGAGCTCGGGATGTAATGGTTCAAACACATTCCTTCTGTAAAGAAACACATTTAAAAAAAAATAAAAAATTACTCAATATTCTACATCTAAAAAATGAGAATGTCAAAGTTAGTCTAAAGACTAGCTAATACATGAAAATGGAATAAATTGAAAGCCTAAAGCTGTACAGTGTGAAAAATATATTGCTGAGTGTATTATATTTCAGTGATGCTGTATCAATAATAATCTTTTAATTCAATTCAAATTAAGATGAGACTTTCCTTCACAATAAACAAGAGTAATCCTAAAAGGCTGATTTCCAGCACATGGTGTTAGCCCTGATCTGTTCTGGACTGTATTTATGATGCTTTACATTAGAAGTAAAATCACTGCATCTCTACAAAAGCATGAAGCAGCAGAAACACCAGAGCTTCTCACTCCAACTGACTCTATTAACAAACACCAGAGCTTCTCACTCCAACTGACTCTATTAACAAACACCAGAGCGTCTCACTCCAACTGACTCTATTAACAAACACCAGAGCTTCTCACTCCAACTGACTCTATTAACAAACACCAGAGCGTCTCACTCCAACTGACTCTATTAACAAACACCAGAGCTTCTCACTCCAACTGACTCTATTAACAAACACCAGAGCTTCTCACTCCAACTGACTCTATTAACAAACACCAGAGCGTCTCACTCCAACTGACTCTATTAACAAACATCAGAGCTTCTCACTCCAACTGACTCTATTAACAAACACCAGAGCTTCTCACTCCAACTGACTCTATTAATAAACACCAGAGCGTCTCACTCCAACTGACTCTATTAACAAACACCAGAGCTTCTCACTCCAACTGACTCTATTAACAAACATCAGAGCTTCTCACTCCAACTGACTCTATTAACAAACATCAGAGCTTCTCACTCCAACTGACTCTATTAACAAACACCAGAGCTTCTCACTCCAACTGACTCTATTAATAAACACCAGAGCTTCTCACTCCAACTGACTCTATTAACAAACACCAGAGCTTCTCACTCCAACTGACTCTATTAACAAACATCAGAGCTTCTCACTCCAACTGACTCTATTAACAAACACCAGAGCTTCTCACTCCAACTGACTCTATTAACAAACACCAGAGCGTCTCACTCCAACTGACTCTATTAACAAACACCAGAGCTTCTCACTCCAACTGACTCTATTAACAAACATCAGAGCTTCTCACTCCAACTGACTCTATTAACAAACACCAGAGCTTCTCACTCCAACTGACTCTATTAACAAACACCAGAGCGTCTCACTCCAACTGACTCTATTAACAAACACCAGAGCGTCTCACTCCAACTGACTCTATTAACAAACACCAGAGCTTCTCACTCCAAATGACTCTATTAACAAACACCAGAGCTTCTCACTCCAACTGACTCTATTAACAAACACCAGAGCTTCTCACTCCAACTGACTCTATTAACAAACACCAGAGCTTCTCACTCCAACTGACTCTATTAACAAACACCAGAGCGTCTCACTCCAACTGACTCTATTAACAAACACCAGAGCTTCTCACTCCAACTGACTCTATTAACAAACATCAGAGCTTCTCACTCCAACTGACTCTATTAACAAACACCAGAGCTTCTCACTCCAACTGACTCTATTAACAAACACCAGAGCGTCTCACTCCAACTGACTCTATTAACAAACACCAGAGCTTCTCACTCCAAATGACTCTATTAACAAACACCAGAGCTTCTCACTCCAACTGACTCTATTAACAAACACCAGAGCTTCTCACTCCAACTGACTCTATTAACAAACACCAGAGCTTCTCACTCCAACTGACTCTATTAACAAACACCAGAGCTTCTCACTCCAACTGACTCTATTAACAAACACCAGAGCTTCTCACTCCAACTGACTCTATTAACAAACACCAGAGCTTCTCACTCCAACTGACTCTATTAACAAACACCAGAGCGTCTCACTCCAACTGACTCTATTAACAAACATCAGAGCTTCTCACTCCAACTGACTCTATTAACAAACACCAGAGCTTCTCACTCCAACTGACTCTATTAACAAACACCAGAGCGTCTCACTCCAACTGACTCTATTAACAAACACCAGAGCTTCTCACTCCAACTGACTCTATTAACAAACACCAGAGCTTCTCACTCCAACTGACTCTATTAACAAACACCAGAGCGTCTCACTCCAACTGACTCTATTAACAAACATCAGAGCTTCTCACTCCAACTGACTCTATTAACAAACACCAGAGCTTCTCACTCCAACTGACTCTATTAATAAACACCAGAGCGTCTCACTCCAACTGACTCTATTAACAAACACCAGAGCTTCTCACTCCAACTGACTCTATTAACAAACATCAGAGCTTCTCACTCCAACTGACTCTATTAACAAACATCAGAGCTTCTCACTCCAACTGACTCTATTAACAAACACCAGAGCTTCTCACTCCAACTGACTCTATTAATAAACACCAGAGCTTCTCACTCCAACTGACTCTATTAACAAACACCAGAGCTTCTCACTCCAACTGACTCTATTAACAAACACCAGAGCTTCTCACTCCAACTGACTCTATTAACAAACACCAGAGCGTCTCACTCCAACTGACTCTATTAACAAACACCAGAGCGTCTCACTCCAACTGACTCTATTAACAAACACCAGAGCTTCTCACTCCAACTGACTCTATTAACAAACACCAGAGCTTCTCACTCCAACTGACTCTATTAACAAACACCAGAGCTTCTCTCTCCAACTGACTCTATTAACAAACACCAGAGCGTCTCACTCCAACTGACTCTATTAACAAACACCAGAGCGTCTCACTCCAAATGACTCTATTAACAAACACCAGAGCTTCTCACTCCAACTGACTCTATTAACAAACACCAGAGCTTCTCACTCCAACTGACTCTATTAACAAACACCAGAGCTTCTCTCTCCAACTGACTCTATTAACAAACACCAGAGCGTCTCACTCCAACTGACTCTATTAACAAACACCAGAGCGTCTCACTCCAACTGACTCTATTAACAAACACCAGAGCTTCTCACTCCAACTGACTCTATTAACAAACACCAGAGCTTCTCACTCCAACTGACTCTATACAAACACCAGAGCGTCTCACTCCAACTGACTCTATTAACAAACACCAGAGCTTCTCACTCCAACTGATTCTATTAACAAACACCAGAGCTTCTCACTCCAACTGACTCTATTAACAAACACCAGAGCTTCTCACTCCAACTGACTCTATTAACAAACACCAGAGCTTCTCACTCCAACTGACTCTATTAACAAACATCAGAGCTTCTCACTCCAACTGACTCTATTAACAAACACCAGAGCTTCTCACTCCAACTGACTCTATTAACAAACACCAGAGCGTCTCACTCCAACTGACTCTATTAACAAACACCAGAGCTTCTCACTCCAACTGACTCTATTAACAAACACCAGAGCTTCTCACTCCAACTGACTCTATTAACAAACATCAGTCCAGTAGATTACCTAAGACTACAACAACACACAAAAACCACCATATCTTATAATTCTGCTAAATAATATGAATATCAGGAGGCGATTCATTCAAAGATTATAACTGTAACTCAACAACTACCGATTCATTAGTTCTGAAGGTCTGAGGGAGTTCAGCAATAGAGCAGAATGTAAACAAAGACTAAATTACCTGACAGAGCAACTCATTTACTGAAGAAATTATCTATACTTACTGTTACTTACTGGTGAAAAGCGTGACACTCGATTCCCGCATTTTATCGGACTGTATGTCGGTTTATTTGCTGAAATATGTCCAGTTGTTTGATATTAATAGCTGTCATCTGCATGTGTTGTAGCGACTGTCATCAAGCGTCAATGTTGTCAAGGATCCAAAGGAGTCGCTCTGACGGTGAAACCCGCTCACGCCGCCTAGTGGAGCGGATGAAGAACTGCGCTTCAGGTTCTGTCGTTCTATCAGCACTGTAGAGCCAAACTGGTGCTCTGGGTAAGTGAACTTTCGGTCTCGGTGAGAGGGTTGACACATTTCATTTTCATATAGTTGAACTAATGTATGATTTTGTCAGGATCTGAGTCAGATCAGCTCTCCTCTGATGGGGTAAGAAAGACAGATCAAATGTTCTGCTGAAAGTCACATCTCAAGAGTAAACACACATGTGCGCGACGAAAGATCTGATTCTTTTAGTTTGTCTATCGTTTAAGTTTATTTGTTTTTATCTATTTTAAGTATTGTTTATTACGTTTGTTCACAGTTAAAAATATATATACAACGACTAAACATTTAATGGTGTTTAAAGGCAGTTTTCACTCGTTAATTTAACAGGCACATGCATTTCAAAGTTTCAGATCAGTGTTTCAGCGCCGCCTTGTGGACAATAAGCGTATCTGCATGAACCACAGCAGTGTGAAAGCATGAACAGAAAACTATAGTATGTATTTATTAAATCAAATTTATGATACTAAAAGAACAACACAGCCATTAGACTATGGGGTTTTCTTTATTAAATGAATGTTTTTCTGAAAATACAGCAGCATGTGAAATGTTCTCCAGTTTTCCACAACAGACTCAATGAGGGGATCTTCCTCTGTGTCACTGATGATGACGAGGAGGTGAATCTCAGAGTCCGCAGAGATCAATGTGTCTCATCCTTGTGGACAATAAGTGTATCTGCATTAATAACTGAAAACAGCAGTTGGAGGAAAGAGGGGCGTCTAATCCTGTTCCCGGAGAGACACTTTCCTGAGTTTATCTCCAACCTCATTAAACACACCTGGAGCGGCTGATCAAGGTCTTTAGCTTTACTAGAAACTTCCAAGCAGGTGTGTTGGGTGTGTTTCTAATTCATATAAACTTTATTTACTTGAATAAACAAATTATATTTACTAGTCATGTATGTGTTGTCAGTGTTTAACTGGTTAATATTTTATAATTTGTTGTACATGTGACTGATCCAGGTTCAGGCCTGAGCAGAAATAATAATAAAGTTTTGTCATACAAATGTACACAGATAATGTGGAGGAAATTATTAAGCGATTCATGTTCTTGAGCCAGTAAATTCTGACAAAGCAAAGAACACAAATACATTGAGCTACTCTGAACAATGCCTGAACTTCGTATTTTGAGCACTTCTTGCGTTGTTTTTGCCTCTTCACGATGACTCGCTTAATTTAGTCCTAAACTGTAAGTCGCTTTGGACAAAAGCATCTGCTAAATGAATAAATGTAAACACAAATACACTTGTCTGCATTCCAAACACTATCTGCCTCATGATCGTTGCAGGCTCTGTGGATGATTAACTGTCCTGGGTTCAAATCCCATTATTGCTTGTGTTTAATTGTGGGAATTATATCCAACAAAGTGTATCAAGACTGTTTCCAAATGCAAACTGACCAAATAAAGCTTAGTGGCTTCAGAAATAAAGCCTTGTGATTTAAACACAAGTTTCCTGTGAATCCCCCTATTGCTTACATTAATGCTGTAGATAAACTAAAAATCAACTGAATTGAACCAGCTTGGAGTTCACAAAGTCTGGCTCAGTGGTAAATCACTTGTCTCTCATATGTGGGGTTCTTGGATGAAGTCCCACAATTGCAAACATTTTACCATTATTTAACACAAAGCTCTCAAGAAAAACCCATCCAAAACATACATTTTCTCATCTGATTCAGTGGCTCAAGCGGTAAAGCGTTCCTGAACTCCTGAGTTTGAAACCCACTACTGCTTACATTAAATGTATTACCCATTACTAATATTTTGACTATATATTTCTGTAACGAAGCCCTCTGTGGCTCAGTGGTAAAACACTTGCCTGTCATACAATGAGTTCCTGGTTCAAATCTTGCAATTTCTAATATTTTCATTATAGAAAACAAAGCCCTCAATAAAGCTCAGCCCAACACATCCATCAGTATCTCAGGCTCAGTGGCTCAGGAGATAAAGCGTTGTGTTTTAGGGTGTACTCACACTAGCCAGTTTGAACCGTGCCCGAGTGCGTTTGACCACCAAAGCGCGGTTCGTTTGACTAGTGTGAGTGCTCCGAACCGTGCCCGGGCGCGGCTCGATTAGCCGGCCCTGGCCCGCTTGGAAGAGGTGGGCCAGAGCACGGTTCAGTTGGACTCGGGCGCGGTTCGCATGCAGTGTGAGCGCTAACCGTGCTGGACTCCATTGTGTTCAGTGAGAGCGCCGCTCTTCCTGTTTATCCCGAAACCGTCGCACCATAATGAAGTAAGCGTGCTCCGGCACGAATGCTGAAACCCTATGTGAGTGCAGGCCAGAGGGGGAGTGGGGAGGGGGGACAATCGTACTCGGGCCCGGTTCATGGCAACCGTGCCTAGTGTGAGTACACCCTTAATCTTGGAGTCACGAGTTCAAATCCCCCTTTTACATGCGTTACATCGTACATCCAAAAACATGATCCAAACTCCTGAATCAAACGTGAGAGCCATGATGGTGCAGTGGTTAAACACACATTACCTGCAGATAATACTGCAATGAAGACATGGGTTCAAACCCAACAAAAGCTTTTACCATTATTTAACACAAAGATCTCAAGAAAAACTCATTCAAAACATCAATTTTCTCATCTGATTCAGTGGCTCAAGCGGTAAAGCATCCTGTTATAGATTGTGGAGTCTTGAGTTTGAATCCCACGACTGCTTATATTAAATGCATTACCCATTACTAATATTTTCACTATATATTTCTGTAACAAAGCCCTCAATAAAGCTCAGCCCAACACACCCATCAGTATCTCAGGCTCGGTGGCTCAGGAGATAAAGCGTTGTGTTTTAATCTTGGAGTCACGAGTTCAAATCCCCCTTTTACATGCGTTACATCGTACATCCAAAAACATGATCCAAACTCCTAAACCAAATGTGAGAGCCATGATGGTGCAGTGGTTAAACACACATTATCTGCAGATAATGAAGACATGTGTTCAAACCCAACAAAAGCTTTTTCTATTATATAACACGAAGGTCTCCATAAAACACCATCCAAAACCACCATTGACACCTTAGACTCAGTGGCTCAGAAGATAAACTGTTGTGCTTTAGTCTTGGAGTCCTGGGTTCGAGTCCCACTATTGCTAAGGTTTAATTGTTGTCGTTAAATCAGACAAACTGCCCCAAACAGCTTCTCTCAGTGTGAAAGCCACGATGGCACTAGTGGCTAAACACACGTTGGTTGCGGACAAGGCTGCGATAGAGGAATGGGTTCAAACCCCACCTCATCATGTGGGAAACATCCCACAGGAAAACAGAAAGCTGAGGCAACAGCAAAGTACCTGGGGCGGTACACCAAACAAGAGGTGTGATGGAAAATATGGAGACCTGAGGCTCACAGAAAACTGAGCACTCTGAGAAACACGGACTCACTGGCTAAAGTACCTGGGGCGGTAAAACAGATGAGCTACACAACAGTGAGACACTCAAACCTGGGGCGGTAACACAGAGACTCGGGCTGGCTGACAAACCTGGGGCGGTAACACAGAGACTCGGGCTGGCTGACAAACCTGGGGCGGTAACACAGAGCTGAGAGATGAAGGCAGGAGAGGAGGAGGAGGAGGAGGTGCAAAGAAGGGGAAAAAAGCTTTTAATTTCTTTTTTTTTATAAAAAAAAAGTATTTTCTTTAATTTAAAAAAAATCGCATTTTTTCCCCAAAAACCTTCACTACCATTTAGAGGAACAGCAGAGTGGGGATTTGAACCCTGGTCTCCCACATCAGGTTTAGCTCTCACACCATGAGCTCTGACCGCTGGACCATCAGCATCTCACAACAAGAACTCTTCGTTTGTATACTTTGTAGAAAAGCAATTGCAGACATTTTGAAAAAAAAAAAAAGCAATAATAAATGCAAAAAATCTTTAAAAACAGATTTTAAAGTTGTCTAAAACTTAATAAATGTCAATTGACATATATACATTCATCAGCAGTGCACACACACTGCAAAAAAATTAAATAATAAATTTAAGTTAAAAAATAATTTAAGTAAGTTTGACCACAATAGGATGTTTCTATAAACTGCATCACTTCCGGCTGTGTAAACTGCATCACTTCAGTTCATAGAAACATCCTGACGGCTGTAAATGTGTCTAAAACTACAATGTGAAACAAATACAAAAATTATACTCCAGTAATTTACATTTATGCATTTGGCAGACGCTTTTATCCAAAGCGACTTACATTGCATTTCAAGGTTCTTATCAGTTCATGCTTTCCCTTGGCGTTGCAAGCGCTCAATATCAATAATACTAATTTTTGTCTTGATCAAACTTCTTTGCAGTTTTGTTGCGATGATACTTCTAATTACATTCATGTGTTTCATGCCACAAACTATAAGAACACTGAATAGAAAGAAAATGTTAGTGTGTATGTTTGTTCACACAACATTACTTGATGCCTTATTATTAATCTGGTGTATGTTGTGCTCCACACTACTGAACTCAACTGTGTTCATCAGCTTTCTCTGCTGAATGAATGCTGTGTGACTCACATGCTGTAGAAGTCGAGGTTATGGCCTTCAGTCTGTCTCTGTGATTCTGGGGACGCAAAAAAACATGTTTTACAATCTCTCCATCCGGTTCTCAATGTGTTGTAGGACAGTAAATAAAACTTACCAAACGGTTACCGAAAGTTCACCCAAAAATGTAAATTCTGTCATCATTTGCTCACCCTCATGTCATTATAAACCTGCATGACGTGGAACACAAAAGAAGATATTTTTGTTTCAATGGGTTTTAATGACCACTGACTTCTATTGGATGGAGAAAATAAAACAATTTTACTACTTTTACAGGCACCCTCATAATGCGATTATAATGAGAGTAAACTTTACCTCATGTAAACAATTCTTTGATCAAATTGATGCAATTTAGCTCATAATTGTAGTAACAATAATCGTAGTAAAATATGTGGCGTATGCATCTAAACCCTTCAATCGCATGTATTCCACTCTGACCAAAGTGTGCATGTACATAGGGCTGCACGATATTGAAGAAAAATGCGATATGCGATAACTCATTAAATAATGCGATATTCGATATGCGATCCGATAATGCTTAAAGTGTGTAAAATAAACTTAAATTTTCTTTAAAATATATTTAAAATGATATAACCTACATACGCGTTTCACATTCTTTTTGTGACAAGAAAACATCCCTACAACTTCTGAAAGTGAACATCAGTGTTTTACTGTCGCATAAGAAGTGTTATTTTAACATCAGTGTAAACCACGGGGTTTAGGGGTTCAGGAAAGCCTACATTAGGTTTATTTAACAACAGAAACTGAATAATCAAATGTAAAAATAAAACTTAGTTTTCACTCTATGAATTAAATATATACTGATTCTTATTCAGCCAAGAACAGTGAGTGATTTTCTCTTTGTCTTTTGATCATGACCCCAGTTATTGCAAGGTGTTGCGATATGCATATCGCGATATATACATTTGCGATATTTCGATAATTTCGATATATTGTGCAGCCCTACATGTGCTTGTGATGGACACTAGTGAGATGTCATGCACAGATTTGTAACCACAGCAGTAAAGGCAGCGTCACATTTTTGGGGTTCATGTGGACAACGTTGCGCGACACGAATGTAATGAAGTGTATTGTTGGTCAAAACACTGACATGAAGACATTTAGGCGCATCACAGTCAAAATCCAATACATCATAGAAATGTGTTTTGCATTTGACGCAAGTAGATGATGAGTTTATCATTTGTGCTGTGCACTGGGGTGTGTGAATAATGGTGGAAAAAATAACCACAATTCTTAGTGAATAATCAGAATAATGAAAACTGCATTGTAAACAGGAGTGAAGAGGTTTGCTTGTGTCATGTACACATCTTAAAGCCATTAAGTCCTTTACTCAGATTTTTGGACATAATAATCAAGTCTAGTCAATGACACATTTCTCAAAATATCTTTTTTTATGTCCCACAGAAGAGTTATACTGGTTTGAAACAACACGAGGGTGAGAAAACGATGACAATTATTAGTTGAACTATCACTTACAGTTGTGGTCAGAATTATTGGCACCCCTGGCAAAGATGATCAAAGATGGCTGTAAAAAATAGGCTAAATCTTCATTGTTTATTCCTTTGATCTTTCATAAAAAAAATGTGCTAAAAGCTATCGTGTGATTTAAGTAAAAAGTAATTGAAAGTGGGGGGAAACTCACATTATGAAATTAATGTTTTTCTCCACAATACGCACCCTTTTATTAAATACTTTCTGATCAGAGACCATTCCTCCATACAGAATCTCTCCAGATCCTTCAGATTCCCAGATCCATGTTGGTGCTCTACTCATTTTCTATGGGGTTCTGGTCAGGGGACTGGGATGGTCATGGCATTTTGTTGTCAGTGGCACATTTTTGTGATGATTTTGATGTTTGTTTTGGATTGTTGTCCTGATGAAAGATCCAACCACGGCCCATTATAAGATTTCTAGCAGAGGCCGTCAGGTTTAGATTTTTTAGCTTTTGGTATTTGCTAGAAACCATGTATCTGAACAAGATGTCCAGGACCTCCAGCAAAAAAAAAATATGCCCACAACATTAAAGATCCAGCAGTATATTTAACCGTGGACATGGGATCCCAGTTTGCACCAAACCCAAAAAGCTCTTTTGTTTAGTTTCATCTGACCACAGAATCCAGTCCCGTCGTGTCTGACAATCTGACCACTGAATATGCTGGAGCTTGTTTTTGGATGAAGGGGTTGTTTGATATATGAAGGGGTTGTTTGATATATTTTTTAGGCTTTCTGACCCCCAAGACTCAACTAATCTCTGCAATTCTCCATCTGTGATCCTTGGAGAGTCTTTGGCCACTCAAACTTTCCTCCTCGTCGTGCATTAAGACAATATAGACACACGTCCTCTTCCTGGCAGATTCGTAACATCTTTAGTTCTTAATTATTGCCCTGATGGTGGAAACGGGAATTTTCAATTCTTTAGCCATTTTCTTACAGCCACATTCTAGTTTGTGAAGCTCAACAATCTTTGCTGCACATCAGAACTATATTCTTTGGTTTTACTCATTGTGATGGATGATAAAGTGAATTTGGCCTTTGTGTTTCCTCATATTTACATATATTCTGGTGTGCTAAAAAATGTAAATATTAATGGGAATATACTTTAGATATTTTACTCATAACAAATTCTAGGGGTGCCAATAATTTTGGGTAACCACTTTTTGGTTATAGTTTTAACTATAAAACTATATCATATTTATAGTTATACTATAGTTAAAGTTATAGTAAAAGTATAGCTAACTAGCTAACCATGTTGTTGTTTTTTTGGCAGATTGATTAACCTACAATTTGTATAAAAGTTAAACTATGGTAAGTGTACCAAAACCATGGTTAATATGTGGTTATCCGGGTTTACAATAACCTTATTTTTTAGTAAAACCATGGTTAATGTTCGTAAGGGCCATTAGACTATTACCTAAAGTGACACCACAACATCAGCAAATAAAAAGCCCTATTGCTTATTATTCTACTTTATAAGCTTTATAGGAATCACTTAGATTTACATTATAAAGGTAAAGCAACAATTACTGATTCATTTGTTCTTCTAAAGGTCTGACAAGTGAGTTGAGAAATACAACAGTAGAGCAGCATCAACCAGTGACTCCAGCAAACTGATTTGACATCAGAAGAATAATACATCAATACTAACTTAATTAACAACTTAAATACAAATGAGGACTGTTATATAATCCGTGATAGTGACTTTACGAGAGAAAAGCACTTTATGCGTAAAGTTACTTACAGGTGAGTCGCGTGGCATTGTCGATTTCCCCCATTATCGCAATGTGTGTCAGTTGATTTTGCTGCTGGGCTGGACTATGTGCTGTTGAATGACACTGTCACTGAGCTGTCATCTGCAGGATCTGTACTTTTATGACTGTAAAACGATCAGAACGGACATCAGGTGTCATCATGTTGTTGACAAGGATCAAACGCAGTCATGAACGTGAAGCACTTACGCCCGTAGAGGAGCGAATGACAAACTGCACCAGTTTCTACCAGACGAGTCGTGTCTCACCAGCAACAGACTGAAAACCACTTCAAGTTGTGTTACTGACTCAGTTCTTAAACGTCTAGTTACTCATAAGAAAACTCAGAGTTTATTACGTTAACGTAAGACAGATGAAAAACAGGTGATGACCGGCTCCCTCTTGTGGTCAACAAGTGTATCAGCAGCATTAATACAAGAAACACCAAACTCAGAGTGGCAGTCGTTGGGGAGAGGGCACAAGCCGCACAACGTTGTATTTGATATATTTTAAAACAAATCAGGGATTTTGTCAGCATCTAAACCAGTAGATAAACTTAGAGTCTACAGGTAGGCCTAGCTGATTCAAATCAAATGAACTGGGGTAAGAGTCAGACAGATAAATGTGTTGATCTGAGAGTCACATGGAGGACACTCAAACACAAATATAATAGGGATAAAAGATCTTCTAAAACACTCCCTTTGGGTGGCTTGTTTAAGTGTGAAGTTTTTTAATGATCTTTTAAGTATTCTTTATCGTTTTCTGTTCACAGTTAAAACAATGGTGTTTGTAGATTCACACCAGTTTTCGAGAAAAGCTTTATTGTTTATTATGAACAAAGGGCCGATGGTCTAATAGTCTAATTATCATTAAAGTCTGTATCAAAATGACTTATGACATATATTATAATGCTGAAAAAACCTGTCTGCTGGTTGGCTGGTTTAAGCTGGAAGTAGCTGGTTTCCCAGACTGGCCAGCTAAAACAAGTGGCCAAAACCAATCTTAAACCAGACTGGTTTTATCCGGGGGGTTTTTCTTCGGCAGAGAGCCTCTTCTAGAACAGATATAACACTATGCAGGTTTGTTCAAAACACAGATTTTCTTAAATCGATTGAACTGATAGGATTATAAAGCTAATTCTGCACCAATCAAATATCTTCCGCTCTTCTCACTGTGATCATAACAGAGTACAGATGTCTATACAACGAGTAAATGTTCCACAGAGAAATGGGGGCAATAATTTATACTAAAATATGTATTTGCATGAGTCATAAAAATCACCCAAGAAATGTTTTAATAGGACTGTTTAATAACTGTAATGGGATCCTAATATGAACAATACATGACAGATTACTGCTGTTAAAGAAGTAAAAGTGTATTACATCGAGATTGCTTTTGTTTTGTCTGTAACTTAGTGATGTAAAACTGCCTTTCTGATTTACAACTGTAGACAAAGAAGCTTTATGCAGTTTATATTGTAGCATTTGCATAGGCTACTTTATTGACACACAGACATACAACAACTATTTTACTTTCTTTTTTTATATAATACATAAATTAGCCAATAAAAAATCTGACATGCTGGTAAAATGTCTTACAGGTAATATTAGGTTTAGTAATCGAATCAGAATAGATGGTAGGAAAAGTTAATAAAGTTTCTAAAAAAAAAAAGGCATAGTTGCACTTTAAGCATAGCGGACGGTGAAACACTTTTTTAGTTTATTAGACTCGATATGCACCTGTGTAATTCACACAAATCACCACAGGAGGGCAAAACTCTTTTATGTTCATTAGACTCGATTTGCAACGGTGTAATTCACACAAATCACCACAGGAGGGCGAAACTCTTTTATGTTCATTAGACTCGATTTGCAACGGTGTAATTCACACAAATCACCACAGGAGGGCAAAACTCTTTTATGTTCATTAGATTCGATTTGCAATGGTGTAATTCACACAAATCCCCACAGGAGGGCGAAACACTTTTATGTTCATTAGATTCGATTTGCAATGGTGTAATTCACACAAATCCCCACAGGAGGGCGAAACTCTTTTATGTTCATTAGACTCGATTTGCAACGGTGTAATTCACACAAATCACCACAGGAGGGCGAAACTCTTTTATGTTCATTAGATTCGATTTGCAACGGTGCAATTCACACAAATCACCACAGGAGGGCGAAACTCTTTTATGTTCATTAGATTCGATTTGCAACGGTGCAATTCACACAAATCACCACAGGAGGGCGAAACTCTTTTATGTTCATTAGACTCGATTTGCAACGGTGCAATTCACACAAATCACCACAGGAGGGCGAAACTCTTTTATGTTCATTAGACTCGATTTGCAACGGTGTAATTCACACAAATCACCACAGGAGGGCGAAACTCTTTTATGTTCATTAGACTCGATTTGCAACGGTGTAATTCACACAAATCACCACAGGAGGGCGAAACTCTTTTATGTTCATTAGTTTCGATTTGCAACGGTGCAATTCACACAAATCACCACAGGAGGGCGAAACTCTTTTATGTTCATTAGACTCGATTTGCAACGGTGCAATTCACACAAATCACCACAGGAGGGCGAAACTCTTTTATGTTCATTAGATTCGATTTGCAACGGTGTAATTCACACAAATCACCACAGGAGGGCAAAACTCTTTTATGTTTATTAGACTCGATTTGCAACGGTGTAATTCACACAAATCACCACAGGAGGGTGAAACTCTTTTATGTTTATTAGACTTGACTTGCAATGGTGTAATTCACTCACCAGGGGGCCAATGTTTCGGAAAAAACTGGAGCTTCCCCGGGCGCCGCCATTGATTAGCGGACCATCACCTGCTGTTAGCATTTCATTGACTCCCATTCATTTTGGCGTCACTTTGACAGCGAATAACTTTACATCTGAGGCGTTTAAAGACTCCATTTGTCCATTATTTATTCCTAAAGAAACACGAAAATGTATAAAAGGCTCCATTACCTTGTATCTTATGTCATGGCCCCGTAGAAGCAGTTTTTGTAAAAATAGGCTAACGATTGCGTCATAACCACACGACTCTGTCGCACAGTAGAGAGATTACCGTATGGAAAGGAGGAGAAGCTCGCAGGCAATCGGGGGGATGTGGAGGCAAAATGACAAAATGATTAATCAGAATACTTAGCAAAAGTTTCTCCTGCTCCTAGCTCATGGACACCTCCCACTCACACTCTCCGTCTCTGCAAGTTTCGGAAGGGAATGATTCAGATTTCTCTTGACACAGCTACTAGAAGACAGACGGGTTGCTCACGTCACATCTACGTCGTCAAGCTCAGTTTGAGTCTGCGCAGTACGCTCGACCATCAGGAAGTGAGAGCTTCTTTTCTCTTTTCTACTTTTCTCCATTGAAGTCTATGGGGTCGCTGTGTCCATTTCTTTTACTGTCTATGAAAATCACCACAGGAGGGCGAAACTCTTTTATGTTTATTAGACTCGATTTGCAACGGTGTAATTCACACAAATCACCACAGGAGGGCGAAACACTTTTATGTTCATTAGACTCGATTTGCAACGGTGTAACTCACACAAATCACCACAGGAGGGCAAAAAAGATTTTAATTAATTAAACTCGATTTGCATCATTGTAATTCACAAAAATAACCACAGGAAGGCGCAACACATTTAAATTCATTGGACTTAATTTGTTTTGGTGTAATTAACAAAATTCAGCACAAATAAGCCAAAGTGTTTTGACTTATTTGCAAATATATTTATGGACGGAACATCGGTATGATTGGCAGTTCATATGTTTTTCTGCTCTCACCCTCATTTTACACTTGCTCATTAGACTCAATGTAATTCACAAACTCACCACAGGAGGGCGAAACCCTTACATATATTTCTTGTAATCAATTTACACCGGTGTAATTCACTCCAATCACCACAGGAGGGCGCAATTACAAGCTTGGATCATAGGGCTTGGATATAAAATCAACTTGAGAAAAACAAGCAGTTTAACAAATCAAAAAAGTTATTCATCAAGAACAGCTCAGTATAAACAGATCTTTTTGTTTACTCGGTTAATTAATGAAGTATAATTAATCCTTGCAATATCAGTGATTATCAAGTATTGTAATTGAGTATTTTTCCACAATGACAAAAAGTATGTCTTAAGGTTTGAACTACGAAAAAAGTAATTAAATCTAATATGAAAGACCAAACCAGCCCTGAGTTCGACACAATCTCTGTGGAAGAGGATCATTGTTTGATAAAAAAAAATTTTTTTTCATTGTTTTTACACTACAAACAATATAAGAGATGATAAAGCACATTTATTAACTGAAACTCAGTGGTGTAATGGGTAAACGAGTGCCTTTGAATCACAACACTGGAACAGAGACCTGTGATCAAATCCCACAGACATGATGAACATCTTTTCCTCAACCTAAGTTAAGATCAAATCTAAATGACCTTAAAACCATCATCAGTGCGTCTCAGGCTCTGTGGCTCAGTGGATAGTTGTCTACCTTCCAAACCAGAAAGTTCTGGTTCAAGCCCAACATTTGCTGAAGTTCTTCATCATTTAACACAAAGCTCTGGATCAAACCTGTTGAAATCGCTCATCATCTCTGCAGTCTCAGTGGCTCAGGAGAGAAAGAGTTGTGTTTCAATCACAGCGTCCTGAGTTCAAATCCCACTATTGCTGACTTTCAATTATTCTCATTAGACAAGGAGTCCCAAAAAACAGTTATTGTGAAATCCATGATGGGTGAGTGGATAAACACACACTCTCAGAGGACAAGACTGTAATGAAGACACAGGATCAAATCTCACTTTAACTGCTTTATTGGAAACTCTCAGGATAATAGTGAAATAGAAGTTCCTTCAGATGAAGAAACAAGAGATCTGTGGCTCACAGGTAAGAGCGCTGCCTCACGGTTCAGAGGTTGCTGGTTCAATCCCAGCCGGGTCTCTGCGATAGGTGTGTGTGTGTGAGCGGCGCGCGCCCAAACGAGGGGGAAACCAGTGCGGTCTCCCCCCGGAGCTTCCGGCACAGTCACCAGCAGTGGTTATGCTTTTGGACAACAGGGAACAAAAAATGTATTAGTATATAAAAAAATTCACTCCCTGTCCCTTCCCCACCCGTTTAGGTTCCCATCATTTGCTTTTCAAAGGGGCGGCCCTTCAAAAATAAAGTGATAGGAACCTACATGTTTAGCACAGTAAAACACACAATCACACATCATATACATTACCTGTCCATGAGCAGAAGTCCATCATTACAGTCAATGTCTGTCACACGACTCTGAGCTCTGCTTCTGTTGGCCGGGTTTACGCTCCACAACACATCACCGATTCTGTAGAGTCACGGCATAATCAAACACATCATTACACACTGTAAACAAACACATCATTACACACCGTACATCTAAACAAACACATCATTACACACTGTAAATCTAAACAAACACATCATTACACACTGTACATCTAAACAAACACATCATTACACACTGTACATCTAAACACACACATCATTACACACTGTACATCTAAACACACACATCATTACACACTGTACATCTAAACACACACATCATTACACACTGTACATCTAAACACACACACATCATTACACACTGTACATCTAAACAAACACATCATTACACACTGTACATCTAAACACACACATCATTACACACTGCACATCTAAACACACACATCATTACACACTGTACATCTAAACACACACATCATTACACACTGTACATCTAAACAATCACATCATTACACAATGTACATCTAAACAAACACATCATTACACACTGTACATCTAAACAAACACATCATTACACACTGTACATCTAAACAAACACATCATTACACACTGTACATCTAAACAATCACATCATTACACACTGTACATCTAAACAAACACATCATTATTACACACTGTACATCTAAACACACACACCATTACACACTGTACATCTAAACACACACATCATTATTACACACTGTACATCTAAACACACACACCATTACACACTGTACATCTAAACACACACATCATTACACACTGTACATCTAAACAAACACATCATTACACACTGTACATCTAAACACACACATCATTACACACTGTACATCTAAACACACACATCATTACACACTGTACACCTAAACAAACACATCATTACACACTGTACATCTAAACACACACATCATTACACACTGTACATCTAAACACACACATCATTACACACTGTACATCTAAACAAACACATCATTACACACTGTACATCTAAACAAACACATCATTACACACTGTACATCTAAACACACACATCATTACACACTGTACACATCATTACACACTGTACATCTAAACACACACATCATTACACACTGTACATCTAAACAAACACATCATTACACACTGTACATCTAAACAAACACATCATTACACACTGTACATCTAAACACACACATCATTACACACTGTACATCTAAACACACACATCATTACACACTGTACATCTAAACACACACATCATTACACACTGTACATCTAAACACACACATCATTACACACTGTACATCTAAACAAACACATCATACACACTGTACATCTAAACACACACATCATTACACACTGTACATCTAAACACACACATCATTACACACTGTACATCTAAACACACACATCATTACACACTGTACATCTAAACACACACATCATTACACACTGTACATCTAAACAAACACATCATTACACACTGTACATCTAAACACACACATCATTACACACTGTACATCTAAACACACACATCATTACACACTGTACATCTAAACACACACATCATTACACACTGTACATCTAAACAAACACATCATTACACACTGTACATCTAAACAAACACATCATTACACACTGCACATCTAAACACACACATCATTACACACTGTACATCTAAACAAACACATCATTACACACTGTACATCTAAACACACACATCATTACACACTGTACATCTAAACACACACATCATTACACACTGTACATCTAAACAAACACATCATTACACACTGTACATCTAAACACACACATCATTACACACTGTACATCTAAACACACACATCATTACACACTGTACATCTAAACAAACACATCATTACACACTGTACATCTAAACACACACATCATTACACACTGTACATCTAAACACACACATCATTACACACTGCACATCTAAACAAACACATCATTACACACTGCACATCTAAACACACACATCATTACACACTGTACATCTAAACACACACATCATTACACACTGTACATCTAAACAAACACATCATTACACACTGTACATCTAAACAAACACATCATACACACTGTACATCTAAACACACACATCATTACACACTGTACATCTAAACAAACACATCATTACACACTGTACATCTAAACAAACACATCATTACACACTGTACATCTAAACACACACATCATTACACACTGTACATCTAAACACACACATCATTACACACTGTACATCTAAACACACACATCATTACACACTGTACATCTAAACACACACATCATTACACACTGTACATCTAAACACACACACATCATTACACACTGTACATCTAAACAAACACACATCATTACACACTGTACATCTAAACACACACATCATTACACACTGTACATCTAAACACACACATCATTACACACTGTACATCTAAACACACACATCATTACACACTGTACATCTAAACACACACATCATTACACACTGTACATCTAAACACACACATCATTACACACTGTACATCTAAACACAAATCTGAATTTACAAAAAAAATTCTAAAATTAAATCTGTTATACATCACTAATGCTGTATAAATCAATCTACTGTTCGTCTTGTTCAATTCAATTACTGTTTTACAGGCCACAAAATTATTAAAACACAATAAAACTAAAAACTAATTCCTCATTCAAAGAATGCCAGACCTACAAAACATCAGTCAAGATTACAGAAATGATACGCGATGCAAAACCAACCGCAAAGTGTCTAGTCACTGCTCTTTACTTCATTGTTTCATGTTTGTAGTAATATTATGACATTTTCAAATAAAATACAATTTTTAAAGGATGTTTCACTCTCATATTCCAGTCATAACAGGAAGTAGAAAAGCATGAAGCAACAGGAGAACATCAGAGCTTCACACAACTCCTGCTGACTCTCACATTAATCCAGAAAACACTGTAATAGTCCTTCTTATCAGAGGGCGATTCATTCAGAGACTAAAAAGGTAACGCTACAACTAGCGATTGGTTTGCTATAGAGCGAGCGAGTCATTTGACAAAAGAAATTGACTTTATGTGGAAAGTTACTTACAGGTGAGTCGCGTGACACTCGTTTCCTTCATTTTATCAGTCTGTGTGTCGGTTTTATTTGCAGTTGAGCTGGAATATGTGCTGATAAAGTGACATTAAGAGCTGTCATCTTCTCATCTGCAGGATCTGCACGTGTTGTTGTTGTTGTTGTCAAGCAGCAGAAGTGTCAGACTGAAGGAGAAACCCGCTTCTGCCGCCTAGTGGAGCGGATGAAGAACTGCACTTTACTCTCGGATTATAGTGGCGAGATCACAAGAGTCATCATGAAGCAGCAACAGAAACATGTTTAAATCAGTGCAGTGGCCATCTTTCACAAAGCCTGAGCCTATGTTACTTCATACACCTACATTAGAATCCCACTCTTTGTTAAAATGCTTTAGTTTCACTGGTTTTGTCCAACTATAAAAGACATGCCCATAGGCGTCGATTTCGGGGGGGACGGGGGTACGCGTACCCACCAGATTTTGTCATGAGTCATTTTGTACCCACCACTTTTAACTTCAGTCCATATTAATTTGACTATTGGTTCAAATTTTTTTTTTTTTCGTTTTCAGTGGTTATGAGGAGCAATATGAGAGAGAAATTTGGTAATCATTGTCTGACCCAACAAAAAAACATTATAATATTCATTTTATTTTATGTGTTCGCATTTATGAGGGAAAAAACAACTTGTCAGTTCTGAGCGTGTCAACGTGAGCGCTCTGAAAGCGGCACTAAAATACTGCTTTAAAACATTCACAGAGACCTCAAACAGAACAGCTGGCTTTCTTTAAATTGAATTTCGTTTTGTATTAATTATATCTTCATTTTAATCAATGTTTCATGAACAAATTGCCTGGATTTAATAAATAAGAAGTAAATATAACAGAATCACGACATGGAGGCGCCGGCGAGTGAACTGGAGTTTGTCTCATAAATGAACCGAAACTCAGCGTATAATGCACATTCACATTCACAGCGTATTTAGACACATTTAGACGCATTCATAATCATTACTTTTACCGGTCCTTTTTTTCGATTTCGAACCAGGCAACAGGACATCTGGTGAGCGAGCGACCCTGCGGAATGAACGAGCGGAGTGGAATATTCAGAAATGCGCTCTCCACTCACGAGCTCTGATCGGAACAAACCCGAACCTCACTGTCTGCTGAACTTGCGCAAAAACATCAAAATATAACCAGCTTTTTTAAATGGTTTTTAAAACTAAACACTATTTTAGCACAAATTATGAGCTTATTGGCGATTTTTTATTTATTTATAATTATTGACAAAATTCGAATAGGCAAAAGTTTTTTTTTTTTTTTTTTGGGTGGGCCTGTTGAAAAGTGTCTGAGCTACAGGACATCGTCTTTCAAACCATAACCTGCACGAAAGAGAGAAAAAAAATGAATGCGTCATTGTACCCAGCACTTCTGAAAATGCACTTCCGAATGCGTCTCTGTCCCCAGCACATTTCAAACCAAACTGACGCCCATGGACATGCCCCCCCCCAAAAAAGAGGTGTAAGTTGTGGTGACTGAGTGGTTTGAGCTTGTTCTCCCGGCCTGGACACTGAAGCATGGTTGCGTTGAGGAACGGTCATCTGATCATGATCCGAGACAGGCGTCAGGAGTGATCGGATCAGGTGAGAGAAGCTCGGGAACAAAGGGGGGAGGGAATATCCAGAGACTCCTCCCTCTGGGGATTTCTCGGACCATAACCAGCAGTGGTTATATTTTACGTCAAATGTTTACTTATATTAAAAAAATTCAGGCTCAGGACTAAGTCAACAATTTTACAGTTGCTTTTTTCAGATAACCAGCTGCTCTGACTGGACCATGACTAGGGCTCCTCCTCATTCCTCCATCCTCTTGTCCTCGTCACTCCATTTGTTGATCTGACCAGGATTTGAACCGGAAACCTCTGAACCGTGAGGCAGCGCTCATACCTGTGAGCCATAGATCTCTTGGCTTAGAACTCATATATCACTGTTGTGACCCCGTGATTCTACAATAAACCAGTTAAAGTCAGATGAGATTCAAACCCGCGTCTCTATCGCAGCCTCACACACAGAGATCGTGTGATTAACCACTCGCCCATCATGATCTGACACTCGCCGGTGAATATAACCAGCAGTGGTGGGATCCGAACACAGGGCATCACGATTAAAACACAACTCCTCATCTCCTGATTCACTTATCAGTGTTTTGAGCTTTAAGTATTTGCTTGAGTAAATGATGAAACACATATGCAACGGTGGGGTTTGAACCGAGGCTTTCCTGCACGATAGGTGAACGATTATCCACTGCGCCTGTGAAGTCACGTTTGCCTTCTGGTCTTACATCATCAGGTTTACTGTTTTTTTAAATATATATTTTATATATATTTCTATGACTGTACAATATTGCACTATTTAAAATTTGTTTTCTTATTAATATTATTATTGTGTTATATTTTATTTTTGTGTAATAACTATGTATTTCTGTATTTTTCTTCTACACTGGAAGCTCCTGTCACCAAGACAAATTCCTTGTGTGTGTAAACATACTTGACAATAAACCTTCAGGAGCAATACTGAAGAGCCCTACACTATGGCAATAGTGGATTTAAAACTAAGAGATGTAAAATGTACTGTTATTAAAAGCATGTTGCAGTTAATGCAGAAAACCAGCATCCTTTTTTTTAGCATGTTCTTCATTTGCGCCTTTATTTTAACTTATAAAAGAATACATTCATTAAAAACAACTAAGTGGAGCCGTAAGTGTTGTGGAGGAAGTCGATGACTGCAGACGTACTGGATAAATTATTGAACACCCTCCTCTCGGGCTGAGAGGTGATGCGCTCCAGCATGTAAATCAGGTGATGGTGGAAACAGCTGAAGGGGGTCCCGTGCTCCACAGCGATGTCCACCCAGTCCCACACACACTGCAGCGGGGTCTCCTCGTACCCTGCGAACATGGCAGGATTGGCCAGCAATCCCCGAGCAGCCATCACACCTGCAGAGAATCAGAGGTATCAGATACAGGTATCAGATAAAGATCATCCATGTGGAGAGGCAGTTGATCTGACACACACCATCCACCCCTGTGAGGGCGTAGGTGGCCTCCACATCCTGCAAGCTCTTGATGTCTCCATTAGCGATGACTGGGATGGAAAGGCTATCCTTGATGGTCTTGATGGCATCATAATGAACAGGCTGGTGCCTCTCGTCAGATGTACGCCCGTGAACTGTAATCCACGAGACGCCCGCTGCCTCCGCCTTCTGACAGAGATCCACTGTCTTCCTGACATCTTTGTGAATTCTGAAGACAAGAAAAAACAAAACTGCCAGTAAATGTCAAGCCACTTTATATATACATATATATATTTATTTATTTATTGTCAAAAGTTTGCAAAAGTCAAAAAAAAAAAAAGTCAAAAATTATTTTTTTAATGTTTTTGAAAGAAGTTTCTTTTGCTCACCAAGGCTACGTTTATTTAATCAACAATATCCAAAAATCATTCTAATATGATGATTTGGTGCTCAGGTAACATTTCTGATTATTAGCAATGTTGAAAACAGTTCTCTGAATAATAGAAAGTTCCATGAACATAATTTATTTGCATTTATTAAGGCATTTATTAAATAGAAATCTTTTGTTGCATTATATATTATGACTTTACTGTCACTTTTGATTAATTAAATGCATTCTTTGTGAATAAAAGTATCGATTACACTTTATTTTAAGGTGTCATTGTTACAGTGTAATTATATATTTAAGTACTGAGTAATAATAATTAACTACATGTACTTACTATAGAGTTAGGGTAGGATTAGGATTTGGTCGAGGGTTAGTTGCATGTAATTATGCATAATTTACTGTTACTACTATGGTAAGTACTTGTAACATATGTAACAAGGACTCTGTAAAATAAAGTGTTACCAAGGTATTCATTTCTCTCTTGAATATGAAGCAGCACAACTGTTTTCAACATTGATAATAATCAAAAATGTTTCTTGAGCATCAAATCAGCATATTACATTGATTTGTGAAGGATCATGTGACACTGAAGACTGGAGTAATGATGCTGAAAATTCAGCTTTGCATCACAGAAATAAATTCCATTAAAAAATATATTACAATAGAAAACAATAATTTAAATTTGTAAAACTATTTCACAATATTGCGTTTTATTTTTTTGCTGTATTTTTTATCCAATAAATGCAGCCTTGGTGAGCAGAAGAGATGTCTTTCAAAAGATATAAAAAAAATTTACCAACACCAAACTTTTGAACAGTAGTGTATGTAGTATTTATCACCTTACGTTAGTATACACTGTCTGTACGTATATATATGGACAAAGTTGGACATGTTTATACATCCAACTTCATATAAAGACATAAGTAACATTTTTAGACAAAAAAGGGAGTTGAGAAACACACTGTTTTAAAGTGATCAACTGTCCAATGATTTCAACAAGTTTTAAAATGAAGACATTTTTCGAATTCATTAATAAAAGTTAGCAAAACGAGTGTACTTTAAAGTCAGGAGATCATATGCTCACCTTATTTTAATGGATACTGCATAGTTGGGATTGTCTATTTGGTTTCGGACATGCCTAACCATGTCTTTGACAAGCTCAGGTTTGTTAATCAGACACGCACCGTAGCCTTCAGACACGGCCCACCTGCAACAAACACATCCACACGACTGCTGTCACTCAGAACGGGAACTGCTGGGAAACTGCAGCTTCCACAAACAACCTGTGCACAAAATGTTCTACTAACTTTTTTTTTATTCGATACTTTTTTTAAGCAGTGTGTGATGGGTAATATTTCATTACTCTGGATATTAGCATTACCTTTGTGGACAGCCACAGTTCAAATCCACCCCATCTGAGACAGGAGAAACAACACATGCAGCATCTGCCAGCGTCTGTGCATCCTTCGCAGCAAACTGGACAATTAAGGGTCGGTCAGCTAAGAAGCAAACACATGTTATACATGATACGAGTAGTTAAGTAGAAGGCTGTGCCAGTGACTCAACCAAAAGTTAAAGGTAGCGTTGCATCTAACAGTAGTCTCGTTGAGAAAACTGAGGTCAAGTTTATGAGTGAACAAAGTTAATTCTCCCAATAAGTGTGAGTTTGTGTGTGTGAGAGAGCGAGTGTGTGTAAGGGGTGGTGGTGGCGCAATGGATAAGACACATGCCTTTGGTGTGAGAGACCCGGGTTCGAATCCACTGTGAGACACCAATGTGTCCCTGAGCAAGACACTTAACCCCTAGTTGCTCCAGAGGCGTGCGACCTCTGACATATATAGCAATTGTAAGTCGCTTCGGATAAACGCGTCAGCTAAATGAATAAATGTAAATGTAAATGTAAACAATTAATTTATATTCAACTGAACCCATGGCATGACACAGCTTACCCATAAAGTCACTGGACAATTTTAGGACAAATTTAGGTCTGTTAGTTTTTCATGTCACAAGGGAACAGGGAAAAAACAACGCTATATACATATAATCATGCAAAATTAGAAAACACTTCCCATGTTATTTTTTCTTTTTGTTAACAACAATGGCAGTATTTTAGCACAGACTTTACTGTCACTCGGTAATATGGCTAAAAAGAATATCTGGCCAAGTGCATTAAGTAAATGTAATCTATACCATGGTAAAAACTTTGCATATTATCGCACCTGTGCAGTTATTAGCAATATAGACATGTCAATGTTTTGTTAACTTATGTATGATAAATCATTTTAATATAAGACTTACTCTTATTGGTGGTGAATTCACTGTCTCTGGCTTTTGCAGAGCGCATGAAATCAGCTGCAATGATCATTGGGGTGAAACATAAATCACAGTCATATTTCCTCACTAAACATCTGAAAGCTAACCTGAAAAAAAGCCAGAATAACCATTCAGAACACATACGACATGGACAAAATATTACATTACAGGAATGAATTCAATGCTGTCTAACTTACTTTGAGTAACGGACCATGGGTGCACATACTCTGACTGGCCTTCCCCTGTTAAACAAGTCCGTGATGATATTCCCACTGTCCATTATTATTTTATCGTGGACCTCTGTCATAAACTCCGCGACTCACAATCCTGACATATTGTAAGAAGTCATCGCTCGTGTCATATTAAACTCCTTATTAAAATGTACTCCATTTTAAATTGTAACACATGTATTGCCTTAAAAAGCGCGTTCAGAATAGTAAACATTAGACTAAAACACGCATGTTCACAACCAGCACCGTTTGTCACTTCCGTTTGTCGTGTGAGTGGGTGTGTTTGACCTTTAACCTCTTATCCACAAGAAACGGAATTCATATTTATTTCCAGTTATAGCACGATAGATTATGACATAAATTAATAGAATACCTTGATATTTTTTCTAAAACTAGTTAAATCAACATTACAATAAAATTGTGTCCGTTTGCGAATTTTTAATGAATGCCACGTCAGTACAGCTAATTAATATTCATGAGCCATCGCCGTTGCTCTCCATTCATGTTTTGACGCAGGAATTGCACGTCACTGATGAAGTGGCAACGATGGACGCTTATCCGGAATCAACAGCGAATTCACTACTGAAAGATGGTATTCTTCATTTAATATGAATTCTCTTTATGATCTGATCTGTGCTGGTGTTTTCAGGGTAGCCTGGCAGATTGATTATCTTTAGTTGCAGTAAAAGCACAGTAACACACAGTGTATTCTCCAGGGAATGCGATCTCCTGTTATGTGTTTTATAAATCCTGATCCTTTTCCTTCCAGAGTGCTATACCGATTTCCTTAAAGAGGAATTCGACGTAAAGACATACACAGCTCAAGCCATTCATCATGCTGTCATTGCAGAGCAGCTGGCAAAGCTGGCAGAGGGCATCAGTCAGCTGGACAAAGAGCTGCACTGCCAGGTGAGTGACACCTGTCAATCATCAAGCACCAATGTTTCTATGCAGATCTACGTTAGGATCATGTCCATCAAGTGAACTTACTGCAGAACTTACAGTCATGGACTGTAGAAAGTGCACTAATCCTTTATAGAAATGTATCCAAGACAACTACTAATAAAAAGCCACCCGTGATAACACTAAAATTGTACAATATATTTAGCAATATTTTGTTTTTGATCACAGGTAGTGGCCAGACATGAGGATCTACTAGCTCAGGCAACAGGGATCGAGTCTCTTGAAGGTAAAGTTTCACTACCAGCTTCACATTTTAACACTTTATTTTAGATATCCTCATCATCATCATCATCATCATCATCAGTTGGAGTAAGTTTATGTAATATTAGTTTAAATCCGGAAATGGAAAGCTGCGATTAGCCTTTTCTTACCTATTGTGACATACAGTAGCCTATATCCGAGTGAAACGGCTTCTCGAACAAGAATAAATGTTGGGGCGGGGCTTGATTTTCTCCATGTGGAAGTGATTGGATGGTTGTGGTTTGCTATTGGTGGATGTCATGTGAGTGACAGGTGAAACACATCATCACAACACACACCGCCTTCGCGCCAGTAAACGCATCATCAGAAAAGATTATTCTGATTAAAGATTATGAGGGCACATGCATAAAAATAATAATGATGTGCACGGATAAATCTTTTATAGTAAAACACGACAATGTTCCATAGAAAATAAGAAATGTAAATTTTGAATTCATGGTGATTTTAAAATACAATGCTTGACATTTCCAACCATTCATGTGTACTTTCAAATGAGTATTTCATACAAGTATATAAAAAATTATATTTCTGAAAGTACATGTATTGTGAAGTTGCAGTGTGTTTTCCTCTGAACACTCACCTCGTCTGTCACAGTTTGAACAAACTGGGAAGACAGAGACACAGAGTTTACACTTTTCAGGGAAATCAACTCATGAATTTGAATGTGCATGCAATTTCACAGCTGTCCTCCAGGGGGATCCCTTGTCACATCTCAAATTCTTGACCAGTGCACTCTTATGGGTGTTTCTGCTTCCACACAGGTGTCTTACAAATGATGCAGACCAGAATTGCAGCTCTCCAGAGTGCTGTGGAAAGGTATATTACCCCATTAAAGGCATTCAAATTGTCCGTTCATTTAAAAGATGATGCATGATTAATAGACATTAGAAAATATCTCTGCAATTTGTGCACTAAGAAAGAAGTACCAATTTGTCAGATACTTTGTACTAGTATTTTATTTACACATTTCTCTCTCTTTCCATTCTCAGGATAAGAGCTAAAATCGTTGACCCATACAATAAGATTGTGGCACGGACGGCCCAGCTTGCCCGCTTACAGGTGTTGTGTTTTTCTTTATCTTTACATCTGCTTCTGTCATCCCATATCTCTATCCCTGGATATTCCAAGCAGACAAATAGATTTGCATTCTGCTGAACCATTATTTCTTCACTGTCCTGCTTTACAAACACTGTGTGCTTTTTTTTCCTAAGGCTTGATTTCCATGTTTATTGGCTCAACATCTGAGATAGATACAGCCCTGCCTTCACAGATGTTTGCATTCAGGACAGATTCTGTAATACACCCCATATGGGAAAGAAAGAAATGCACACAAACAAAAAGAAAATCATTCTGGAGGAATAGATGTTTTAGAATATTTAGAATAAAAAAAAATAAAAAAAATTTTTACCCAATAAATAAAAAAAGTGTCTTTCAAAATCTTGTAATTAGTACAACATAGTATAGAAATAATCTCGTGTCATTCCAAATTCATTTGTTTTCTTAGAGGAATATAAAACAAATTTTCTTTTGTGCAGTGTTTAATATTTACAATCTTTATCCAGCTCTTTTCCAACCACTTCACATGATTTCATCTTGAGTGAAGCTTCAAGCCTGCAGGGAAAAAAATCAATAAAAGTCAATTTGGGCCCGGAAAGGAAGGGTCTCTATCACACTTTATCAGTCACACACGTGAATACACACATCTAGGTGAACAATAGTGTCCCGCTCGACACATCTTGCAGATTTACGGGGTCTTCACTCCTGGTTTTGAGTGGCTTTGGGGAATTGTTTGTAAATATGAATGAAACACAGCTGTGGTGATGAAATGATCCCCTTTACTCTCAAAACCTCTTTCTGACCCTTTTCTTGTGTGCCTGTATAGAAGAGTAGAAACACATTTGCATATTAGTGTTTGCTCATCAGCATAGCATCATCACAAACTCCATGATGATCCGTCAGTGGTTTGATTATTGTTTGCATGCTGCTGTCGCATACTGTCGTTGGTATTTCTTCTTTAACATTTTTTAAACATCTTTTTCAATATCTGTATTGGATTTGGCACATACCTACAAACAAAAAAACAACCTTAATGAATATTGATTACAAGAGTTACACTAATGTTATTACCCTGAAAAAAAAAGTTACAGTTAGTTTTTTTAATGGGGCAAGTTGTCACAATGGGATCCTGCTGTGTATTGAAATGTATAGAAGAATACATTTGCAATGAAAAACAAGTCTGTGTCAAAATTATGTTTGCAAAGGGGCGGAAAATTTCTGCCAAATATCCGGAAACTTTCCATGGGAAGTTTCAGAGTTGGAAACTTAATGGGAGTTATTGGAAATTTGGATAATTTATGCATACTGTATCATATACAAACATAAATATAAACATTTTGTTTTGTCTTAAGCAGACATGCTTGTAAACTAATACAAATTTAAAAAATGACATTTTTGATTCATTTGTGAGTCGAACAAAAAAAGCATGAATGTTGGATAAATTGAACATATTTCCTATGATCCCAATGCATGCATTACTGTTATTATTGCTCATATATTTGTCTAAAAATAAGATGTGGAACCATTGTAGTATTTGTCTGATGCCACACATAGATTCAGAAGTGTGTGGCACTGTTCACTTCATGTTGCCTTTGTGTCTGGGTCTGTCCTGCCCTTGCCTTTAGCAACAGATTTTAATTTATTTTTATTCCTCATAAGAATAAGACCAGACTTGACGATGGGGACACAGCTGAATTTTTTTCCTGCTTTCCTTTTGAATTTTTCCGTATCTTTACACTATCTGACACTCTGTCACCCCGGGACAAAGCAATCAGTCTCAGACACACACACAGAAAAAGATGCACGTACCTTTGGGACAGTTCAGCTGCACCTTTTTACTGAAACACAAAAAGACTGACCTCTCCGAGTCCTTCATTTGCCTGCTGTCTGCCCACAGGCATCATTGTCATACTTACTGAACATGTGGCTTAGTTTCACGTTTTGAGCACAAATGCCCTGGGTTATAAGAGTGTACGGTTTACTTTATAATAGAAGTGTGTGTTGTCTACTAGGGTGTGAATCAAAGGCCTATTCATGCTTGTTTATAGTATTTGTGTGTGTGTGTGAAATTCATTGACAATGACTGTAATTGACATGCTATTCTAGTCCTAAAAGAATCCTGTGTGATGATGCACATCCTTCTCCTTGATAAAAGACTGAAAGTTATTATTAAAGCACCACTTACATATATTAACTCTTTCCCCGGCATTGATGGAATTTAACGGCTTTTCGTGTCTTCACTGTTATACGGTAGAGTACAGTATATTCTCCGGGTCAAAACACAGGTGAAAAAAAGAGCAGAAACAAGTTGTAAAATGTTGTAGTCTTTCAGAAAGAACACCTTTTCTCAGCTTTTTGTTCAAAATGTTTAGTTTTTTTTATGAAACGTACCCACATAACCACATCCAAGTTTTGATAATAAAAAAAAAAGAATGCTTGAAGCTAGAATAAAATGAGTTTTTGTTTAAAACCAGAGTTTTTTTTGTTTTTGTTTTATATATTTGCATGTGTAGAAATTTATACAACAATTTTTGGATATTCTGAAATTGATTTATTTTGCCACCGGTGTTAATTGTAAATGTTTCTTGTATCCTTTCAATATGAGCAGGATTTGGACAAAAGAAACACATTTTGGTATAGTTTTTAACTTAATTTATTCTTAAAAGAGATGATGTTACATACATACATGCAATCAGGCCATGACATTTTTGTGAAATTGATCAAAAACGCTGGCGGTGGTTGGTAACAAAAAAAAAAAAGAAAACGCTGGCAGTGAAAGAGTTAACAGATTTGTTTGAAACAAATGATGCTGTTATCCTACATATGACTGCAATGGTCTTTAGACATAGGTCAGGTTCCTCCTTCAATTTAAACCTGTCAGTTTAAGTCTGTCAATCTCTCCCTTAATTTTAAGATTGCCAGATGAAAACTCCTTAACAAGAAACACTATTCATCCTTAATGTCTGTTGCACAAAATGTGTGTAACAAGAGGTATTAATAATACCATAACCATAATTATTGGTCGCTAATACCAGGTTTTCAGGTTTTATTATACTGTAGGTACAATCTATATCATGGACACTATGGTTACCATGGTACATTTTTGATAGAGGATTTCACTTTATCATAATGTGGGCATCATTATCTCATCATTGATATTTGCTTGTGCTGGTTATGATAGGCCCACCAAAGTCATTATGGTATTTGATGAACACAGGAATGAGATGCCTTATCATATTTTGTGTGGTAGGTGGCGTGTGACCTGTTGAGAAGGATTATTCGCATCCTGTACCTGAGCAAACGACTGCAGGGGCAACTGCAAGGGGGCAGCAGAGAGATCACCAAAGCTGCCCAGAGCCTCAACGAGCTGGGTGAGTGACCCGTCACGACGAGCGTCTACTTTGCTCATCCCTCCTGTCCTTCAGAATGTTTACTCATGATGATGGAGCACTCTGTATGAGTGGCAACACTTTACCTATGTTGTCTTTATTGGATTATATCATATACACTCTTAAAAATAAAGGTTCCAAAAGGGGGTTTTCACAGCGATACAATAGAAGAATCACTTTTGGTTTCTCAAAGAACCTTTCAGTGAATCGTTCTTAAAAACAAAAAATAAATGTTTTTCTTAGTGTGAAGAACATTTTAAAAAATCCAAGAGCCTTTTAGAGGCTTTCGCACCAGGTAGTTAGGAACTCAGGGTAACACTTTATTTTACAGTGTCATTGTTACATATGTTACATTAGGGTTAGGGTTAGTAAGGGTAATTACTGTAGTAATAACAGTAAATTATGCATAATTACATGCAATTAACCCTCAACAAAACCCTAACCCTATAGTAAGTACATGCAGTTAACTTAATATTACTCAGTACTTAAATATATAATTACACTGTAACAACGACACCTTAAAATAAAGTGTAACCGGAACTCAGAAATAGGATCTAGCCACCAGGGAAGTCCTCTGAGAACTAAGGTTGTGTTCACACTTGTAGTTCGGTTTGCTTGGTTCGTTTGGTCTGGACCAAACAATAAACATTTGGTTCTGGTTTGCTTAGTGTTCACATTGGCATTTTAACACCGAACCTAAAGATACCGAACTTAAAGGCATAGGGATATGTTCACAACCTGATTGGTTGGCTTTTAATCTGTATATTTCACGACGGGACTTACCGAACTTCGTAATCATGTTTCGTTTGGTCCCTTCAAAGTCGTGTTGGATTTCCTCCCTAGCATTGAGCTGTTTGAGAAGTGCCTGGACTTCAGCTAAAAGCTTTTCCATGTTCATGGAGTCAGTAAATGTATATAAACTGTTTACATGGCTTTTTAAAAATGGTGGGTGTTGGTGTTTCACATGCATTCAGCCAATTAGCGTACATTTACGTCACTGGTGGTTCCTGTTGTGCTGGGTTAGATCCTACTCTGAAGTAGGAGCTAATTTAGTCCCCTAAAAGGCGTTCCTACAATTAAGTTCCTGCGGTGTGAACACGCCAAAAAGCGGGTACTTACATAGGAACTACGAAAACGTTCTTCTGGTGCAAAAGCCCGTGGAATGGAAAGGTTCCATGCATGTTAAAGGTTCTTCATGGAACCACAGATGCCAATAAAGAAACTTTCTTTTTCTTTTTCTGTAGACATGGCTGTTTTTCATATAGGATTTAGTTCTGTTTTAAGGGCCCTACTGGTAATTATTCAAGTGCTACGGCATGCACCAATGTTGTGTAAATGGCTTCAGAACAATCTTGTACTATTTTCAGGTCAGCCCTGTTCTTGTGGCCTAAATGTTTTGATGAATTTGCAATGCAGGTGTGAGGACTGTCTGAAACTGGTTTAGGAATTGTCTGACCTGTTTTGGAGATATTGCAGGTTGTTTCGTTGAAAACCCCCCTTGATTAATGTCTGACCCGAATAGCGCTTACAAGTGACTTTAGTTTTAATAGTGACCAAAGTACATTATAGTAATCTCACAGAGCTTAAAGTTGACAGGAAATCAAAAATGACCCCATTTACCTTTAATAAATGTTCCAGGTCATATTGGTGACTTCACCTCTCAACCCCTCTTTAGTCATACAAAGAGCACCTTTCATGATCCAATCAATCCCCCTCGTTAAATCCTGTTTCACTAGAAATTTCAGAAGTTGAAATGCTGTTTTATGTTGACTTTAAGGGTGTTGAATTGTTTTCGTGTAATTTTAGAACACTGGCATAATTATTGTCTGGAATTCATGCGGTTGTGAACATTATCTGCAATGTAAAACTTATTTTCGGCTCTAGGTTTAATGGCTGTAATATCAGATTCATATTGACTCATACTCTATTGACCTTTTGTTTGTACATTTGCCTAGATTTCGAAAGGACAGATAAATAGCACAATGCAAATTCGGTGTGCTCTTAGTAAACACATGTCTTCATTATTAAGGCACAGGCCCTGTGGGAAATATTCCAGTGAAGATCAGCAAGGTACTTTTTTTTCCCCCAGTTTCTATTTGCATATTCTTTTCAACTGAAGCTAAATCAATGCAGGCGAACAGTAGTTTCCCATTGTGCATACGAAGGGCTTGCTGATATTGGCATTTACCGCTTGCATAATATTATGCCGTGGCAAGCAACACAAAGTATTTCTGTCTGTTTCTCTTATACATATAAGTTCTGTTCCAAAACTTAGTGAACAGCCTAGCTAGACAGCGTTTTAAAACATCATAGGCCCAATTCCCATGTGAACGCTGGCTGCCTTCTAAGATACCTCATTTTATCCCAATTTCAGGGCATCGTTGCAGGTTTTTTTTTTTTTTTTTTTTTGCAGAAGTCCCAAAATGCACTGTGACAGTGAAGGAATCAGCAACATTATAATGTCAAACTGGATTAGAAGCAAATGTGGTTCACTTTTCGTGAGTTAGCTGTATTTTTGAGTTGCTGTCTGTTAGCGTTCCAAATCAACCGGTTATTATGAGATGCCTTAAAAGGCAGCAGCTTGTGTTAGCAGTAGAAAACATGCCAGCTCTCTAGCTTTTGGTGTAGTCTTATTCTCTTCATGACACAATATGATTCAGTAATATGTTTTCTCCATCCATTTAATTATTTATCATGTCAAAGTGTCATATTTGGATTCGTCTCACCCAACTAATGGATTACAGAGACATCTTTGCGTTAGCATCACCGTCCAAGACCAGACAATTAGAGTGCTCTAAACAGCACCTGTCCTTTTTTCGCAGGATGCTCAGCTTTTATGCCTTCCCTCCACCCCCTCAAGATATAACATGAACAGCCAAGGTCTGATTTGATATCATTATCTGTATGTGCATCTCTCTGGCATCCAGCGTAGAAAGCTGTCTAACAAATCTCCCATTAGGCAACTTGTTTAAAAACATTCTGCCTCACACGGGTAGAAAAGATTTTTGTCTATAGGTTTTGACAATGTTTTATGGTACATGTCAGATTACAACCATATTTTTTTTCCCAATTACAGCAGCCCTGAAACTGTAGAAGCAATTAAACTGCTTTCTTTTGATTGGAAGTCTGTCTCGGTCTAGGGCACGCTGTCCTCAGATGGTGTTACAAGAAATCCGACGAGGTGCAGTTGGACAGTGATTGGTTTCGAGCTTGAGAGTTTATAAAACTGCTGATAGCATCATGCTATTGGATTGTAAACAAGACGATCAGTAAATGATAATGGACCCTTAAAGGTTTAATTGACAAATCGCTTTCCTGTTTACCATGCGACATGACTGTGTAAGACGTTAGCTGAGACATCATTGTGTTCCAGTGTAGGGGTTGTTCGGATGTACAGCATATATCATGCAATAGTATAAACATGTTAAGGGAAGAGACCTATACTGTGATGTATATCCTGATACACCCCAGGCCAATATCTTCTCTAGGCATAGCTTTACCCTAGTGACCAATATGGCATGAATTCAAAACACAATTTCATATTACTCTTTAATTTTGCAGGTTGTTTTCTGTTTGTGTCCACGAAACATATGTCTGAATCTGCCTTGAATTATAGTGGTCCTAACACAATAATGACAGCACTCTTTCCCAGCTATGTAAGGGAGGGATGGACAGCCAGATGGATTGATGAACAGTTGAAGGAGAACTCGAAATGGCTTAAGGGGAGGATTGACTATAGGCTAGGGCAATGGAGGAAGGTGAGGGTGTTTTGATTGTGTGTGTGACTGCTGTCAGCCGCAATGAGATGATTGGAGTGGGATGAATGAATGAATGAAGCATTTATATAGCGTTTTTGTTATGTACTACTGTATAACCAAAGCACTTTAAAATCTTCACATGAGATCACATGGGCAAACTGCAGGAATGATGCTGTTGAGGAGAGGAAATCAAAGTCAGATAAATGTCAAGAGCTGAGAATTGACAGGAGGAAATGAGAACTGTGTGCTGCAGTCTGTTATGGAGACAATTATATTTCTACATGTGAGTAAATGTACTCGCGTGAGCCACCTTGTTACCTTATATTTTGAAATAATGATTTAGATTAAGTAATACAAGGGAATTGATTCTGTTTGTTCCTTTTTTTACATCATCTGAACTGCACCTGTCTGTCAAATGGAGATGGAGTGTCAATCACACGACTTCGGACTCAGTGACTCCCTCCTTTGGGAATATATGAGTGGCATGTGGATGTCACGATCAGTGTAGCGAGGTAAGAGGAATAGATTGGGTGAATGAAAGCAGACAGTGGAGAGGTAAGGATGCTCCAATTAGACAGATTTTAAAGACAAATAGGTGAAACAATCCTCTTTGTAGTTTGATTACAGGCTGTGGATATAGAGGCAAGCAGGGAGAATTTTGACTCTTGAATGCTGCTCAAAGTTTAGTTTGTGTTATGTAAAACAAAACAAAAAAGCTAATCAAGTTACTGGGGTCTAAATCAAGATACATGTAATAATAGCAATACCAGACAGTTCAATATTCTTAACCTCTTTTTATTGGCATTAACAATGAAACAGTACTTTGCATTAGTGCTAATGTGACTTTGGATGTTTTCAGGCCCTGAACATGGCAGAGCCGTTCCAGTTTTGGCAGCCCTTCTTACTGGCAGGGGCCAGTACTCATTTTTTTTCTTTTTTCTCCACATGCCTCAGAAATGTTGTTTACAGCTAAAACAATAAAGCCTTCATTCATGAGAAACCCCAAATCAGAGGTCAACTCATCATAGGGCAACAGCTCCACAGGCCTCTGTATGATCTGTTGCATATGATGATACAATTGCCTTAAAGGGCTCTTAAAAGATTGAGTCCTTTGAAGTTGTCTGGGAGGGCACTTAAGCTAAAAGTTAACATTTCACAATTGATTTTAAAGCACAGGGCCCCAAGATAGCTGGGTCTTGGGTACAGCGGTTTGGACAGATTTGACACTGTGCAGGTTTTACTACAGTAACTCAGTGTTTTGAGAGACCTGTAACACCATTAAATACATGCATCAATCATGCACTTCTTCAACTCCCACTTGCTCTTGTTTCAGCATAGTGTGTGAGCTCTAAATATGGATCAGCTACCTTGGCTTTCTGAACTGTAATCTAGATAAACTCAAGAACATATGATTGTAGAACAGTCACTTGATGATATAAGCTGAGCCTAAGTAGTTTAGTTCCTAACACTGCAGTAATTAGTAATGAACTGTTAGATGGGTTTTCTATCAAGTTTAAAGCCGATCCAACTGAGCTGCGCTTTGGGTAACTGCCAGTATCTGTGCATATAATTGTTTTGCATTTTGCGCCGGTGCTGAAAGAGGAAGTGAAAGATTTAGTGCATAAAAATCTTTAAGTGCTTGAAAAAGATGTTTAATTTGATAAAGTAAATTCAATCAGGAATTAGGGGCTCTATGATGATGAGTCATATGTAGCCTCATTGACTCCCTTGAGATATTGTCGCCTCTATTTACTGATTATGTGACATCAAAAGTTTGTATTAGTCTCAGCATTGCTAGATTACACCATAAGCAAGATATCATCCAATACTAGCACCTATTTCTGAATTCGAGCATTTCAACCAAATTGGGAATTGACCTGCATCTCAGAACTGCATTTTGCTTAATTTTCAGTGTGCAATGGCATGACTTTGCCCCTAACACAATCAATGTGTGACCTTTCATTGCTGCAGTGCATGGGGTGATTATTTTTCCTAGTCTGCCAAAAGATACATTTATCACCCTCTAATCAGGTTAACCTATAATCAAACACCATCAGCTCAATGGGTCTCATAAGGTCAAGTATTTAAAGTCAACACCTTTTCATTGACATTCCCCAACCACTTCATGCCCCAGCAGCTTTATTGGACAATATGCTGTGTACCACCTTCCTCATCCCTATAAAAAGATGTGATTTGTATGCCAACTGGCCGTGCGGGTGATTTTGAAAGGAAGCAGACCTTGCTTTGAAAGTACACCCTGTGACTTGTTGACCCGAGTAATATAGCTATCTTGCTAATTGTATTGCAGGGTAAAGGGCAGATAGATATCCACTTAATGAAACCCATAGTTTGAATTCTCAAAAGTGTTTGACTTATATTTTCCACAAGTAAAAATTGGGGTGGCTGAAGCTGAAGGAGAACGGACATAAAACCTCTTTCTCTACAGAGTGAAAAAGTGTTTACTCCTGAAGTGTGGCCCAGTGTTATCACAAAGCAGTTGCGTAAGGTTCATCACGAAAAAATCTCTTCAATTGTTTTTTGGGGGTATTTAATGCAAATGAACAAACCCAGGAGCATCAGTTTCTACTTCTTTACATTTATGGTTTATACTTAGGTATGAATGTACAATCTCTAGGACCACTTCAATAAAGCACATGCAGTATTTACACTACCATCTATGACATCTACAATAGTCACCATTACAATAAATAAGAATAAATTATTCCTCTTGAGGTACTGTACAATTAATACACTTAAGTTCATTACTGCTTTGGATTAGTGGTTTCCCTTTTGAATGAATCTTTACCTGATGATGATATTTTCCTAAAATTGGCCCAGTAGCTCATTCCACATCCTCTGATGAGAGGCATTTTTGCCTGACCTCTGTCTCCTCGAAAGTCACCTTTTTGTTCCTTTTTGGGTCAATCCATGAGTTGTGGATGACCACATTATTAGGCATGGGGTCAGCCTCTACAACTGACACAACACGCTTCTTCATTTTACTCTTTAGAACCTTTTGAAATTTCTGCCGAGTGAAGGCATAGAGCAACGGGTGAAAAATGGTGGTTCCATAAGCCATTACCAGGAAGCCCAGTCTGAGACGCACAGTGAAGTTGCTCGGCCCTGCACTCAGGATAACCGTGTTGAGCACGGTGATGGGTGTCCAGCAAAGCAGGAAGGTGGAGATGATAAGAAGTGACATGCGAAAAACCCTCTTTTGCCGTTCACGGCGTTCCCTGTGCCGTTTGACTGCCCTACGGAGGGCTATGATCACAGACACAGAGGTACGCATACCCAATGGTGGATTCCTGCCTGCACTGCTCTGCGAGGCATCGGTGGACTCTGGCTGAGTGGAAGTCATGGACATGGTCTTTTTCTTTCTTGGTTTCTTCTTGGGCGCCGAATGGAAACGTGTGCCAATACGGATGTTGAGTGCCTGCAGAATCTTGTAGTAAGTAACCAGCATGACCACAGCAGTGAAGAAGAAGATTGGAATCTGTGCCAGCAGGTGATAATAGAGTCCCAGTTCACAGTAGTAATGGTTTGAAGGTTCTTCCCCCTCTGTCTGATTCCTTTCGTTACCTGCTTGGCTAAAGAAACCCTCTTCTATAAAGGGTACTAGAAAGCTGAGGAATGATAGAGCCCAAATGGACCCTAATAGGGCCACAGCACGTCCCATTGTGAGTACTCGATTTGCAGGCCGAACTGAGATATCATAGCGGTCTAGTGTGATGGCCAGGACATTGGCAGCAGTAGCGACGCTAGCAAAGGACACACAAGCCTCGTGGAAGCAGCAAAGGAGTGCATTATTTCCCTCCAGTGGTAATAGCACCACCACAATCGTAAGTGGGATGCAACCCACACACACTAGAACGTCCAGCACATGAAGGTTCATGGTTACAATGTTGCTGACAGAACTCACCAGGTTTGACTTCATACAATAGAGAGCCAGAACAGTCAGGTTGCTACTGAGACCCAGCACAATCTCCAACATTAGGAAACCTGTTAGAGACACCTGGAAGCTGACAGGGTAAGGAGTGTCCAGGTCCATTTCGGAGTCAAGAGATTCAACGTTATCGAGGACAGTGAAGTTGCTCATGATGGCCTGGAATCCCAGCACAGGAGGGGTATGCATTCTCCTACACATGCAAAAAAATTAAAGTGGCTGTTTTAACATGTCTGCTGGGTCAATTTATTGTTAACACAGCAAGCTTTTACCAGAAATTATCTGTTGTTTAGATGCTACAGGTTAGTCTGAGAAGCACTTCTATGGCATGCTACTGAGTGTTTACGCCAAAACTGTTTAGCTGTTTAGTACAACTTACCCAAAATCTAGCTGTCAACTAACAAGAATGTGAATGTACCATAATTAAAAAAGAACCTAAAAAGGAAGAGACATTTATATGCAATACATTTATATGCAAAACACTAACGAAACTCACCCCTCCCTTGTGTTCACTGTTCTTGTTAGGAGCTTGTGTAGCAAATGCAACCAAAGCGCTGATGTGTTGGCAGGATGTCATAGACGCCAACCATACTCCAACGCCTCTTTTATCTCGGCAGTGTCCTTTGCTCCTTCAACGCCATTCTGTTATGTGCCTGCTCCGTTGTGGGCTTGCTTTTTTTTATTTTTTTTATGAAAGAAGTGATTTAAAATGACCTAAGATTTAACAAGTGCTTCAGCAAAGGCTGTCATCAGCCCCAGCATGGCACAGACTGAACAAGTGATGACACCCCGGTTTCCTCAAACACCAATCTGTAGGGTTGATTAAACGCAGTCCAAACGGCTCATACCTCATTCCATCGCATCCTCAGATTTCTGTGGGAGGATGTGGGAGATGGAAACACTCTGCTCTTCCTTTTTTTCAGAGCGTGGGAAGGGTTTGTGCATTGTAATATCCACGTGGTTTTGACATGAAAGCTGTGTTGTATTCAGGCTTGTCTTTAGCCTTTTGTCCTTTGTATTGGCCAAACAGATCTTGCAGAATTGATCAGGGACAGCACCATGTCCCATCCTCAGTGATTATTCCAAGACTTTGTGAACCACAAGCAGAAATGCATCTCCTTCTGTGTGACAGGTTAGGACTGGCATTCTCTCGTCACCATATAACAAAAGTTGCACTGTCTCCCTGCAGAGTCCACGGCCCCTTGTATTCCACCTGAGTAAATCACGCCCCCACTTGCTGTGCCACAGTACAGCTCCAGGAGACCAGTCAGGTAGACAGCGGTACACAGTAATCACAACAAGGTCACAGGTTTCCAGAGGGAAGGAGGTAGTCAAGCCGGTGCACTGTGTGGCATATATATTTACCCTCTCTTTTTCACAGTGTTCATGTGGGACACCAGAACAGGAGCTCCATCCTCAGTAGTTTTACTCTCTGGCTGCTGGTTGGTGCAAAAAAAGTAAGAGTTAGAATTATTTTGTTGTCTATCTACCAGAGTCATGACCTTGAAAATCTCTACAGGATAGTGGCATCTCCTTAGCATTCATATAAGCCATTTTACTGTAACTCTTGTTCGATTATAAAACGTGCATTTTATTTGTCCAAAAATGTAATGGAGAGACCTTGCAGAGATTGTGCACCACAGTCAGTCAAATTTTTATGTCTTTGATAGTGTCTCTGGTGTAATTATTTGGCCGAAAAGCTTTATACCCAATAGAAACTCATTAAACAGTGACTGTGAGTGGTTGTTTTACAGAGCAAGTTGCAGTACTCCCACACCATACTTCCAAGGGCTATAGTCCATATATCATACATCTCCAAGCATCTCTCTCTCTCTTTTTTTTTTCTTTCTTTTTTTTTTTTGAGCTAGAAGGTAGCTTTCAGCACTAGACAGAAGCAGTAATGGCGACAAGAGCGCTCACATCATCTTCCCCTTAAGAGGATAATGGGTTGGATGGGTTTCGATTGCTCAGTTTTGCTCTTTCCACATACATCAATTGAGTTAAATGTGTCAGTTACTGTGTTGGCCACTGGAGGAACCACATAAAATACAGCATGTATCTTTTTTCCACGATGTAAGTGTCAAAGCTGTTCTGTCTAAAAAAATAAAAATCTTTCTGTCCACAGTATAGAAGCCAACTGCTCTGAATTTAAAGCATGCTGTCACGTAAATTTGCTCATGTTTGGTATTAACCCTGTACAGTATTTCCTGTATTTTAAAAAGTAAAAGTTGTCAGCTTTAAACAGATCTCTAAAGTTATCGCTTGTATGAAATAGCATGCATTCCCATTAGCAGATGCTCTAGTTGTGAGAGTACAGAAACCAGAAGCTTTTTACCTCTAGTTGCTGCCATAAGAGCGAGTGACCTGGTAGCCCATATATTTCCCAGTTTGAGTAGAGCCATGCCAGGACGAGTGATAAAGGACATGCTTGTCTGAAGGGATGAGTCTGCCTGTCTTCCTCTATCTGCCTTTCTCTAAGCACTCCTGCGCCTGTCAAAGGGGGGCAGGGAAGTCAGATGTTGTAGGATGTAGTGTCATGCATCTTGCTTGGAGATCTGCTCCTCTCCTCCTCCCTTGTTCCTTCCCTCTCAGTCTTTCTCTCTCTTACCATCCCTACACTCAGCGCTTTCAAAATGCCCTACCTACTCATTTCTCTCCTCCTCCTCTTCTCTCTCTCTCTCTCTCTCTCTCTCTCTTCCCTCCTACCTCCCCTCATTGCTCTCGCTTTCCCTCCCCCTTCCTCTGCTGTGGTTTATAACACTTATCTGGTTCCCGATTGGTCTCGTGTAATAGTTGTAACCCTTTCTTTTCCTGTTGCTCAAATAGGGCTTACACCAACAGGTGAATTTTACTCTCTTTATTGACATTGACAAAAATACTTCCTAACTTTTTTATTTTTGTTCCTAAATCGTTCAAACATCCACCGTTTTGGAGTGAGGAAATAATCAAAGGATATAAAACATTTTAAAATAGCCCTCAGCAAGGATAAGTGAGTTTGCTTGCAAAGCAAGGGCGCCATCTGAGTCTTCACATTGCAAACATGACAAACCTCGCATGAAGCGTGATTTAGGTTCAGTCTTTTTTGCTGTACATGTGTGGGCGTGTTGGTGCACACTGATGTGAAGAGAAGGAATGGGCTAATTATGGAACATCATTTTCTCACCAAATAAAAAATTCTGTTATTGTAAATCTCAAAAATATCACAAAAAAAGCCTTGGTATTCAAATTACCAAGCTGAACATACCCGTAAATATTCAAGGTGGGCATTAATATTAAAACTTTTTATTCAGACCCTTTCCCAAGACAGTTCTCGGTAGATACCCAAGCGAGAGAGAGAATGTGTGTTCATATTTTTTATATTTTTAGACAGGTCCCAAAGCATTATTTCCCTCGATTACAAAAGCTGATGTCTCATTTGGCATTTGTAGTGTCTGTCAGTAATGACCACTCTCTTTGTCGTTATCTCTCTCTTGTTGTATAAACTGCCCTATTGAGTGTGTTTGTGTGATTCTAGCTTGATAATGCTGCTGTGACTGATGCTCATTGAGTGGAAGCAGAACTCCAGAAGCCCTGGATGAATTAACTTGTGCTTAGCAACCGCAGGTTCCAGGAGCGGAAGGTAAGACGCCAGGTGCCAGCTCACTGGAAGAGGCATTGAGGGGTGGATAGTTGTGTAAAATCTACGCCTCTGCTCCCCGAAGCAACCTCTTAGAAGCGAGCGTGCCCACTTGGTCTCTGGCACGACCCTCTGGGATTCTGCCTCGCAGTTTGCCGCTTCTCATCTGGCTGAATCCTTTCCATATATTTGGGGTCTTTTTTTAAATGGTTATTACATTTTTGTCCTCAAATTGTATACATTTAAAGCAAAAGCCATTTATTAATGAATGGTTTTAATATTTTCGATCAACTTATAAGGAGAGTTCCCCTTTAAATAAAAATTGTGTCATCAGTTACTCACCCTTTTCCTTCCAAACCTGACTTTCTTTTTCATTCAGAGCACAAACAAAGATATTTTGTTTTTGTCCATGCTGTGAAAGTCGGGTTTGGAACAGCATTAGTGTGAGTAATTTTTTTTTTTGGGTGAACTATCCATTAATTAAAGAATTTGATGAGTGGACTATGTCAGTATTTTGACAACAGCTTTGAATGTAGGCCATCCAATCAAATTTTAGAGCCATCTTGATGTGTGAGATCAGTGTGAGCTGTGGGCCGTACCTCTTTTTCTGGCTCAGTTTTAAACCCCATCCCTCTCTATCCTCTCTGGCACTGATACATCTCATCCAGAGCCATGTGTCAGGTAGGACAGGTCGGAAAACTTTTATCTGAATGTGGTTTGCTATCCCTAGGCAGTTCTCCAGTATCTGTTATTACATTTAAGATATGCTGTTCCTTTTTTATTGGTACATGTTGTTAACTTTAACAAATACATTTGACCAGAAGCTTAAAGGAAACAGCCATCTAAAACCGAAGCCAAACAGGAAATTCTGGTTGGCCTGTAGTGTTATATTTTGTTAGCTCAATACTCCTCTGAGACTCGGGAGCTGTTCTTGGTCACATTCCCAGTGTCTCCAAGGGCTCTTTTGCATGTGGACTTGAGACAGACCAAATGCAGATGACAGACCCAGTGGTCAAAGTCGCCTCTGGCAGTCCACAGTCCCCAGAGACCTCCAGCTGTTCTGTCATGGCCGAGCGTGATAAATGCACATCTGTTGAGCTGGGTCTAAGTGGAACTAAACAAGTTTACCACTGCACTTCAGCGAGATGAATTTTGGGCACATGACTGAAATGATTTTGGAGCATTCAAAGGCTTAGAATAAGATATAAGCAAATGCAAGGATGCTTTTATTGCATATATATTTTGTATAACCATCTGTATCAATTCCATTGGTTGTAAGAGTGCTTGAACATCGGTTTAATCAAGCACTCTTACAACCAATGGAATTGATACAGATGGTTATACAAAATATAGTGCAATCTGCAATCTCAGAGTTGTTAGGTTGTGTTTTTCAGTGCTCGTTATCAGAGTAATTATAAACGATACTAGTGGTGGCTAGATGTTTATTTATTTTTTTATAGACCACTTCAAATGCAGTGGACGAGACTGTGGGAAATGAGATTGTGCTGTATTTAGCAGATTTCAGAGGCTTTAGTTGTATAAACAGTGTCAATCCCCTCAGCCTCAGCGGGGCCAACACGTCATCCTGTGACGCAAGGTTACAGTGTTAATGTGAGTCTGGATCCCCCACATCGTGTTTTCATGGCAGCAGATTAGCAGGGACACCCTGACTGTGAACTTCTGCTTACTGCGTATGTTGGTTCAGCTTTGCTTAGCCATCCCATTGGGATTCTGTTCAATCCCAACAAAGCATTCCGAGTTCATTCACTTCCTGCCACAGTCCACAGGGCTGTGTTGTTACGTGTTTTGTTGGCCCGGGGGAGGGGAGGCATGGGAAAACGGCATCCCTTATGCTCAGGGTGACCTTCAAAAAGCTCTATCACCTCCCTGATAATCTGATCTGATTCAAGGACAGAATCACTTTGATTTGTGATTATGAAACATGCTAATGCAACAAACATTACTGACTTTTAGTTATTAATTAATGCTGAAAGGGAAGATATTTGACATATGTTTTTTTTATTGAGCTACAACATAGACACACAGGCAACATAATTCATATGTTTTTTGAAACTAAAAACAAATTGCACACTTCTTTCTGAAAGCCTGTATCTTAATACTTTTTCTGCAATATTAGGATCTTTCCCCAAGTAGTGCTTCTTCTGTAAGACGCTCATTTTCAGCCTTACCTGGGTTTAATCTTCAGACAACACCACACAAAATGACGTGCAGAGTAAAAAATAGATATTCCCTATGCTCTATGCTGTCGCATTTATATTTTACTTGTGCAATAAATGTGATATTGTTGTGGGAAATATTGATGGCATGGTAATATAGTGGCATCCCCATAATATTATTAAATTAAATAAAAATTAAAAGTTTAACAATATGTAGTCTAATGGCGCTTTTCCATTACCAGTACCAGCTCAACTCGACTCGACTCGACTGTGGTACTGCTGGTACTGTGTAGTGGAAAAGCGCCATAATAAAGCATTAAGGATAGTTATATTTTAACAGAATATTTAGTCTCTCTTCTCCATTTTTCTTTTCTAGGTCCAAACCACATTTACAGTATCATTAGTGTTAGTGGCCCTATGAACGGTAGTTACGTATGTAGTTATGAACTCTACGTAGTTAGTTAACTTATTGAAGTATTGAAGGGTATCTTTAATGCCTGTCTGAAAGAGCCCAGCTTATTTTTCCAGACGGTCAAATTGATGCGCGAGGACAATGCCTGAACTTTGGATGTGATTTCAGTGTGTAAGTCGTGATTCTATCAAGAAGCTGCTGGAGCGATTTATCCACTGGCTTGTCACTTCTGACCAACTGAATTGTTTGTGTTTCCCTCACCCGTCAAGTATCACAGCAGTGAAGTGTCCAGGTGAAAGGAGACATTGGGTCAGGTGGGAGAATAAGAAGTCATTTGACAGAGAAATGATTCAAGCTTGCTTTCAGGCTAAGTATCGGCACATGATTTTAGCATGATTCCAGAAATCTCTGTAGGCTGTTCTTATGACCATTGTTTGTCATGCGCCACTGTGCAGTTCGTAGAGTATTGGCCATTTGATCAAAGTCTGTTTTGAAAATGGTTTCCTCCACTGCCGTCGGGGTGTGATACATGATGATGTCTTAAAATGCGATAATTTTCTTTCATTAGTCAATGTTTGATGTTGTTTTAGTTTGATTATCCAGATGTTTTGGCACTGCAAATGTTTTCTTTTGTATTTTTATTTTACACTGAAAACAAAGCACAGTTTGATTTGTTTTGAGCTTGTCTTTTGGTGATGAGTTTTTAAATTCAAGTGATTTTGAACCTAGTATTGCGTTTTCATTTGACATTTTCATGGAATTTCAGAGATGACTCAATCTGCACTAACTGCAATTACTTTTTTTTCACTTTTGTTTTAATCTCAAACAAATTGAGTGCCCCGCTTTGCAGGAATCACCTCCTCAGACAGACACCATATTGAATTTCCACTAATGTTCCATATTTTTCTCTTCTTTTTTTTTCCGCTGTAATAGGGAAAAAATTGCGTTTCCAAGGTCACAGTTAGAATCGTTTTACACTATATTGCATGCTGCACCTTCTCTCTGTGGAGTGGCTGTTGTGCTTCATTCCAGATAAATGCAGGTAATAACCGTGATTGATGCTGAGCCAATGGATCTCTGGTGCTTCTACAAAAAAGAAAGACCTGCGGAGAGCCAGCACACTGTCACACGAGCGTCTTTTTCTGCAACAGTGGACTTTTTCTTTTCCGAAACTACAAGAACTGTCAAGGGTCAAGATCTGTGATTGAACAAGCATCTATGCCCCTGACCTGCCCTCTGACCTTCATGACCCCAGCATGATTTGATTTAGGGAGAGGGGAGTGTTGTCTGTGCTCAAAATGTAATACTAATGTATTCCTACTGCACAGTGCACCATATGTACTGTATTCCTTGTGTGTTTATTAAAGGGATACTCCACCCCCCAAAGAAATATTCTCTCATTTTGTTTTACTGACCCTTATGCCATCTCAAATGTATATGACTTCCTTTCTTCAGATTAACACAAACAACGATGGGTGTGAGTGAGAAAAAAAAACTGAAGCTTCTTAAAGGGATACTCCACTTTTTTTGGAAATAGGCTCATTTTACAGCTCCGCCAGAGTTAAACAGTCGAGTCTTACCGTTTTCGAATCCATTCAGCCGATCTCCGGGTCTGGCGGTACCACTTTTAGCATAGCTTAGCATAGATCATTGAATCGGACAGGACCATTAGCATCTCTCTAAAAAAAATGACCAAAGAGTTTCGATATTTTTCCTATTTAAAACTTGACTCTTCTGTAGTTACATCGTGTACTAAGACCGACGGAAAATGTAAAGTTGCGATTTTCTAGGCTGATATGGCTAGGAACTATACTCTCATTCCTGCGTAATAATCAAGAAACTTTGCTGCCGTACCATGAGTCCAGCAGGCGTAATAATATGACGCAGCGCCTGAAAATAGGTCTAATAGGTTAGACAAACTTAGTCCCGGTCACGTTGGAAGTTACCGAGCTGGGGACTATTTTCAGGCGCTGCGTCATTACGCCTGCTGGACTCATGGTACGGCAGCAAAGTTTTTTTTGAGAGAGATGCTAATGGTCCTGTCCGATTCAATGATCTATGCTAAGCTATGCTAAAAGTGGTACCGCCAGACCCGGAGATCGGCTGAATGGATTCCAAAACGGTAAGACTCAACTGTTTAACTCTGGGGGAGCTGTAAAATGAGCCTTTTTCCCAAAAAAGTGGCGTATCCCTTTAAGCGAGAAGTGATGCGAAGAAACTCCAGACCGGCACATCTTGCGCAAGCTTAACAACACATTTACATCACACTTCACATCACAACGTGCGGACGTAGTGCTTTACAACGCTCTCATGAACTTGTGTATGACAGTTTTATCCGGGAATGATTGTTTCTATTTAAAGTTTCAAATATTAGTATTTTTCTTACACGCACCTATTGTTTCACTTCAGAAGAAATTGATTGGGGTTATCTGGATTATATGATATTGTGTTCACTTAATGTGGTTTTTGAAGTGTCAAATTTGGGGGTCTAATACACTTGCATTATATAGTCTCACAGAAATTATGAATCTTTGTGTTCATCTGAAGAAATTAAGCCTAATACATCTGGGATGGTAAATGATGGGAGCAAGTGATGTCCAGTTACTGTTATCTCAGAAATAAATATTGGGTTATTTTGCACCCATTATTGTGTAAAACGACTTTAAGCGTACACGTGTAAAGGCCGGGACACACCAAGATTACGGTCGGCCGTCGGGCGATGTCAGGCCGTTTTTGAGCATCGGTCAGCTTAGTTTTTCCGGTGTGTTGTTGGTTTTTCTGGGCCGATTCAGCATGTTGAATCTGCGTCGGTGAGAGAGAACTCTGATTGGCTGTTCAGTTTAGCGAACGAGTTTGTGCGCGAGAATAAAAGCGAAAGTGATGAAAGCAATCAAAGAAGTCAAGACGGCACAGACAGAAGGCTGTTCAACTTTTACGTCATCTTACCTGCACAAATATTTTCATAATAACATGAGCCGACTGTAATAAATAAAGTGATCAGCATTATAGATATTCAAGTACTGTTTACGGTTTGTATATCTGCAGTCCTAGCTTTGGTTTCTCTTTTTGAATGACGAAAATAGACTATTATTGATACCTGCTAATACAGACAGATATGTACTTACACGCAGGCACAGAACGCACATGCTAGTTGACAATCGCCTGTAGTAGTTTTGGTGTGTTCAAGTGCAGCCGAGACACAGTCAACGAGAGGCAAAAACACAGTCGTCTTTGACATCGGCTTGGTGTGTCGAAGGCTTAAGGATGAGTAGTAGATTACAGAGTAGAGTGATGTCCCATTTTGAAGAATGCAGCGTGTGCATGCTATATTTAATTAAATCTCAGCCTGTTGCTGTTTAATAACCACAAAAGGCCCCATTGCATTTTTAATTAATTTAATTGTGCAGTTCTAGTAGCATGCCATTCCGAACATAGCCCGAGTTACAGAATCGTCATGTCATGTTAAATCCCTGCATCCATTTGTCCTTTTAGAACCAGCATGCAACAGTTTCAGCTCTAGTTATCAAAGTGCAATTATAGAGAACGCTAATTGAGAGTCCCCCTACAGTATTGTGGTTTTCTTCTAGGACAATGTAATCGTTGTTGTGCTCTGGCAGAGTGAAGCTGGAGAGGGTGAAAATGAGGTGAAATGAAACTGCGCTGCGACACAGAGACTTCTGGCAGGGATCGTTGATTTTAGTCTGGCTTTGGGCCTACCTATACGAACAGGAGCCAAAGACTCCCCCCTGCTTTCCTGCGTAGAAGCCACCTGTTTCACACAGCTCTCCAGATTTGAAACCACAAACTCAAGGTCACTTCGAAGCATCTGGGTGTTACAGTATGGAGTCATTTCCTCAGCAAGATATCTGACCTCTTCTAATGAGACAGCTCTGGGTTCTTTATGATATCTTTGTTAGCAGTCTGCAAATTGAGTCACAGAGTCATCAGATGGTGTGTGTGCCCTCAGAAGGCGCTAATGAGTGGATCTATGTAGTGACATTGTTCTGCTTGGTGCCACTGTATCCGTATCAGTCAGCCTCTCTGACTCATGGGCTGTCTGTTCAGAGGCCTGTTCAGTATGGCACCCTGTGTTTAGAGATGCTGTTTCTTTCCCTTCTCATTTACTTGCAAGAATCTTCTACTCTTTAAAGTTCACAGTGCGGATGCTCTTGTGCATATGCTTCTTGCATAAAACAATTGTGTATTTATTAGAGATGTGCACTACTACAATTTCAAAATGTACTTCTCTGAATGGTTAATTGACCTGTATGGATTTTTTCTTTTCTTTTTTTTGTGCAGCACAAATGATGGTGTTTTGAAGTGTGTTTTTGTCCATTTAATGGGGTCCAATGTTGATAGTGAACTACCCCTTCAAATAAGCTCTATTATAAACTCTTAGAAGAAAAGGTTCTTTATAGAAGAAAGTCAGGCGCTTCATATATAGAACATTTAGGGGTTCCAATCATGGGATAATTTTATGGATTTAGATTAGGGCTGGGGGAATTAACGCGTTAATCTTTGCGATTAATTTGAGATGTTTAACGCATTAAAAAAATAATAACGCAATTGACGCAGCACCTTTTTTGTTGCCTCGTTTTAATGACTTCCTGTTGCGGCTGCTATTGAAAAGGCCGAAAATATGCCGTCCCGCCCCTCCGTGTTCGGCGATCAGGTTTCATTCTCGTGCAGCTTGTTTAGTAACTTCACGAGCGGGTCTTTTCCGCTCCGTGTGTGCGCCGCGCTCTCCGTTACGTGTGTGTGTGTGTGTGTGTGTGTCGGCGCGCTGCGCTCTCTGCTCAATGCATACATGCCAACCCTCCCGATTTTTCCGGGAGACTCCCGAATTTCAAAGCCCCTCCCGAAAATCTCCCGGACCGACCTTTCTCCCGAATTTCTCCCGATTTCCACCTGGACAACAATATTGCTACACCATCCGTTAAAATGAAGTTAATTCGGCCAGCGCTCATACCTGTGTTTACATCCTGTTTTCGGTTGAAGTCCAAAGTAGTCGATTGTCGAGTTCACGCGCGTGATCATAGGTAACTAAACATATGCGCGTGGACTCGACAATCGACTACTTTGGACTTCAACCGAAAACAGGATGTAAACACAGGTATGAGCGCTGGCCGAATTAACTTTATTCATATCTTTCACATCTACTGCAGTCAGATTCACCCGTGTTAACTCTAAAGGAATCACTCACATGACCTGTGCACTTGTAATGTAAACTTGCACTTGTAAAAGCAGGTTTAAAATATGCCCCATTGAAGTCAACAGGGTGCAAATTTTAAAAAGAGGATAACACGGTGTAGGCAACACCGATTTTTGTCATTGTTCTCTGTATTGACAGCACTCCAAATGTACAAAAAAATGAGCTCAATGTTAAAATTGACCGGAGTTCTCCTTTAAGGAAATGAATTTGTCAAATAACTCTCAGTTGTAGACTTCTGTTTGCAATAGCTCTACTGAGCTGGTATAGTCATGCTGGGCAACAATGGTAAAATGACCTGCTCTGATCACATGCTCTGGTAATAATAGCTTTGTATGACTATACTTTATTTTGATAATTAGTCAAAAAATAAATCTGTTAAATCTGAGTATGTTGCATAAAACTGAATGAAGAATAATATATTGAGATATTGATGTTTAATATTTTAATATAGGGCTATTTTCTGTCCAATTTGTGTGGACATTTTTCTTTTTTCCCCCTTTTTTTGTGTGTTGTTTAATTTTATTAGTGATTCTACGTTTAAATATTGATGATTACAAGTTTGGGGGAAATGCGATTAATTGCGATTAATCACAGCATATTGTGCGATTAATTAGTTATTTTTTTATTATCGGTTCCCAGCCCTAATTTAGATTTAATAATTTTGTTTTAAGTTATATTTAATTGCATTTTATGAACTAAACACCTCGTAAACATACTTTTTCACTTGAACGGTTGTGAATAACAGCTGGTCTCCTGTGTGGAATATTTTTTTAGGTGTATCTGGTTCATTAAGCCTCCTCCACCTGTATCCCACATTATCCTAGTTGCTAGCCCTAGTTGATGTATTCATTCCCGAGCATGCTGGCGTCTAAATAAATGCTTTGCTCTTTTCGATGAGTTTAATCAGCCCTAAGTAGGAAACTGCCAACATTAACACAGTTTGAGTGCTTTCTGAAGCCTTTCTCATCTCTTCCAACAGTTTTGATATATTTCACGCTAAAAAAACAACTAAATCAAGCATAATTTCCACAGTCTGCTGCGATGATGGTTCGGGTAGCTTCCAGACACCCTGCTTAGTGCAGACAATTGTGAATAAGACGGTTTGCATGCTAACGGGTTCCTAGGGGTGCGCAAACACGCTTCTCCTCCATGTGACACAGTTCCTGTTATCAATCACATAAACATATGGCTGTCCATGTTTATAAAAAAAATATTATATAAAACATTTGCCTGTACAATAAAATGGAATTATTTTAGTTTTAGTTTTTTATTAGGAACTAAAAAATGCTTTGAAAAAACTTAAAAACAAAAATAATAGTGACAATATTTTTTTTCCCTATTCCTTTCAGATTACCTGTCCCAAGGTGTTGATCTGTCAGGTATTGATGTCATAGAAAATGACCTGCTGTTCATCAGTCGAGCTCGTCTGGAGGTGGAGAACCAAGCCAAACGATTACTGGAACAGGGCATGGAAATTCAGGTAAAAATACCACAATGTCTTTGAGAAACAAAGTACAAAATGTGCCAATACTTAACTGGAGTTTTTTCATGACACTGAAAATGCAATGTAGTTTAAGGGGAAACGACTTTAATTTATGAGTAGTTTGTCAAACTAACCCATTAATGTATTTGCACTTAAAATGGATGTGATGCCTAGCCTAACATTTCAACAGGATGAAACCAGTGCCAGTATTCTTTCTATCTCTCTATATCTCTCCCTCAGCATGTTTCTCTGTCACACACGATGTGCTCACACACAGCAGATGGGCCGCACTGGCCTTTTTTTCCCCCTGTCTACGGACACACAGCCATCGCACTGAACTGTCCACTCACATTTCAGAAATTCAGCTGCCACATGGAGCCATCTCAGGGGCTGAAAGATGCAGAATATGTCCGCTTTTCAACAAATTGCCATTTTAAAATGCCTGAAATGTTACATATCATCATACAAACGCAGCTGTCACAGTCCTTTGTTTCGCTGATTGCGTCTCTAAATTTTTCTTTCCTTTTTGATTGACAGTTTAATTTTTCAGCACGCTTTTTGGAGCAAATCAATGCAGGGCTCCAGTTGGAGATGACAGGACCTGTTGAAATACAGACTACAAGGTCAATAATTGATTGCTTTATGCATCTCTCATGGGCCATCAGGTGTCTTTGAAAAGCATGAGCTTTCAGGGATTTTAGGTGAAGTTGTGGTTATGAACAGCCCATATCTGATGAGAGGTCCAGTCAGGAGAGTTTCATCTAGCCTCTGTTTGTTCCTGCATCTTTAATGGTTTCCATTGCCGACCACTTGCTAAAATAAGCCTTCCAATGCCTGCCTGTTGTATTCTTTTTTATTTTTTAGCTCCAGGGATTGATTGTGTGATGGTCAGTCACCCCCATATATCTCAAGGTTATTGGCTGCAGACAACGTAATGGCATTGACCACTGCATGATCTCTTTACATTTAGATATTGCGTAATGGTGTCTATCTTTCAAAAACCCAGTGCACTGCCTTGCTAGACCCTTTTTGGGGACATCATTGATCCTGAAACATGCTGTTTAGGTATTTTTGAAACAGTCTCAGCATAATTATTTGTGTTTTTTTTCCATTTAAACTTACATTCAGCGCAAATCAGCTACTTCAGAAGTCATCAGACTAGGTGGGAACAGATTTAGCTCTTGTTCACTTCAATTAAATGCGAATGGCTATTCCAATCACAGTTCTCAGTACCATGCGTCTCTAACAAATTCTGTCTCTGCGGTCTCCCTACAACTTTTCGAAATCTTGGCCTATTAGCATCTCATTATAAAACCAGGCGATGCAAGAGCCCCCTGACCTCTGTTCATGTATTTGTTGTTCTGGATCTTATCATGTAGTTCACTGCACTCCTCCATGGCCAGTCCTGCATCAGTATATTTAGAATTGTGTGGGTTACATAAGCCGCTATTCCTCAGCTCATGTGGAGAGATGGTCCTCTTCATTTCGCTCTTTTCTTCTAAACAAAAAAGATTAACTTGGACCTTCTTATTTCTTTAAAGGAATTTTCTGGGTTGAATGCAAGTTAAGCTGTACCAACAGCATCTATCTATCATCTTATCCCTCAGTTTGTAAGAACAATCATTTATACAATAATGCACTTAGTCTTAGAGTGTACATTTATGAGGCAAGATATTTTGTGCTGCACAAGTTAAATATATATATATTTTTTTAAGTATCAAGTTATCAATTTAACTGAGTTGACATTAGTTTAATGGTTAAAAATTGCATAACGATACTTTTGAAATATGATACTTCCATACAATGCTAATGAAATCAACATCAACAATGAAATAAAAAATATTGACTTCCACATATTTTTCAGATTAACTTGTATTGATCCCGGGAACATTCCTTTTAGCACACAAGACAATTTCATTAGCTTTGCAAGAGACAACATGAAACAATGCATTTGATTTATATATGACATATTTCCAAGTGAAACGTTATTTATTTAAAAATTCGGATTTAATGGGATCGAGCCGGAGATGATTTTGGAATCAAGTTGGGTATAATGAATAATATCGTTTTTCTATTTTTTATCACAGGTTTCATGTCATAACGATTTGATGAAAAGAAGAAATAAGAAAACATAATGAGATTAAGTCTTAAAGCTGCAGGAAATGTTCGACATTTTCTTTAAAAAAAAAGATCGGATTGGAAGGATTCATCTGTTCTTAATAATTGCTTTTTGGTGCATAGTGACATTTTACATTAGTGTATTTTCTCCTCTAAATTTCATTAAAATTGTACAGAAGAGTGGCACTTTATATCCGTTTTGAAAGCATCAGCTGTCTGATACGCTGCCATACTGTCAGAAGGGCACTTGAAAAGAGAGTGCATTTGAAGGTCAGTATTCGACATTGACATGCAGAGAGGCAGAACAAAAAGTGTAGCCTGTATCTGCACATTAATTTCGGATGGGATGAGAGAAGAGGAGGTCTGTTAAATTTTTTATCCACCTTTTTATTCAAGTCTTTTTTTTTTATTTCTCTGCTCATACATTTATATCAGCTGCTTAAGAGGGGTGTTTTCACACAGAAGGTCGCAAGAGGTCACACTCTCATGTTTTTCTTTCCTTTTCCTTTGTATTGTGTAGATGAGGGGATGAGGTTTTGGAAGTGGATTCTGATTACCACGGTGAAGGGCTTTGCTTACTCGGCAAGCATTGGCTGGAGGTCATTGAGGTGTGTGTGTGTGTGTGTGGTCCGAGCTGGAGATTCATACTAGGGTCTCAAAGGGCTCAAAATTCACTGTGTGGAGTCGCACAAGTGTGTATACAGACACACATATACAACTGACTACTCTCGCCATGGCTCCTGTCTTCCTGACCCAGAAAAGCAGAGTACTCATGGGGCCAGTGTCCTGTTTCACATGCTTGTAGGGGAATGGACATTAATGCAGCCTTCTCGCTTATAGAAGAGGGGAGATGACAATCTCTCCATCCACAATACAGTGACCCTAAAAATGTCTTAATGTTACTGCGTTGGATTGCAAAAAATTAAGCCAATTGTCATTTATTTAAACAAAGACAAAAAAATATTTTACAATAAGGTTCCATTTGTTAACATTTACTAATTATTTAAATAAAAAGTTGTCTGATTTTATTTAATGGACCCGAGCTAACATGACATTTTTATTAAAAGGGTCCTTTATTGCTGGCAAAATTGGCTTTCAAAAAAACTTGGCTGCCTGTAAAGTAGAAAGTACAGTTTTTTAATTGTTGCTACTTGACCAGAGAAAACTGTTGTCATCCCTTTTGCCAAATAGGTAGGAAAACTTCAACACCCATAATGCACTGGGCATGTTGCCATCCAAAGCAACTCCCACCAGTCTGCTATGGATACGCTTATCAGAGTCAAATACCACCTTTCTTTAGTAGGAAATGCGCTATACAAAAAAATCGTATCCGACCAATAAATCTAAATTTATTGACCAGCAAGTTCTTATGAAATCATGTGATCAAACCAAAACAGAGTCATAAAACCTGGAAAAAACGGACCCACTGCAGACATAAATAGTGAAATCACAGGAGTGTGGCTCCTCCACATAATAGATTAGGCGCTGCATGTTATTGGAAGGATGTTGATGGTAGAATCAATGACAGTAGGGAACGAATGAGTCTAGGTTTTAACTGAGTCACCTCTGCTTTGACAGACAGATGTGCTTCTTGCCCTATTGAGAGTAAGTGTGCATTACATAAGCTGACCAGCAGAATTGATCATGCACCCTTTAAACAATACGTCACCTTTATCCATTTCAAGAGGTCACTTGGACAAAAGAGTGCATGTGATTGTTGTCTCGCATAGATAGATAGATAGGTTTTGTTCTGTTGATGTGTGGTGCAGATATACAGGCCACACTGCCACAATCAAATTGGGTCATATTGTTTTTCAATAGTCATTTTACTAAACATTTAAATTAGTCCAGATATACTGTTGTTTTTTCCCCTTGAATGTCTGTCAGGATGTTCAATTTTCTGCTTTTGGTTTGTGATTGTACATTCTTAAAAATAATGGATCTTTATTGGCATCTATGGTTCCATGAAGAATCTTTAACATCAGTGGAACCTTTGCATTGCACAAAATGTTATTTAAAGTGGAAAACAGCTCTTTAGATGATTAAAATGTTCTTTACACTTAGAAAAAGATGGTTTTTACAAAACTTTTTACTGAACATTTCTTTGGTTCTTCTATTGCATTGCTGTGAAAACCTTTATTTTTAAGAGTGTATTGAAGATTGGGGTCATTTGGATTGAAATGACTTTCCGGTAACAATAAGGTCTCATTTGTTTACAAAAAGGTCTCATTTGATAAAATTAGTTAATGCATGAACTAATGATGAGAAATACATATTTATAGTATATTAACCTTTGTTGATTGTTAGTCAGTAAAATGTTCACGTTCATGTTAGTTAACAGTGCATTAACAAATGTTAACAGATACAGCTTTTGACTTTAAAAATTAAGTAAATGTTGAGATAAACATGAACTAAGAGTAAATGCTATAGAAGTATTGTTCAGTGTTAGTATGTGTTAACTAACTAACTAACGTTAACAAATTAATATTAACCTTTGTTGATGTTAGTCAGTAAAATGTTCACGTTCATGTTAGTTAACAGTGCATTAACAAATGTTAACAGATACAACTTTTGACTTTAAAATTAAGTAAATGTTGAGATAAACATGAACTAAGAGTAAATGCTATAGAAGTATTGTTCAATGTTAGTATGCGTTAACTAACTACTAACGTTAACAAATGAAACCTTATTGTAAAGTGTTACCGATTTTCCTTTCTCTGCATCTGTCCGTTTTGCCCATTCTGTTTAGTTTTGTCCAGTGTCATAGTGGGATGTGATTTTTGTCATCCGCAGCCTAATAGATCCATGTACCTGCGGTATGTAATAGAATTTTCTCTCGCTTGCTGCTGAAAAGACGAAACAAAAATATGTTATCCGCCTTGGGCCAAACAAATACTGACAAGAATGTTAACTGAAAACGATTCAATGCTTCTTTTCTTTCTCTGCTATACCACATAACAATTTGACTTCATTCTATGTAAATAAATGCCTTTCACTCATGCATCATTATTTATAGGCAATCTCCTGCAATTGCTAATGCCCAATCCCTGTCGCTAATGATGTGATAACAGCATTTTTTTTTATTGTTTCTTCAGGGCTGAACTTGATGCATGACTCAAACTGTGCTCAAGAGGGTATTAATCATTTAGAAATGTTTTATTAGCACACGGCTTAGCTTGTCACTGCATTGTTACCGCGAATGGCAGGACTCAAAGAGCATTTGGTATTTGTAAGTGTCTAAGTGAAGATGTGTGGCTTAATTTGTGCTCTTTTGACTATGTTTTGCACACTGACATTCAAAACATGGTTCAAAGTGTGTGTGTGTGTGTGTGTGTGTGTGTGTGTGTGTGTGTGTGTGTGTGTGTGTGTGTCTGTCTGTGTGTGACACAGTGTGTATGTGTGTATGTTCTTGAATGGTCTGATCTGTCTAATATTGCAAGAAGCTTTGTATTGCGTGACAGATGGGATTTTTTCCTGAGAACCTGGCAGTCTCTACAAGTTGCATGTGTGCGTGAATAAAATACATGGATTGTAATTTACTGAAATCATGAGTGCAAAAGAGTTCTGCAACAACCACTCACTCCCATTTAAAGCTACAATGTCACTTGCACAGTGTGATATATTTCCTGCAGTTGTGTACTTACAATTTCCCAAAAGTTCCCAAAGATTTTTTATTTCAGAGAAATTCCTATTTTAAATAATGGCTCGTCCATTTTCTCTTGTCGCCTGTCAATGACGTAATATCCGCGTCATCCCTGGTTTCCGCTCGTACTGCCATAGTAACCATGGCGACAGACGTGGACAACTGCGTTACGTCAAGCGGCGCGCTCACGCTGTTGTTGTTTCGTTCAAACATTATGGATCATGGCAAGCAGACTTTGGGACAAAAGGAGAACTAAAACAAGGATCAATATCAGCATGGCGTTTTCGAGATGCCGTGAGCTAGCGTCCAAGACTAACTTCGACTTGACAGAGACGTCTTGCATGTACTTTATTAGACAGGTGAGCAAATGTACATACAACTTATCAATGTTATATAGCTCAACATGAAATGTTGAAATGTTAGAATATGATCAGTATGTTATTCTTATGTTGATCTAGCTTACTGCTAGTCTCATACAAACTAACACATAGAATAACATTATAACTTTCAACACACTCAAATGCAGTTTAGTGTGATAGTGTAGAGCAAGTGAAACAGCGCTGCGTTACCTCACAAGTTTCATTCATCAAATAAACTGCCCTGTGTGAGTATTAATTCAGCACTTGCGGGTAAGTTAGTTCGGTACAATGAAATGTCCTTATTCCTTTATATCCGTGGGACTTGCGTGTGGCGAGTGTGTGTGTGCGTCTGTCTCTCATTAGCAATCGCGACCTGCTTCATACCACAGTCATGTTAAAAACATCAATGTATTCACTCATCCATAAACATTATTAGATCCTTCGGCATGACGTCAAGTTCCATAATTCCGCTTATGCGTCATCAACCTACGCCTTTGTTATTGTAAGAGGTTAGCGACCCCTAGCGGCGAAAAAAATAATTACAATTGTTGCTTTAATCATTGTGAATGATGCAATCGAGTCGTTCACCGCCTACATTCTTAAAATAATTGTATAGCTAAATATTTATTCTTAAACTAATACTCAAGGACTTTAACTAAATAGTTTATATAGTACTATCATTTTTTTTTTTTTTGATTTGTTATTTGCAGTGATTCATTGGGTAGGTCGTTCAATCCTTCATGGAATAATTCACCCAGGAAGTAGAAAGTATCCAGTCTTGTACCTTTAAAAAAAAAATAGTTTATAGAGTTAGTTGATTTGGTTCATGGTGTTATGCTTCATGAATTTCATGCCTATGGAGAAAATGAATGGGAAAAATGCCAAGGTATCTAAAAAAAAAAGTGGATTTGTTGCACGCTATTCAAATCTTTACTCGTTTCACTTGGTCCAATGGGCTTAATTGTGCTGGTCACTGAAAAGGTTATGCAGTCACTCTCCTGATACTCAAGGTTCATCCATTTTTTGAGTCATGTGTTTGAGTAACCTTTACATCAAAAGCAATGTCTCTCGGGAGTTGAAGCTGCTAAGGAGTGAAAACATTGCCTTTGTGTGTCTTTTATTTGCCACTCTTTTTTCCTGAATCTTTGTGCCTCCCTTTTCTTTTGTCTTCTCACTCACTTCAAACATTACATCTCTGTCACTGTCTCACATTCTTTCTCTGTCTGCTCTCTAAAGACCATCTTGAAGATGGAAAATGGATATGCTGGATTGCTCAGGTAGCTGACAAGCACTCAGCAGGTATGGCCTGTTCTGCCAATATGGCTGCCTTTGTTCTGTCAGGGGAAAGAAGGCAAAAGGCTTGTTTAGAGTGATCATAAAATATTTACAGGATGCTTACCGTAAGTGATATACTGGACAAGACTTTATGTGAGCTGAATCTCACTGCGGAATAAAACACCTCAAAGTCAGCATGGATTGAAAATTTAACATAAAATAGAATATTTCATCCGTGCATATGTTTATTTTATTTTATTTGACCTAGTAATGTTTGATAAAAATGTCATAACTGGATCTTCTGATGAAAACCACAGTAAACCACAGAGCCACGCCCACATCTCAACATCCAATCAACAACCGATGCATATAACTAAGTCTCCGCCCTTCCATTTCATCGCGACTGATGCTTAGGAGACCAGGAGGCCAACCTGATAAGCCAGCTAATAAGACCTAAGCTAAGAAAACACTTTCGACTGGATTAAGCTGTGTTTTTTAGCAGGGTTGTGTATGTTATTTTGAAAGAGCACTGGTACACTGTTACAGATCAGAGACCTGTTAGCGACTGGCTCCCATGTGTGTTGATTAGCACTCCTCGCTCTCGCACGTTGACTTTTCTCTCCCATTACCCATCGGTAACACGTTACTGCCAGGCACCCACCTGACAAATTACTGTTACCATGGAGACCATATCCACATGCTTTTTAACATCCCTTCTCTCTGATGTCCGTTCTTCACAATTAAAAAGTCACACAAAGGTTAAAAGCGCAAAGCTGAAGCAATTTATTTACAGTTGAGTGTCATTTAAGAAAGGCTTTTGATTACTAGTACCAGCGAATTTATGCGCAGGCGATATAAAAAAACAAAGACATGCGAGCAGAATTTTTTTAACTTTATGATACGAGCCCACATGTTTTGCTTGTGTGTTTGTCACTGTAATAGTTCTAACACATCACTGTCTTTCCACTGATATCTTTCACAGAATTGTGATGAATGTTGCTCTAGGATGACTTAAAAAGTCACATGAATTTATGTGCATATGACTGTTCAGACTGCGGTCGCTTTGCAAAACATCTGACCTGTATCAGATTTAGGACCACATATGGAAGTGGCCCGAATCGAAATTGAAAAGATCAGATTGTATGTGGTTTGTGCCGTTCACACTGTCATGGCAAAAACATATGAGCAAAAAAAAATTTATTTGGGCCAAATTATATATTAGATGAATTAATTGAAACTCTGAAAAAACAAAAAACATGATACAACATGCATTTGACATTAAGTCTTAAAATGTATGGTTGGTTAATTTCCTTTTAATGTCAATCCAAATCAAAGTTTCTTTATCGCTGAAAATCTTCTCTCTCATTAGCTATGCTGAGCACACCTTGTCTTTCACCTTTCTCCTTTCCATAATCATCAGTTTTCTCCCAAATTGAGTTCATCTCTTCATTGCCTGGTGTTGCGCTGACATTTGCCAAGTGCGTCTTAAAAGGCTTTAATCGGTCTTCGCCGTGTTTGTTTTTGGGTTGCCGTGGAAACACGGCACATAAACGTCTAAGTGATCCATCATCTTTTCACTTTTTCCTCACACTTAAAAGTCTCACTTTCGCCCTCTCTCTGTTCTTCACCAGTGCTCTCGCATGGCCATGACACTTCACGAAGTGTGAGCAAATGAACTCCGCATGTTCCAATGGGGCTAGCGTCGGCCATGTTTGCTGTTCATTCTGGAGTGGGAATGACTAGGCCAAAAGGAAAATAAAGTCCCTGTATTTTCCATATAATGCATGCAATTCTCATATGTGCTGGGTAATTTTTTTGCTACGCAGCGCTTTTTGTAACTTTTGAAAAAAAGCTTTTAGTGAAAACAACAGCACACAAGCATCAGTAAGTATTGGAAATTATTTAATGATAAATATAATAATATCTATAATATTTTGTGCTGTTGTTTCACTCTAAAACATTATATCCTGCTTGATAAAAGTGCTTGGTGTTCACACTTGTAGATCGGTTCGCTTGGTTCGTTTGGTCCGGACCAAAAAAAAAACATTTAGCCCTGGTCCTCTTTGCGTTCACATCAGCATTTTAACACGTTCACATGTTCACAACCTGATTGGTCGGCTTTTATTACGGCTTTTATTATGTATATTTCACAATGGAAATTTGGAACCAAAACAATGCTGTGTTCTAGGCTAAATGCGCTCGTTGTATGTGCGTAGCCTACATATGATGGTATATGATGAAGCTGACAACTTGTGAAGAGCTTATAAAATGTGTAAAGGAGTCAAAACAGCAGCAAGAATCCTTTCGTCACACACAAAGAAAGATCTGATGTGAGGAGACGCGGTTCTGATGTCTTTACCGAACTGTGATGGGCACTAACAGAGCAATCGCACCAGGGTCTGTTTTAATCCAACCAAACCTGTCAAGTGTGAACACAGCCTAAGTCAGTTAGCTACACTTTAGCTTTATTATTTGATTATTCCCACTTCCACTTCTTGCCATTTGTAAAAACAAATCTCTAATTGACAGTCAACTTGATTTAAATTTTTGTTTACATCTTGTTATAATACTCACTGATGTTGTCACTTCCTTGAGGAAGCTTCCTTAAAATTGCCATGTCACAATCAAATATGATTTTTGTTTTTATAACATTTAATCCAATATTAAACTGCAAATGAATCATCCAGCATAGTAGAAATGACCTGGGCATCGTATGTGGTCAAAGATGTCATCTACTTATCAGCTATTGGTTCCTTTGACAAATATCTGGATTGAGTCTTCCATATGGTGACAAAACAAACACAGCCAGAAGCTAATGACGCTGGTGTGGTGACCAGGTGTTTTTATGAAAGGAAGCAATTGGCTGGAAATGACAGTGTTATTTTCCTTGTGAGGCGCTGCATCCCTACATGATGGGCAAACTCTCACTGTGTCCCTGTTGAGGTGACATACTTGATATAGTTGCCAGTTCCCTCTTTAGGCTGTGTATTTTTTTTTTTCTTAGTGGTTTCTCTAGAAAAGGACATCTACCTGAATTAGATAGTAGAGAATTCAGTCAAGCCCCCACACAGCGTGTGTAATCGAGGTCATACCATCAGTGTGGCATAGTTATTACAGGCCCAGGTAGGAAACATGATGGAGGCAGGTATAATTGTGATAGTGGCCCAAAGATGATCCACCATATCCACTCCTTAGCATCCCACCCTATCTTGTTTAACTTGCTCGAACCATTTTCTTCCACTTGGTTAAACACTGATACATAAGCTAGTTTTTACTCCCATTATCACTGCCATCCAAGAGAAAATGCAGCAAGCGCTAAGATGTTTTCACATGCATTTTGTCTCCTACGTTTCCCTGGAGAAACACGCCTGAATCTCAAGATGGCAGAAATAACATTGGCACATCTTAGACCTCCTTGTACATATGATCTGTAGGATTCAGATACAGTGATGTGTTCGCCAAGCATGCCACCTGTTTGGTTTTTTTTGTGCAATTATGTAAGAATCTCTTGAATCTGCAATGTTGTATATAGATGAGCATGCTACGTCTTGCTGTGAAGATGGCAAGACCTTTTCTGACCTTCACTATATGTGAGGGGTTATCTGATTGTGAAATGTAATTCTCCCAAGAAACAAATCAAAAAAGAGCACTACACCCTACAAACGTTCATGCGATCCCTTGGACAGAATGAATTTCACATCTGCTGAACAGGGGATGAGTGAGACTGACAGGGAACCATCTGAACACGCTGTGTACGATTTCCCACACTTTGCAACAATAGCCTACGACATGCAAGCCAATCTAATCAACATAGAAGTGGGGTGTAAATTTAGTTACATTTCACCTTCCGGTACATGTCTAGCTGTCTATTTTTCCCCTAAAAAATTGGTCTCTTCTAGATTAAAAACATCAGACCAAATGTGTTTTTCTCCAACTTACTGGTTAAGAAGCGTTCGTTGGCCACCTGTTCCATCTAAGTGTTATTTCTGGGAACAAAAGCGTAGTGCTTGCCTGGATGTAAGTAATGTGAAAACACCTCATTCACGGCAGTTGGCAGCTAGCCATCCTGGGTCACCGGCTTGCACTGAGCTGATCAAATCCATCTCCACAGTGGCTGTGCATGTCCCTGCTAAACCATTATCCCTCCGCAGTTCAGGGTAAATGAGGGCTAACGCATTACATGCTGTGAGTGAACCTGCCGCAAGCAATTAGGTCTCTCTCAATCCTCTGTTTTCCTTGGTCTGTGATTCACATCTGTTCCTTGACAACTACACTCAACTGTTGCATAAGCAACAACACATCATTTATGCTGCTGGACAACAGCCAATTTTGGCTTGGTTTGTGAATGTTTCAACTACGGCTGAGCAGTATAGATAAACAATTATACCTAGTTTTCAGAAAATACAACAATAGATGTTAATAAATGTCTGTAATTACTGCATGTATTTTTACTAAACATTTTAATATATGAAAAATGCCACAAATTGATTGCAGTTTAAGGGCCAAGTTTACTAAACAGGCAAATTAACACGAGAGCGCAATTATAAAGCAATCTACTTATGCTTTTTTTGGGCAGTAAATTGACGAGCGCAAACCTTATTAAATCACCCTAAATGATTCATTTAAATACTCTCCTCCCATAAATCTTGCATTTTAAGGGGAAACTCCTAAAAATGCATATGCAATATAAGGTCAGCCGCAAAAATAACGGTCTACGCCTTATCAACCATGCTAATTTTACACTGCGTGTCTTTAGTAAATCCTGAAAGAGGGTTTGCGCTGGAGCAAGCAGTTAGTAAATCTGGCCCTAAATCAGACTGTATTAAAACATTTTATTATACTTATACTCACACAAGCTATTGTCGTGTGAAGTGTCTTAAAATTCTACCCTGTAGAAATAAAATAAGCACTAATGCATTGCAAATGTTTCTGAGGACAGTTTTTCCCCTTCGGTCTTACTTCCTAAGATCTTAAGTAGCTACAAAAGCAATGCAGCCACCAGTGTATCAGATATCGAAACATCCCCTCACTGACACCTGTAATGAGGTCTCAAGGGATTGCGGATCTTCTTACACTCACCATATTCAGAGACTCGCTTGGGTTTTCAATGTTGCAGTGTGTAAGACCTATAGGTGTTTCAATCTAATTAGCTCTTTAAAAAAACGGTGTTTTGTCTTTTAAACATACATTTTGTCCTTCATCCCAATCTTTTTGCATCTGTTGAGAGTATTAGAGTCAAGCCTCTTAAAGATTTCAAGCACAATGCTGGAAGGGGAGGAAACTCAGAGCAGCCCTGGCATCAGTTTTAGCCTTCAAGTGGGTTTGAAGAGAGAGTGAAGGAAGAAATGTGAATCATTTGTCTGATTAGAGCTTGAAACCACTGATTGCCGCCAAGTACTTAGCCACCACTGATGGCTATATCCCACCACTCTGGCCTATTACTCTCAATCTGTGCACCATTAGTCAAGCATGTAGAGAAAAAAAAGGGTTGATTTACTGGATTATCGCGTCCTCTTGTCTGCCTTTTGTATTTTGTTTTGTGTTAAGCACATCAGTTGAATTTATATCCATTCACCTGCGGTTTCTCGTGTACCGTTTGGGAAGGCGACTGGGCCTGATCATCTTTGATCCACTGGGATTAGATTGAAGTTGGACGGGGTCTTGAATTGGTTGTAATGCTTGGCGCTTTCATCCTGGGAGATTAAATTAAAGGCAGGATCAGAGATCGGGACTGACTGCTGGAAGCTGCTTTGAATGCAGCATTGAAGAGCTTTCTGTTTTGTACTTTAAACGTTAATGTCCTGTAGTCACAGCTTAGCTGAGACGGTTGAATTTGAAGAATTTGAATTTGACCTACTTTTCTAACATGTGCTCTGGCGTTGAGCGTAATGACGTCAATCGGTTGCTCTCGCGGCAAGTGATGCGGCGCAGTCTGTGATCTCTCATGTGGAGACAACTAGTCTCAGGTGTAAATTTGACTTGGACCTGGAGATGTGAATGTCAAGATTTTAGGAGGTCAGGCATGTTTTAAAGCATTTTGATTTATTTGTGCCAGTGACCCACTTCCCAAATCAACCTGAGACACCTTGTTCAAAACCACTGAACACATAAACCAAAAAAATATATATATTCAGGTGAAACAAAATATTCCCTTAATCATGTGAAATGGATTTTTTTATCATGTAAACTGGAATTGGAGAATGTTATTATGCTTTGAAAGAATCTTCAGAATAATGATATTGAAAACTGTTTAGGCTATAGTATTGCACAAGATTAAACCTTTTATGTAAAACTCATATTGTAGCTATGTAAATTAGCTTTGTTAGAGTAACCTTTGATTGGTTTATGTTTTTCATTGTTTATCTCACAGAATCCATCTCAGGTGGGGACGGCCTTACAAGTGTTTTATAACCTTGGCAATCTGAGAGAGACCATAAGAAGTGTGGTAGATGGATACAGGACATCTGTGCAGGAGAACGTTGTTAATGCCCTGGACATTAAAGTCCTCACTCAACCTGCCAACACCAGAGGTTTGTTTGTTTTAGTGCATTTGTGGCTGTGTTTTAGAGTGCTTGATGATTTTTGCATTGTTTTAGTGTGTGCATTTTGTGTCTGCTATATTTAGGCGCCCCTGGCAGAGCCGTCATGCCCACCCCAGGGAATACGGCTGCGTTTCGAGCTGCTCTGTGGACGAATTTAGAGAAACTAATGGACCAGATTTGTGCCGCGTGTGGTCAGGTAATCAAACTTACACAGATGTTACTATTATGAAACACTGTTATTGTCTTTAGGCAAAACACCAGTAGTTCATAGATGTCCCTTTCCATTTTGTCTGGTGTTCACTTGTAAAGGCATTAAATATTAAGCTCTGAAATTAACTTTTTGCCACTCATGCCTGATTTTTCTGTTTTTTTCCCCTTAATATTTTTTTTAAAGCTAGTGTGTTAAGATTAGATGACGCTTGAAAGGGGTCATTGAATATATCGTCTAAAGTTTCTACTATGTTCCTGAACAGGTGCAGCACCTGCAGAAGGTTCTCACCAAAAAGAGAGACCCAGTGACTCATGTGTGCTTTATTGATGAGATCATCAAGGTGAGACAGATGATATCATTTCTCACCTACATTTTGCTTTATTTGTTTTTGCTGGAATAGGTGTGCGATTAAATTTCAGCAGTTTGGGGAGTTATGTGTATTGATATTGTGCGTATCCCATATGTGAAGAGTTTGTCCTTGATATCTAGTGATTTATTACAAAGGATTTTTGTGTGTGTTGCCCTTGCCTGAGGCTGACCTGCCTACAAAGCCCCTGCTGGTTCACTTGCTGCTGGCACATTAGCAGTAAATGACATCCTAATTGGTGTCTGCAGGTGGCTGGCCCCTCTGTGACAAGGTTATCTACCCCACACGCATACACACTCATGCACACAAACATATATCCACCACACATTTTCAGCCAGACAGTGATGGGACCATTTTTATCTACATTCTCCATTTGGTTCTGGGTGACTTTGTGAACTAGTGTGTGTTGGCGCACGCTGAGTGACAAGAACAGTGTTTGCAAAGGCATATGCAACGCGTTTCCCCTTTGGTATCCCCGACATCCGTGGCTCTCCATTCCTTCAGTTGCGAATTTGGCTAATTACAGCCGGTAATTAAGGTGCTATTTTCCGCTAAATGAAGGGCTAAACTGTGAGATCAGAGCATTTTAGGAAGGGGTGGTAAGATTTCACAGATGGATTTCAAAGAGAGCATATAATGCAGTGAATTAGAACTGGCCTCTAGCGATGCATTTCCTTAAATCATAACCAGCAAAGCTTATATGCGACATAGACTTCTGAATATTTGATGCAGAATTGTTACATGGGCTGTATTTGGAACGGCACATTACTTATATTATTATATGTTCTGTTTGTATGGTGCACAGTATGCAAATTTTACACATGCATTTTTATGTTTTGATGAAAATTGGTGTCCTTAATGATTTTATCATTTAGATAGAACTTTTATAGATTTATAAAAGCATTAATACACTCAAAGGAGTGCTGTTTTGTTAATATGATCATGACTGATAGGGTTTTGATTATATAGCTGTGATTTATTTTCACAATGTAACACAAATATACAAAGTAGAGCACAATACAAGAAAATACTACATCGCTTTAACATGACCACTGAACCAAAAACAAAACCTTAATTTTAAACTTCTCTTTCTTTACGGACCGTCTGGCTAAAATGACAAAGTTGGATTACAATAATGCAATTTCATGACAACTGCACACCACTAGCTCATTTAAATAATTTTTTAGATCATGCGACAACAACATAGCATACTACTACATACTAATGCTTTCCATTGCATACAGTATTTTGCCAAAGAATGCTAAATTCCATTTCAAACATAGCAATTTTTGTGTGTTTGTGAGAAAGAGAAAAGGTCTGTCTCCAATCATACAGTCGCTTTTGCTCTCTTACTCTGTTGGTATTCCTCCCGTTTTCACTCAGTAAACAGTTTCGGGGGAGATGAGTTGAGCGGCTTCTAATCACCTCTTGGAAATCGAGATTTTCGGTCAGAAGATTGAGGTCTGCAGGAATGGGGGGGTTGGGGGGGGTTTCCATGGCAACACCTTCTCCCATTCTCCCATAGACCTCACATTTTTCTTTCCTTATTGGAAAAAACAGAAAGGAAAGGCGACAAAAAAAAGTTTGATTCCAGAGTGTGGGTAGTAATACCCAATTTGACCACTTCTCTCGTATTAGTGTAAGAAAATATTGCATCCGTCTTTCAAGGGTGATGAAGATAATAAAGGTAACATTTAAAAATATTGAATATGTGTTGATATAAAAGTTCAATGACTCTCAGTAGAAAGGGACACCTTGAAATGCAGACCACCCAGAATGACTGTCTTTGGGTGCTCAGAGAGCCATCAGCTGTGGATGAAAGAGACTCCCGGCATTTAAAAGGCCCCATGAAAGGTTTTGCAGGGCGGGCACTTCTCTTGGAGCCTCACAAGGCTGTAAAAAGCCTAACAGCACCTCTGAACCTTCAGTTTAACGGGGTGCATGCAAGAGATGAGCTGCATATGAGGTTTAGGGAAACACATACAGGAACTTATGTTCTGCACAATAAAGCTGCTGTCAGATTCCCTGGAGATTGGGAAAAGGTGGGTGAATGCCATGTTTTTTTGTTTTCTTTCTCTGCCTCCGCTTCAAAAGCTGTTTTCAAACTCCCACTATCTCACACCTATATTTGTGGCTGAAACACCCCCCACACACACGCACCCATCGGAAAGAAAAACCTGCAAACCGCTACATTTAACAGTTACACAAGTAAGACAGACATTCCCGTTGAATTCCCAGCTGCTTTTATGTAGCACACAAGCCTTCTGGTTCTCTGGCATGAGTTCATCTCCACTGATGGCCCTCTTGTTCCCTTCAGGTGTCATTAATGTGAAATACAACTCTACAACAGAAAAGAAAATAGCAATTGCCTGAAGTAGTGGAGCAAATATGAAACTCGCTTGTATTTTACTAGAGCAAAAAAAGAAAGAAAAGCCAAGATTGGTAGTATGATGGCACTGAAATCATGCCACTCTGTAATTTAATAAGTAAGTTTATATTTATAAAGTCACATTAATTTAAGAATTTTAGTGTGTTATTTTATTTTAGCCTTATTTTTGATGATGCCACACTGTCATCACTGACATATTTGGCATGGACGCTACAAGTTTTTTTTTTTTTTTTTTTTTTTTGTGCAAAACCTGATGATTCATGATTTCATAATACAAGGACATCTTATGAACTTTAATGGACCTTTTGTGACCTTTTGTACAATGGAGTTCACATGCTCAGTGTCTACATTTCTTTTAAACTTAACATCAAAAAGAGATTTAAATTAAATCACAGATTGTCATTGTGAACCCACTGTATATATACTTGATATTTTCCACCTTGGAAGTCTTTTTCTTTGGAGAATTCTCAGATTTGTAGCTGCAGAAATTGTGTGAATCATAAGACAGAGTAATTTATATCACTGTAAAGTCAGTGCAAACCGCTTTAGGCTGATGTACAGTGAGTCAGCGCAGACATTCAGAGCATTTTGATACACACAGGTGATACGCACACTAGCCTCTCTACACACACACACACACACACACACACACACACACACATTGAGCAAGCAGGTAGATTAGCACATGCAGCACATGTCCATCAGTGTCAGACCATATTTGTGTTGTCATGATTCCCAAATGATTATAGACTTCCCTATTTACACACACATACACACATGGCTCAGACAGTCATTATTCTGTCAGTGATTTGCTAATGCCAGTGTTGTCTGAGTGATAGCATAGTGTAGGGTTCATATTCTACTCTTTGTGTGTGTGTGTGTGTGTGTGTGTGTGTGTGTGTATGTGTGTGTGTGTGTCTATGTTTTTTACCCTGTTCACTTCTATTGTCAGCCCAAAACGATTGTCAAACAAAATGATTGTAATATGGTTTCATGTGACAATTTTCCACCCTTTCTCCAAATACTACAACTTTTAAGACTAGTGTATGTAAACAATCTGTTATAGTCTAATCCCTTTGCATGTGAAATGAGTAAGAAGAAAATGTGCTTAATCGCCATGATTGTAGTTTTAATTGAAGGTTAAATGTGACCTGGACATTGGAGTCACTAAAGACAATCATATCAGCTTTGTTTGCATAGTGTGTTAATGTGTTTGTTTTTTTATGTGTGTCAAAGGCCATTGTGGTAAAGTTCAGCTCTGGCTGGTGTGTGTAATGTGTTTTCTCTATTCTTTATTTCTCTCAGGATGGGCAGCCTGACATCTTGCACACCTTCTGGAGTTCAGTCACTCAGACGCTCTCTGAGGAGCTTCAGAAAGCCACAGCTGGTGAGTTTCAGTCTGAGGTTTTTGTTTAAGACGATGCCCTGCCATGCATCTCAAAAGCTCATTCTGTGTGTGAGTGTGTTACACAAGCTCCCCTCCCGCGCCTCGTCTCTCTCTCTCTCTCTTATCCTCCGCTCTTGCTTTCTTTTCATCACATTGCAGTCGGATTCAAACTCTATTACCCACGTACACACTTCTGGTGTTGCTTTTGAGAAGACTGACTGTTAACCCTTTCCTCTTCTAACTCAAGCTATCTCAGGTATTGTTCATCTGCAGCCTTTACACTATCATCTCGAGCCTGGAGGGCTTCTTGGAGAAGCGTTTACATTTCCGTAGTCTCTGATGATTCTTCAAGCTCAGACGCAGCCAACGAGAGAGTCCAGCATAAAGCAAATAAAAAAAAGATCTCTCCACTTATCTCAGGCTGTTATCATCACTAAAGGAGCAGGATGAATCAAGGCAGGTGTTTGGTTACAAGGGAATATGAAGGAAAATGGAGACCTTCAAAGCTCAAACGTGAGATTCATGTGACTCCACAGATGTGTAACCAAAACGGACTTCTCTCTTTACACAACATCTCAGTGTTCGCAAATAAATGACAGCATTATTTGCAGTGATTTGAAATTGAAATGTATTGTTAAGAGGAAAACCCCCTTGAGATGTGACATCTCGTTTTCGAGGGGACCTCATAGAAACATACTTCACATACATGCATACATACTAACAAAACAAAGACAAATGCTCTCCATCATACCAAAATCACCCATATCTTCCCAAATCCAACCATTAGATATCAGTCAATAAACAGTTAAGGCCATTCATATAGACAATTATATCAAGCATGAGGAAAACAGTTGCAGCTTGTATGCAAATAATTAAGAAGAGACATTTTAAACTGGCGAAAAGAGGAGATCGATCTAAAAGAACTAGGTAAACCATTCCAACCAGAAGGGGCTTTAAATTTAAAGGCTCTCCTCCCAGTTTCTTTGGATATATTTGGTAAAAAAAAAAAGATGGACAGTGTCTCTTAGGCTGCAGTGTTGGGGAGTAACCAACTAAAAGTTGTGATGGTGTTAACTTCACAATTATTAATAAACTGCAGAAGTTAGTATGTCATATGATGATTCTTTAAACGAGTAGATAAGTGCTATATGCTTTAAATTAGCCTGTAACTGGGCAAGATACCATTTCAGAGTCGCTTCTTCCATCAAGTGGGATGGAGTGAGATGGATTCAAATGATTTTCCTTGGACTTTTGTATTGTATATCAACTGATGGATTTCTAGGCTGGTAACAATGCATTTTACAGACAAATTCTATCCAAAGCTACTTATAAGTTCAATGCGTTCTTGCTGTTGTTAGTGTCATGCTCTGGTAACCAAAAGGTTATTGTTTGAAACCCCAGAAGGGACATTTCATGCGCTATAACCATTGCTCTCTTAATTTAGGCACTTAACTCTCGGTTTCTCCAGAGAAAAAGTTTTCTGGATGAACGAGTCTGGCAAATGAATAAATTTAAATTTCATTACTAACTTCATTGATGACATCTCCATTATTTTGGTGGCAGTATTATAACAGAAAACCACTCTTGATACCACAGAATCGACTCATTAATGGAGCACGTGGCTTATGATTGCAACCAGTGTCTATCTTAATTAAAGTGCTAAACATCTTGGACAGCACGTCCACCCTGCAGAGACACGGTAATTTAGACCGTGGCCTTGATGGTGCGGCCCTATTGATCCCTACCTGTGTTATCACGACCTAAAGACGCTTTGTGCTTCACTCCCGCTGATCAATAGAAGGCAAATAGGAGCCTTTGTATCGATTTCATTACCCAAATGCTTCTGCATTACTCCCTCTTATAAGCTTTTATCAAGCCTGATTTGAAACCTCTCAATCAAACTTGCTTTTATATTCTCAGAACCCTAGGTGGCTTACTTTCATACATCTATTAAGGGAACTTTGCCAAAATACTCTCAAAAACGGAGAATGTTCAAGGTGAAGATGCTCTCGAAAAAACTATTATGGCTCCAAGTGGCCATCAGAAAACGTTTTAGTTCGCAGGTCGACTGTTATAGACTCTGTCTTGAGACATCACTGCTCCACAAGCCTTCAAAGAAGATCTGTTTATAAATGATTTATCACTCTCTTTGTCCTAAAATACGTTTTGTAACTACTGACAGCTCCCTGCCTCTTCCCAGAATTCTTTCCTGAACTGTTTGCCTTTCAAAGAGGATGTCAAAGGATGAAGCCAGTTTTCCTCTCAAAGCTTAGCGTGAGCTTTGTCTTCCACATTGCTTGAACCCTGGAGACCCATCATGAATTATTTTGCTAACCATGGTTTAGTGCTGGTTTAGGGTCAGTTCTGCTGTTTTTATTATTTTTATTTTTCATTTCATTTTTGTATCACAACATGAAAGGCAAAATCTTGGACCTTGACTAAAACTTTTACCATTTTTCACCATTTCACCACTGACGTTTGTTTGTTTGTTGTTGTTTATGCACCTCATCACCTTCCCTGAGGAAATATTTTCTTGACAGTCAAGGGTTGTGTTTGTACACTGCTCTATGGCAGTTTTATGAAGTGAGGAAATTTAAGCTTCACTGCCAGCAATAACTCAGAAACGTAGCATCAGCTGAACACGGTTACAGCTCATAGTCAGCACTCCATCAGTAGAGCAGAACTACCGTGGCTCGCCTTTGTTTGGGTGACGGTGGAACAAAGATGGAAACCGTTTAAAATTCTTGCGCCTCTGCTCAATTATGCATTCATCAAATCAATCTGCATAGGAAACAATCTGCATAATATTCGTAATGAGCCTTTAATCACCTGTAAAGTTGGGTTATTACCATATTAATGAATAACTATTTTTATACAATTCCATCTGTTTGACTCTCCATGCATTCTCTTTATTTGGCGTTATTTTTGTTAGTGGTTGGAGATTAGGGAATTGTGGTGTTTCAGCTCACTGAGTCGCTAAGAGAGGATTTGTAGTTTTAAATCATTCTAGATAGTCATATGGTATTCACAAAAATGACTTTTAAAGTCAACCCTGACTATGGTTTGTGTCCTTTTAAACAAAAGTTGCATTCACAATTCAATTAATGCTATTGCTGTAGTAATGCAGTCTTCTTAAAGCTGCAGTAGGTAACTTTTGTAAAAATGTATTTTTTACATATTTGTTAAAACTGTCAATATGTCCTGACAGTAGACTATGAGACAGATAATCTGTGAAAAAAATCAAGCTCCTCTGGCTCCTCCCAGTGCTCCTATTGCCATTTGCAGAAATACACCGCTCCCGGTCAGAAACAACCAATCAGAGCCAGGAGGAGTGTCTTAGCAGTGTCAATCATGCTTGTGTACGCGCTGATCATCACCCCCCTCTCTCGCACAGCGCGTACCGTCGTTCAAAATCAAGATAGCCGGTGTGCCGCGCAGCTGTGCTAATGGTGGACAAACAACCAAAATTGCCAATTTCTCGAGTGGCACCAGCTCATACAACAAAGACAGGTAAACCGAAAAAGACCGATGACGATAAACAAGCCCGTCGGAGCCCATTGACTCGGTGTCAAAACTCTAGCCGCATAACATACAGATAAAATGTCACGCACTGTGCAAAGCAACAATTGAAACCTGCTAATTCACTGGCTTGTCATGTTGCTGAAATAATGTACCAGCAAACCTTATTTAGCATTACATATCGCTAGAATAATTACTTGCATACTGTAACGTTAGTTACCGTTATATTATCTTACTAGCTATTTATAACTTATAGAAAGAGTGTAACGTTATAAAGTTACATTACATGTATTGCAAAATACGTAATGATTTGAGGACCAAGTTTGTAGTCAAAGTATGGGCAGGCCATAGTCAATGTAAAGCATATTGTTGATGTTTCGTCCCTACCAGTGAATGTGCCATAACTGTTTATCCGCCGTCATCGATGGCCCTGCTTACTAGCCTGCGCGTTCACGGCAGGCTCCGTTGTGGGGGAGGAGCTGTGGAGGGAGGGCTGTAGCGCAGCAGAGAGCAAGGGGGAGTGACCTGTAGGTTGTGCTTGTTAAAATTTTCAGGCTAAGTCAATGTTTTCTAAAAACTCCCTACTGCAGCTTTAATAGGGCTGCCCCTTAATAGTCGACCATATATTAGCTGACGAGAAGAGTCTTAGTTGACCAAATTTTAATTAGTCAGTCGCAAAAAAAAGTCACGCACTTCGTGATGGACAGATTGTAAACTCAGCTGGTCTTTCTGGTAATTACAGTATGTTGGCCAGGAAATCCAAACATTCAGCTATCATTCATCGACCTAACTATGGCTTATCATTTGAAACTTGTGAGTAGTAGCATAACGTTTACCACTTTACTTGCTCTAACAATAACCTGGATAAATGTGCGCTATTATATTGTCATATATCCAAGTATTCGTGCGGACTAACCCGGAGACGCCGGCGCGATCACTTAAATTGAATTTTGATAACAGTGGAAAGAACTTAAAATACAAATATAATTTTTGGTCATACAGATAAGTGTAAGACAACATTCAAAACTGTTAAGGGTCTACTTTTATTTTATAACAACAATTTGTGCTTTTGTTTGTGCAATATTTTTGCAATTTGTAAAAATTAAGGAAAGAAACAGGAGTCCTCGGTAATGTCTACTTTTAAATGAACCAATTCAAATATTGTCTGATAATGTAATCTGTATGAAACATGCATTTTTCTCTGTAGGCGCATCCACTCTACTGCAGAGATGATGAGTCTGTATCGAGACTGTTTCGTCTGTATCAAAGTCTGTATCGTCAACTGCATCTTTGCACCGACTCAAAAATCACTAGTTTATTAAAAAAATATAAAAATGTTCAGATAGTCTCCGTTCAGTTTTTTTCCCTGACACATTTGTATTACTTTTGCCGGTGCGCTGTGGCAAGCTTTATGGATGCACTTGAGCGCTTGATCTATATTTTAAAGGCTGAATATTATGGTTTGGTATTTCTCTGTATTATAGAACAATGTTACATATAGTGTTCTTTCTCAACCCATTTTCCGATGCCACCCTTCAGTATATATAAGTCGCACGGGTATATTTGTGGCAATAGCCTACAAAACATTGTATTGGGTCAAAATTATCGATTTTTCTTTTATGCCAAAAATCATTAGGATATTAAGTCAAGATCATGATCCATGAAGATATTTAGTAAATTTCCTACCTTAAATATAATTAAAAAGTATCTTTTTGTGAGTGAATGCTGCACAATCGCCAACAGAAATGGACAACGATTTTCTCAATATTTCGATTTTTTTTGCACCCTCAGATTCCAGATTATGAAAATACTTGTATCTCAGCCAAATATTGTCCTATCCTAACAAACCATACATAAATGGAAAGCTTATTTATTCAGCTTTCAGATCATGTATACATCCCAGAAGACTGGTTTTGTGGTCCAGGGTCACTTTTAAGTAATTATATGAATATCATAAGCGTGCGATTTAGTCGAATTCTGGCTTAAAATAACGACTACCAGTCGATTCGAAAAAGTCGGGGACAGCACTGTTCTAAAATCTAGCCAATATTGGGACAAAGACACAACACGTGAATTTTTCCATGTGTCCATCTTCGCTATTTAAACGCGTCCCCTTCTCTATTTATTTTTCATTTGTTCCCAGCTTCAACCTTCCTGAAGCAGGCTCTGGAAGGAGAGTATCCCAAACTCTTGAGGCTTTATAATGAGCTGTGGAAGCGTCTGCAGCAGTACAGCGCAAGCATACAGGGGGCGCTAGCGAGCAGTGGTGCGGGTCTAGATGTGGAACTGCCAGCATCAGAGCATGATGCTGACGATATGTTCACCCGGACCAAACCAGACTATGAGTGAGTACTACCACGATACATGTACACTAACTCTCTAACACATTTGTTTTCATAATTCTTCTGTAATTACTTAACGATTTGATCAAGTTTAGTCCCATACAGCAATGTTAAAAATACAAGTAGCTGCTACAATTTTTTTTTTATGACAGTCAAGTCAAGTCAAGTTTATTTGTATAGCGCTTTTCACAATACAGATTGTATCAAAGCAGCTTCACAGTATTAAATTAAAATAATACAACAAAGTTTGTTTCAAGAGGAATTTATTGATTGATAAAATTAGATTAAATATCCCCAAAATATCCCCAACTGAGCAAGCCAAAGGCAACAGTGGCAAGGAACCGAAAAACTCCATCAAGTGACCTAATGGTGTCCTAAAACTCCATCAAGTGACCTAATGGTGTCCTAAAACTCCATCAGGTGACCTAATGGAGAAAAAAAACCTTGGGAGAACCCAGGCTCAGTCGGGGGCCAGTTCTCCTCTGGCATTTATGAGCTAGAGGCCGGATTGTAGTTTGAACTGTAGGATTATATGAATGCCTGGCTGAAGAGATGCGACTTTAATCTAGTTTTAAACTGGGAGAGCGAGTCTGAGCAACGAACAGTATCAGGAAGACTATTCCAGAGTTTTGGAGCCAAATGTGAAAATGCTCTCCCTCCTTTGGTGGTTCTGGATATCCTAGGTATGACCAAAAGCCTTGAATTTAGTGATCTTAAAGAGCGCGATGGATTATAGGGTGATAGAAGATCCGTTAAATAGACTGGAGCTAAGCCGTTTAGGGCTTTATAAGTCAGTAGCAATACCTTGTAATTAATACGGAACTTTATAGGTAACCAATGCAGTGATGATAAAATCGGTGTTATATGATCATATTTTGACAGTGGTGGCTAATACGAAGTTACTAGAGTTTTATTGTATTAACAACAGTAACTGTTATGAATATGGTATTTTTGTAGAAACTATTATTTCCATGAAACATTTTTTTTTCAAGGGGAATCCATAGTAATGCTTTGTTTTTAGTACAAAATTGCAGCTATCAATCTCTGAAATGAAACATGCCGACTGATTTAACATTTTGGGATGTTAAATGCAAGCAGTCAAACAGAAATGCCACGATTTCTCATCATAAAACACGAGAAGTTCATTATCTACACAAGCTATCATCTTCCTAATCATTCCTGGTGGCGCAACAAAGATTCTGCCTACCCGCAAAGTGCTCTCAAAACTACTGTCATTAATCACACAGCGTTTCTGCCTTTCACCTGGATAAGAGAGATGCATTAGAAAGCAAAGAAGCTCTTCTACTCTCAGGCACATTGTCAAATAATCTCCTAGAATGCATCAACGTTTCTGCCACTGCTCTGATCAAACATCCAGATCCCATAATCACGATTGTCCCCTAAACCGGCCCACGTTTTACGCACAGTTGATCCTATCGCATAATACAGCTCAAAAAATCTTGTCAAGATGCATGACATGGCTGACAACCAGCAATTAAAGCCAAGATTATTACAGCATCTTGTCAAAAACTAGCAAATGTCAGGGTTATGTGGGGGGTAAACGGTTTTCTTTGTATTTTATCTTGCAGAAGTTCAGTAGATCTATATTTGGCTCACATAAAAGACCTTCTTTGTGGTAGAGTTCTGTTAACTGCTGGAAGTTCAACACTGAACAGCATTCGCGGAGTTAAGTTTAGAGAGAATCTAAATTGATGCTATTGTTATGGAGAAATCTATCATGTGTTCATTTGATGAGCTCTTTTTAACAGTCAGGTTCTTTTGGTTTTTAGTGTCTGACATAGAGCTGTAGCGGTGCGTCGATGACGTCGACGCGTCGACGCCAAAATTACGTCGACGTCATATTTTTTGCGTCGACGCTTCTTTATTTATTATCTTTTTTTTTTTTTGCACCATTCCCGGAGGTACAGCTCGCCACACACACACGTCTCCTTTCTCTGCAGAATGCCACAAATCCGCTCAACCAATCACAGCGCACCATTCTACGCATTGTAAACAGTAACGGTGGCGCTCTGACACCCGGCATCCTAGTTTTCCTTATCTACTTTGCACTTTTTGATCAACAAACAAACAAAAAAAAATAATACATTGATGAACCTGTGGTGGATTCTGCCGTAGGGAAGAAACGTAAGCCATCGAAATCTAATCATTTACGTGAGGAGATTAAGAAGATGAGGCACGCGGGAGGAAGAGAAATGCCGACTGATGCTTGTTCTCACACGACAGCGTCAAACTTCTGTCGAATGCTGACACGTTAACCCCAGGGGATCTTTTAAAAAACTTTCAATTCTTGTACTCAAAGTCAACGAAAACCGAGCAGGACCTAAGCCATTTTACAGCTGATCGCCGTCAAAAAAGAAGGTCGCCGTCGTTCAGAAGGTATTTCCAGCGATGGCTGATTGAATGTAGCCTATGTTTAGTCCAGATTAGTATTGACCGAGTTCAGAGGCTGTCATATGTGGATCAACTTACTTTGTTGTGTATTTTCAACAGTTTCAATGTGAAAATTAACTTTTATATTGATTCAATGGATTAATTGCATGAAAAAAAAAGGATTTATCACATTTATACTATATTATTCAGAAGTAAACATTGTAGCTGACAGTGTGTTTATGTCAGAATGTTTATTTTTAAACCACAACCTTCTAAGTGCTTCTTTTACCAATATATTTAACATATCTTTTGCATTTCTCATCCAAACAACGTCAAACTTGGCACTGCACTTACTCGTGCCCAGACAGCTGTCGAGTTTGAAATCCATCGGAGTAACGGCTCGACAGAGATATGCGAATAACAGACAGGATAAATAATTCCAATTAGTCGTTAGATTAGTCGACTAATCGATAAAATAATCGCCCGACTAATCGTTTAATTAATAATCGTTTACCCCAGCCCTAGTCTGACATTAATGTTTGACAGTAGTGTCAAGGTTTCTACAAACGCTTACATTTTTGATGAAAAAATAAATAATATAGCATAATTTATGCTAAAAATTTAAATTATGGAAGAAAAAAAAGCATAATTTATCATAATGATTGACTTTTTACCCTCTATTTCACATTATTTGTCCAGTTTTTTTTTGTAATTATTATTTTAATGGCGTTTCTTCCTATATTTTACTGTATTGCAGTAGAAATACTAACTGAAATGTTTTTTTAATTTAAATCAGAATAAATGCCAGAAAACTAATACTATCAGGATGTATACAGTAAATGCAATTTACTTTTTTTATTTTATAGTGATGAGAATTAGATTTTTTTCATTATGATAATGAACATTTTATAATCAAATAATGTTCTAAAATATGCCTAATTTTCAGACCTTACAATATAATGAAAGGTCTGAAACTTTTAATGAAAATGGTAGCCATTGGGGACACAGTCATATCTCAGTTATGCTTATTATCAACAATTGGTCAAACAAAAGAATGATTATTTGATATTAAGAAGCTGCCAGCCAGGAGACGTAATTTATTACAATGGCCAAATCAAATGCTTGAGGCTTTGATCCCTATTGAGATGAGGAGGGTAAGTAGGCTACGGTTTCATTAAGTGCCATTCGGTACTTTTGATTTAGTCTAATTTGTAATTATCTCTACGGGCAGGCCTCTGATTAAATTTACAGATTTAGGTCAGTGAAATTTTATACATACACGTCACGTGTTTATCAAAATAACACCATGTACTCAGAGTACACAAAGTGCTATTAGTTTGAGACAGAAAACACTTTGTCTTTACACATGTTGGCATTTACTTGTTTTACATATACTCTTTGTGAAGCACATTAATAACTGTTTTGATGGGGTTTTTTTCCAGTCCAGAGAAGGATCTGAAGGACTCTCTTCAGCCATATGAAGCAGCCTACCTGTCCAAGTCTCTGTCTCGACTCTTTGACCCCATCAACCTTGTTTTCCCTCAAGGGGGCCGAAACCCACCCTCTAATGATGAACTGGAGAGCATCATAAAAACAATAGCCAGGTACACCTCCAAAATACATTATAACTCTTTCACTATACTGCCTTCTAAGATATCTCATTTTGGCCAAATGTTAAAGGGTAAGTTAGCTGATTTTCGACCAGCTTTGTATTGTTAAAATGTCAGTAGTATATGTGATCCTGGATCACAAAACCAGTCACATGTCGCACGCGTGAATTTGTGGCAATAGCCAACAATACATTGTATTGTACATATATTAAGTAAAGATCATGTTCCATGAAGATATTTTGTAAATTTCCTAACGTAAATATATAAAACAATTATTTTTGTGAGTGAATGAGGCACAATCATGAACATAAATGGACAATTTATTTTTATCTTTAAACTTTAAACTTCAATTTTTTTTGCACCCTCAGATTTCAGATGTTCAAATAGTTGTACCTCGACCAAATATTGTCATATCCTAACAAACCATACATCAATGGAAAGATTATTCATTCAGCTTTCAGATGATGTATAATCTAAATAAAAAAAATTGACCCATGTGACTAGTTTTGTGGTCCAGGGTCACATATGTGAATTTCAACGAAACAAATAGTTTGTCAGCGAAAGTCCAATATTTAAAAAATTGATAAATCTACAGATCAAGCTTCCACATTTTTGTATTTCCACCCACAGACAGTCAGATCGACCGAGAAGAGTGCATTATGGGTGTTAAGGTTTTTGGCAAAAGGGAATGCCATAGCCCTTTTTCTGTTTTCTCTAGTCATGTTGCACTGATTATTTAATTTTTTTAAATTGAATTTCCCCTGCATAAACAGCCAAATTTGATTAAAAACCCATCTTGCCAGTGGTGAATTACCCCTTTTAAGGAAGCATTGCATGTATTCTTGATAAGGAACGCAATCCTAATACTAAAAAGCCTTAATTTAATCCATTTTATCCTAAAAAGCATTGATATAATTAACAGTCTAATCTATGTACAGATGGACAAATAATGGGCTGGAGAATTTGTGTTGATTAGATTAGACTACTGACACTGTTTTTGTATTGACTGTAATTGGTTGATAGTTGATCCTGCGTGTTGTTTTTGCACGTTAGTGAGCTGAATGTTGCATCAGTGGATTCCGGCCTGACGATCGCAGTGGCCAAGAACGCAGCCAAGACGGTGCAGCTCTTCTGCGTCAAGTCAGAGCAGCTGGTAAGAGACACACAGGGATAATGAGCTAGGTTGAGCGGGAGGCTGTCAGCTCTCATGCCCCTCAACCCTGCCAGGGAGGTGACGTACACGGTTGGCGAATGAGCTCATTATGAAAGCTGGGGAAGGTTGGGGCTCATCTCAACAAGCGTCAGAGAATCAGTGCACCTGCTGAGAGCCGTGACCTGGACAAGAGGCGGGGAGGATCCCAACCTGCCTAGTTAGGGGTGCTAGTTGCTTTGGTCTATAAATCAGGCCAAGGTGAGAATACAGAGTGAGATTGCGTCAGAATGCAATGCTAGGTCAGTAGTTGCTCGACTAACAAATAAATACCAGTAATTTGATGAAAAATCTGTATGCAATACAATGTTCATGCTATTAGTTTACTAAATATACTCCTCTGTCGTTATTTTGTGGACATTGAAGTGGTCAGAGTGGCTTGAGTCTCCATCTCAGTGTAAATAGTGACCAGTTTCCCAATGATCATCCACATTGAGTTACATGAACAGGCGTAACAAACTGTTCAATGAGATCCTTAATCAATAAATCAGTAGATTTATCTGGTTCGAGTTAGCTGGAAAAACTGATCTAGCTTTCTGTGAATTAATCCTTTAAATCCTTCATCAGTCAATTTATCCTGTTCTGCAAATATCCTGCAGCTGACTTCAGAGATAAGACAAAAAAATCATTTAAAGGCAACATGAAATCTTAATTTGTCCAATTTACTTTCAAAAAAAAAACAACAAAAAAAACGTTTCATGGTAATGTAAAACCTTGACATCAACATTGATACAATTATAAAATGGTAATTTCCAAGCCTGGAGAAAAGTCATGGAAATAACTGGAGCAATCATAATTTTCTTGTTGTACTTGGCTCTAAATTCTTCATAATTTAAAACAGGGGTAGTCAACCTGCCAGTAATTTTCAGTGATCCTGAACCTTGGTTAGGTGGTTCAGGCGTGTTTGATTTAGGAGGACGGGTTAGGCTGAATGGTAGCTCTTCATGAGCAGATTTGAAATTATTTCATTGCCTATAATGTCTCTATTGGGTAATTAATTTTTTTTATCCACATCCAGTAATCATGAACCGATCATGGATATTCACCTGTAACTTTCTGGTCTTTTAAATAACTTGTTTGTATAATCATGCCTGACCCTACACTATTTCCTGCTGAATATTGTATTTCACTCCGACCATTATGAAAGTTCGGTGTGTTTTGATTACTGATTCATGTTGTCAGACTTGTCGTTTGTATGTTTGATTTCTTTCATTTTCCTCTCAGCTGTTTAAACTCCCTCTCAGCTTTAGAGAAAAGACTTGACTTGAGGTCTATCTCTATTCACTGTGAGCTGGAGGTGTGATTGATTGTGCCTGGCCAGGGAGGGTGTGATTGGATTAGTCCGGTGTCTGTCCACGAATCACTGGCCCACTGACTCAATCTGTCTTATGTCAGCGAGCAGATGAATAACGAGAGTTTGCTTCTGTTATTTCCTTCAGTACAGATGTGTGGGATGAGCCAACAGAACCCTGTGAACTCAACTCAGGGTCAGTTCAGAGCCAAACCTTGACCTCTCCTTGGACTGTCTTCAGGAAATGATATCATAGTAGCATATTGCATAAATCTCTTAAGCAGGCCTCACAATCTTGGGAACAAGAAGATCTCCAAGACACAGATGGTTTCTTTTTTATCAAACCCAGCTTAACACAGGCAGCAAACAGACTCCATCAGTTAATGGATGGATATTAATGAAGACAAAAGGGAAGGACTGTATCTCTATTGACCTCTCATATCCTTCCTGCTGTGATAATGGAACGGGACTTAAACCATCTCTGATACACAGATTTACGCAGAGTGCACTTGCTGGGAGAATGATTTCTGAAACGTGGCTAAAATTGCTGCACAATCTGCCGTATGGATGGCTTTGAGAGTGCTTCTTTCATCACAGAAGCTGAAGCCAGTGTCCTGATGATGCACATTGTCATTGTCCAATCAGATGATGCAATTAATGCCAGCTTTCTTCAGTAGCTATGCTGATAAATTCTGAAGTTTTACTTAAACTATCGAAGAGTGTTTGAAACTTAACTAAAAATATATATTTTTAGGTCAGATGTACTTCAAAAAATGGAACTTGGCTGTAGTTTAGCTACTTTAGCTTAGCTTAAAATGGCTCGTATCTTGGCAAGCTACAGTCTGAAAGAAGTTTCCTGTAATCTGGTTTAGCTATAGGGGAAATATTTGACAACAGTGCTCTTCTCTGAGGATTACAGAGGTATGATGTTTTTGGTCTTCGGGCAGACATAGGGTTGCATGGCAGTTAATCTCAGAATGGTTCACTTATGGGACTGCAGATATGCACCGGGGGCTATGCTTTATTTAACATCAGGTGTGAAGGAGCAACCCATCTAGAATCATGACAAGTGTTACTGCATCTCCTCACCTGCCACGGGAAACGTTAATTAACTGTTGCCTTTCCATTTTTAGACCGTTGCCATGGTACTCCCGCTGCCACCATCCTATGTGGCTTTTCCTCGCAGACGATGTGTTATATTTCTTCTTCTCCCCAATTTTATTTTCCCAGCCCCCAACCTTTGATGAGAGGAGGCTCTACTTCTTTTTTTACGATTTCGACTTTGAGTTGTTTTGTCTGTAGCGGCTGTTTGTTTATGTCAGGAGTCAGCAGTGCAGCACGAATATGTGTTTGTGTGCGATGGTCCACTCGTGACTAAGACAGACCTCTGCTTGTTAGTTCCTGTGGTGTGGCACTAAGCATGGCAAATCCTTCTTCTTTTCCCCCTCCCTGTTGCTCTCCCTCCTACCCACAATGCCACCTGCTTCTGCCGTCTGAGCTCCATGGTGACGCCCGTGTCTCAGCATGCTGACCGTTGTGCCACCACTGAGCAAAGCGCTTCTGACCTCAGATGAACACTGGGATATCTGGGGAAATTAGCGGTAGCCTGCGGTCACCTCGCTTTTGAAGTTGACTCTTTGATTATTTACTCGAGTCTTTGTTTGTGACACTTAATATTGTTTAATCCCTCTATTTTCTCCCTTTCTTCTTTCTTCTCACTTCCTTCTGTCTTTCTCTCAGCTGTGTACGCAGGGGGACGCCAGTCAGGTGATCGGACCCCTGACCGAAGGCCAGAGGAGAAACATCAACGTGGTGAACTCTCTTTTCCGCCTGCAGCAAGCTGTGGCTAAAGTAAGAATGCCGTCTCTTATGCAAGACACTATAGTTATTATTGGTTTAGTTCACTCTGCAATGCAGGATTGTTTTCATTTATTCACCCTTGTGTTGTTCCAAACCCATATGACTTTCTTTCTTACATTAAACAATCTGTAGATGATTTAAAAGACTGTCTTCTGTACTATTTGACATGCAATCACAGGGAATGGGGTAGGATGCTCAAGCTGCAAAAATCAGTAAAAGTACCATACTACAAAAAATCAGTAGAAGTGCAACAAAAGTATTCATACTTGTGTCCTAAATTCCAACATATTTGAATATACACGGCTTCAATAACATTGGACAGGCGTGGTAAATAGGAAAGTCAAAAATGTCCTCACACAAAGCTGATATAGCTTTCCTAACACTTGAAATATAGTCCATAAGACCTAAGAACTATTTATGTGGTACTTATTCGATTTTATTGTATTGTAAAAAAAAAAGAAAGAAAAGCTCTCTTGACATTCTCCACAAAATCTCTTTTTGTGCTTTTAGTTCTAATGGCATGTGGTGATTTAATAGATGTTTTGCCATTATGTGCTTCCCAAAGCTGTGTTTTATGAACAGATGCTCATAAGAACTCGATCAGCAAAATGCATGAAATCACTACTAGAAAACTTTAGTGGGTATTCAAATATTAGACCGTTTGAAGTTATTATAGAGTCCTGCAGTATTATAAAACTCCTCTATGTGCAGGACACCTGTCTATAGAGAACTTATGGCTGCAGTGCCTTTACTCAGTCTTTCCTCAGGAGAGAGTCTTGGGGAAACTGCAGACTCATCACCAGTCATATCTGTACTATATGAGTGGTGATATTTCACAAGTGGCTTTTTAAGCACCAGATGATGTAGTTCCCGGTCTGCCTCATTAAAAAAACATGACAGCAGAAGCTTTTTCTTGCCTGTGATTAATAAGGTAATAAAAAGAGATTACTCTATGATTAAATATTTAAACTGGAGGTGATCAAAGTTTTACTTGTGAAAAGTGAGGCCTCTTGTTTCAGTGGGATTATTATTTTATTTTTTTAGGAATTATGGTTTAAGGGCTCTAAACATTGGATGATTTCTGACTTTGAGTTGTTTTCAGGTTATATCTGGACTCGGCACCTTTCCTCCAGCAGCAGAGCAATCGCTCACAGCATCTTTACAGGTAAAGCAAAAACTGCAAGATCCCTTTTACACCTAGTATTAACATCACAATGATCATGAAGCATATTCATAGTTAATATAGCCTAGCTTCTAGATTAAATTACAATGCATTCTGCTCGAAACATCACATTTGTGGTTACATTCAAATTCAAGGATATGTGCTTTTTTGCTATATGAACATGCATAAGCTGACAGTAAATGATATATATAGTCACCAAATAAAAGACGAAATACAATCAAGACCAGTCACTGGAGATGCATGTTAATAATAGGGTGTAAACGACGCCTAACTGCATTTGGTCACATCAATATGTTTTTATACACGTGTTTTATTTGGATATTAGCTCACAACAGGTTGTAACGGATCAACTGAAGTTCGGAATCCAAGTGCAGTTTATTTCAATATCTAAAAGTGTACAAAAACAAAACGATGACTTGAAAATAAATGTAACATGAATTTGACTAGGCTTAGTATGGCGTGGCATGGACATGAAACGCACAACAGCGGGTTACAGCGTAACATGACAAAGCTAGACCCAGAAACATGGTAACATTAGGGCTATGAACGCAATGACACAATGGACTAATGGGACACAATAGAAAAACAAAAGCACAAGGCATGATCACATGGGGAACATAGGAATCACATGACATAAGCAAAAACCATACAAACAAGAAGCCAAGCAAACACCAACCTTGCACAGGTAATGCCCTCTATATTCATAACATTAATTTTACATTGCTTTTCAGCAACAAGTGCACTGCACTATTTATGCAGACAGTGGTGCGATACACCGTTAAGCTTTGAGTATTTGTTTGTGCATCTGTGATAGAAAGAGATTAAGAGGCGAGCACATGGGACAGTGAACAAAGGGTCAGAATTTTGATAGAAATGCTGCAGCCGCACACAAACACACACAGAGGCTGAAGGTGGTTTTAGAAAGTAATTGGGTAAACATTGAGCTGCTCTGAATTCATCTGTCTCTCCCCTGAGGTAAATTGCCTTTCAGATGAGTAATCTGGTCATTCTCTTCCCCCTTATCTCTTTTAACAAAACCTGCCAGCTGTACGGGATCGCATTCACTCTGTAACCCCTGATCTTTAAGTGTAAACACAACAGTACAAGGTGAAAACACACTACCACACTTTACCACCCGCTGTCCTCAGAGTTGGGCACCCACTCTCCTCCCATGTAGGGTATGTCATCTAAAAAACCCTGTCCCAAATGGCTCACCTGATGTGGACGTACGGTCTTGTGGTCTTTATTTGCACATGACCCATGAAGTCCATGAGATCATGGTTATCAGAAGATCTTCCACTTACCCTATTGGAAAGAGTACAGTACTACGTGCCAAAGTGTTGTCAAATCAAATCACCTTTATTTATACTGAACAAAATTATAAACACAATACTTTTGTTTTTGCCCCCATTTTTCATGAGCTTTTTCTATATACACAAAAGGCCGATTTCTCTCAAATATTGTTCACAAATCTGTCTAATTCTGTGTTAGTGAGCACTTCTCCTTTGCCATCCACCTCACAGGTGTGGCATATCAAGATGCTGATTAGACAGCATGATTATTGCACAGGTGTGCCTTAGGCTGGCCACAATAAAAGGCCATTCTAAAATGTGCAGTTTTACTGTATTGGGGGGGGTCCGAAAACCAGTCAGTATCTGGTGTGACCACCATTTGCCTCACGCAGTGCAACACATCTTCTTCGCATAGAGTTGATCAGATTGTTGATTGTGGCCTGTGGAATGTTTGTCCACTCCTCTTCAATGGCTGTGCGAAGTTGCTGGATATTGGCAGGACCTGGAACATGCTGTCGTATATGACGATCCAGAGCATCCTAAACATGCTCAATGGGTGACATGTCCAGAGAGTATGCTGGCCATGCAAGAACTGGGATGTTTTCAGCTTCCAGGAATTGTGTACAGATCCTTGCAACATTGGGCGTGCATTATCATGCTGCAACATGAGGTGATGGTTGTGGATGAATGGCACAACAATGGGCCTCAGGATCTCGTCACGGTATCTCTGTGCTTTCAAAATGCCATCAATAAAATGCACCTGTGTTTGTTGTTCATAACATATGCCTGCCCATACCATAACCCCACCGCCACCATGGGCCACTCGATCAACAACGTTGACATAAGCAAACCGCTCACCCTCACGACGCCATACACGCTGTCTACCATCTGCTCTTTACCGTGAAAACCGGGATTCATCCGTGAAGAGAACACCTCTCCAGAGTGCCAGACGCCATCAAATGTGAGCATTTGCCCACTCAAGTCATTACGACGACGAACTGAAGTCAGGTCGAGACCAGCCCAGACGAGCATGTTGATGAGTTTCCCTGAGACGGTTTCTGACAGTTTGTGCAGAAATTCTTTGGTTATGCAAACCGTTTGTTGCAGCAGCTGTCCTGGTGGCTGGTCTCAGATGATCTTGGAGGTGAAGATGCTGGATGTGGAGGTCCTGGGCTGGTGTGGTTACACGTGGTCTGCGGTTGTGAGGCCGGTTGGATGTACTGCCAAATTTTGGAGAAATGAACATTCAATTCACGGGCAACAGCTCTGGTGGACATTCCTGCAGTCAGCATGCCAATTGCACGCTCCCTCAAAACTTGCGACATCTGTGGCATTGTGCTGTGTGATAAAACTGCACATTTTAGAGTGGCCTTTTATTGTGGCCAGCCTAAGGTACACCCGTGCAATAATCATGCTGTCTAATCAGCATCTTGATATGCCACACCTGTGAGGTGGATGGATTATCTCGGCAAAGGACAAGTGCTCACTAACACAGATTTAGACAGATTTGTGAACAATATTTGAGAGAAATAGGCCTTTTGTGTACATAGAAAAAGTCTTAGATCTTTGAGTTCAGCTCATGAAAAATGGGGGCAAAAACAAAAGTGTTGCGTTTATAATTTTGTTCAGTGTATATAGCGCTTTTACAATACTGATTGTTTCAAAGCAGCTTTACAGTGATAACAGGAAAATAATGCAACAAAGTTTTTTTTTTTTTTTGCTGTACAGCAGATCTAGAAGAAAATAGCATCTTACTCCAGCTTAAGTAAGTTCACTGATGGTTCATTTAAAAGTTATTAATTTAGTTAATTTATCTATACAGCAGTTCAGGAGAAAACAGTGATGTCATCGTCCAGCTCAGTTAATTTCTCATATAATGGTGTCAATGCAGGCAGATCAATAATATTGTTGAATATTAAATGTCCCAACTAAGCAAGCCAAAAGCCAAGGCAACAGTGGCAAGGAACCAAAATTCCATCAGGTGACAGAATGGAGAAAAAAACCTTGGGAGAAAACAGGCTCAGTCGCTCAGTTCTCTGGCCAACAAACAAACAGTGTATGATTATGATTCAGGCAGCATGACAGGTCAGATGTTAAATTGGATCAGAACATTCAGCTCCATCTGAAATATTCTGTTGTCACATTCGATATAAACTTGTCCCAAATGAACTTGGACTGACTTGCATCACCAAAGTGTAGAACTGAAAGGCATGAGGGTGCCATTTAAGAAAGGACATCATCCTTCACATATCTACTCCTCTCAGTTCCTCATCACATCACACTCTTTACATCTATTCTGAACCAGAACACAACAAACACAACAGATTGAAACAAGGCACCAATTCCTCCCAACCTCCAGCTGGGCAGAGAATGGTGGGAAGCTAAATCTGCTGAGTATGTGACCACCAACTTTGTTGTGAAGGGGTTTAGGAGGAAGAGATGTGCACAGGAGATTTGCTCTTTATCTCCTGCTTGCAGGGAATTTTGCCAATGGCCGGTCCTATTTGGTCAGCGAGACCTATTGGGTTTGCATTGATGTCGCTCAGAGATTGAAAGTCAGATAAGAGTCTAGGATGAGCTGCCATGAGACACGCGATGGTCAGACTGATGTCCCATCAACAAATGTCAGGCAATCACATGGAAGGAGGGAGAGCAGGTGTTAGAAGGAAATACTACACAAACCAATGACCTTCAAAAGAAGAAACTCTTTCAAACGTTCAATAACAATAATTCTCTCTCTTGTTGTTAAATTCACATTCTTTTTTGTGTCTTTTGCAGTCGGTTCAGGCTTTGATGAGTAGTGCCGTTCAGCCCCTGCTGAATTCTGTTACTGACTCCGTCGAAGCAATACTCATTACTATGCACCAAGAGGATTTCTCTGGGTAAGCAAGCAACAAACACACTGTTATTGCATTGTGCATTCAGCACAGTATAATACTGCATATATTGCATGCTTTACAAAAACATACATGTGAAATTACTCAAAGATAAACAGTAGTATGCTACACTGTCCAGTTATCATCTTGGAATTTAATATAGTTAGTTTTCATTTTAATTTGATGTTGTTTTGACTTTTGACAGTTACATAAAACAATGAGCCGAGAAGGATGATAATGATATTGCTCCCAGTTCATTTATCACAGGGTTCCCGAACTTTTTTGTCAGCCCCTGAGATTTTAAGTTTGCATTTTAAAAAAATAGTCACATTTGCATGTTAAGTTCTCTGATGTTGATAAGATTATTATAAGTAGTAGTATGTTTTAACTCTATAAAAATAAAGACAAGAAATATATTACTGTTGTAAATTACAACTGTACTGTAAAATAAATATTTGATGTTGCATGCTTTACTCTGAAACACTCAGAACATTGATTTAATTAATTGCACCAAGCTATATTGTCATTATTGTGCAGCCCTATTTATTTATTTTAACTTTACACTTAATATAATCATTAGCGTTTCATAAACTCCCTGCAGTTCCCTCACAAACTGATCAACAAGTTGTCTAGAAAAGTAGTAAAGTAGTCTAACGGGCAGCTAAAAAAAGTGAGAAACCTAACACCTAACAAATGAGATGTCAAACTTGGGATTTATGGTTGCACAAAGATTTTGTTCTCCCCTTGTGGGCTTTTTCTCAAACACTAACATGGCATTTGGGATTGTGTGCCATATTTAATCTTGTTGAGGGCAGTTCTGTGATCAGGTCTCCCTCAGCTCACCATATTTCAACATAAATTGTTTCTTAAAGCAAGAAAGTGTAATGGGTGTGTCATATTTCTTAACCATTTAAAAAATGTATGGGAGCGCTGCCAGCATTTTTTAAATTAGGTATAACTTTGCTATAATGACAGGGTGATGCAATTTAATAATAGTTTTCTAAATTTGTTTTGCTCCAATTTGACTTTTAATTTCACTATTTCCTCATGTTCAGTCTTTAGGCTTTACAAATCTCAATTCAGTTATTTGTGTCAAGCTTAAAGTTGGCATGAGAGTGCGAGTGCAACCAGACTGCAGACATGAAAATCCTCTGTGGGGCTGTACATGTGTGTTTTTGACTGCTTTAAAGGACACGTTCCCTGAAGACTCTTTTTTGCATTCATCTCTCGTCGTCTCTTGCTCTTTCTCTCATCCGTTGGTCTGGGTGGTCCAGCCAATACAACAGAGAGTGATGTTGCCAGCGTTTGATAACATTTAAACCATCACCCCTGTAATTCAGCGCGGCTTCCTTTTGTCCACATCTCTCGTCCCCTCAGGGCCACTGGAGTCAGGCTTGGTGGACTTGTTTTATTTCTGTCCCTGCTGTCGGGCACTCCTGAGGAAAGATGGCAGAGAAATAAACATGTTATAGATGTGGCTTTGTCCAAAAAACACCCTCAGTTTCACCATGTCAGCGGCAATCTTTTTTGTAGATGAGCTAAATGGGTGAATCTCACAAAATCAATGTCCAAGTCATATTTTACTGTAAAATCAAAAGTAAGAAATAAAAAAATGTATATTGTGTAAAAATGCAGGGCTGTTTTAGTTCCACTATTTCCAAATATATTTTTTACAAAAATTATGTATTTATATATTGTGGCTGTATTTGTTGTACTGCCTATAATGCATGCTGATTTTAATTAAAACAATAATTCTATTATAGTATTTGTGTTCAAATATTAAATAAATGCTCTATTACAGTAGTGAGAATCATCAAAAAATAAAAACGGATGAATTACATTTTTTTTTTAAACTTAAAAGACATACAAACACGTTTAGGTAAGGAAAATGATTTGTGCTTAATAAAAGCATGAAAATAATTGCATCCTGACACACATTTTTTTACATTTAGATTTTAAGGTAAAAAGTTTTGAACTATAAAGTGAGATTCACAAAAAATGGCTTCTTCATGTGTGTAAGGAAAAACATCAGGGACAACTGATTGTTACTTGCTAAAAGGCATTAACACGACCTTCCTTTTCTCACATTGTGTATCTCTGCAGTTCCAGTAGCGACAGATTTGTGATATTGATTATGTGACAGAGGAAATCAATGGTGTTGCTTGTAGCTGTGGTCTATGCTCACATTACAGGATTATAGTACACTACTCTTTTGTTTGTGTATGTTTGCGCCCAGTCCTCTACCCGTGGTTGGCCGCCCGGACGTGCCGTGCTCGCTGTACATGCGTGAGCTGCAGGGCTTCATCGCTCGCGTGATGAATGACTACTTCCGCCCGCTGCAGTGTCTGGACTTCCTGTATGACAGTACGGAGAACATCGCCCAGCGCGCCATCACCCTTTTCATCCGCCATGCCAGCATCTTGCGTCCGCTCGGAGAGGGCGGGAAGATGAGGCTGGCAGCAGACTTTGCTCAGGTGAGGAAAATGAGGGTCATTCGTCTCTCGTTCACAATCTAGGGGTCTTCCTCCTTTGGTGCTGGGTTTTAAAATAAAATTCATCATTTGCTCACCCTTGTGTTGTTTCAAATTCATATCCAACTTTCTTTCATCCATGAAACAAAGTATATGGGAACTGTTGTTGTCAAGCTCCAAAATGACAAAAACAAACACCATGAAAGTGATCCTTCTGGAGCACGCGTTTGCTTTCTAAAAAACGGAGCCATTACCATTCACCAACCATTGTAGCTCAAATCAAATATATGGCGCCTTTGACCAAATAATTCATTTAAAAATGAAAATTCAGTCATTTACTCACCCTCATGTTGTTTCAGATCTGTATCCAACTTTCTTTCATCTCTCAAACACAAAGTATATGGGACATGGGGCTGTCAAGCTCCAAAATAATGTCTTGAATCCTTCGGATGTTATACATTAGCTTTCTGTGAGAAACAGAGCAAAATTTAAACATTTATTCACTGAAAATTCACTTTAGCTCTCAAATTAAACAAACGGTACATTTACTCACATCAGGTTGTTTTTATTTTTTGTATTTCATTTTTTTTAAGATTTATTTTTGACTTTATTATGATAGGATAGAATAGAGTGGACAGGAAGCAAGGTGGGAGAGAGAGGGGGGGACGGATCGGGAAAGGTATTTGGGTCTCCTGCGGCCGGTTGCATAAACATAGCCATAATGTTAAGACAGTGTCTTAAGTTCTAGTATGACCTACTAGCAGTTAGTCAGGGGCAGTCAGTCTTAGTTTTCGGTATCAAAGTAGGCTTATCTACGTTTTTATGTAACTGATTTAAAAAAGCTATAAACCGTCTTAAAGAAAATAAATTGATGTCTAACTTGTAAGACTAGTCTTAGAGGTTTATTCAACCGGCCCCTGAAGCGCAACGGCGCTATATGTCGACCAGTTGGCACCACGTTTAAGTTTGTATGAAAAGTGAAAATTTTCTCACCCTTGTGTTGTTTCAAATTCATTCCCAATTTCCTTTCCTCCATGAAAGAAAGTATATGGGAACTGTTGCTGTCACGCTCCAAAACACCATAAAAGCGATCCTTCTGGAGCTCGCATTTGCTTTCTGAGAAACGATGCAAAATTTAAGCATTCACTGAAAATTCATTGTAGCTCAAATCAAATATATGGCGCCTTTAGACCAAATAATTCATTTAAAAATTACAATTTTGTCATCATTTACTCACCCTCATGTTGTTTCAGATCTGTATCCAACTTTCTTTCATCTCTAAAACACAAAGTATATGGGACATGGGGCTGTCAAGCTCCAAAATAATGATGTCTTGAATTCTTCTGATGTTATACATTAGCTTTCTGTAAGAAACGGAGCAAAATTTAAGCTTCACTGAAAATTCACTGTAGCTCTCAAATTAAATATGGCACCTTTACTCACATCAGGTTGTTTTTGTTTTTTTGTAAGATTTATTTTTGCTTCATCATGATAGGATAGTATTGGCGCTGATCAGTTGGCACCATGTTTAAGTTTGACTATCAAATTCTTATGTGTCTATATGAAAAGCATCGACTCCCTCTGCATCTGTGAGTAAACATCCCATGTGCATGTGTTACAGATGGAGCTGGCCGTGGCTCCTCTCTGCAGACGTGTTTCAGACTTGGGGAAGGCGTACCGTCTCCTGCGATCTTTCAGGTGAGTCTTTATTTACAGTCTGGATGATGTCAGGTGACTTCATCTTCCTGTCCTCGACTGACTGCACTCAGCTCTTCATGTCACACACTCACCAAGTGATTCTTTTGTGTGTATTTCTCACACAAACGCTCTCAATTAGTGTTATCCTTCGTTCTCCTCCTCCCCCCGCTGAGACGATGAGGTCGCCTGGAGTCTTCCCTCTGAAAATTGCTGTTAATTAACAGTGAGAGAGAGAGAGAAAGGAAGGTTATTAATGGAGATGCTCATCTGATTAGCTGAGGAGAAGTCAGTGTCTGGATATACTCGAATGCTCACCTTACATTGCTCCTTTGTTGTTTGGCTTATAACAGCTCCATGTTCTTGGTCTTGATTTATTAGTGCACGTTATTCCAAATAAAATAAAAAAGTGTTCTTTTGTAATCGTTCATCAGGATATAATAACTTGCTCAGCTATTTAAAGGGATACTTCAGGATTTAGCATTAAGCTTTGTATTAGTATTTCGAATTACCGTGCTTTCCACCCTCATATCCCCCTGAGACGAGAGATTTATGTATTTTTTGTCTGGAAAAAATCCTCCGATGACGCAAAAATCGTCATTTTGCGTCATCGGAGGATTTTTTGGCCAGAGGCTAAAGACTACAGCCAGTAGGAGGAGCTGTCCCGCATGTTTTCAGCCCGCCCATAGAGGGATCTCACTCACAGAATGTACACATAGCCTGCGTCCCAATGTGCATACTATCCATACTAAATAGTATGTGACATTAGTAATTGTCAATACTATTTACGGCAGATAGGGTGGATAGTATGCATATTGGGATGCAGGGATAGTGTCAGCCATCTTTTTTTGGAAGCTAAGCTAGCAGGCTCTTGTTCTGTGGAGAAAGCTGAGTAGTAGGGGTTACCATCCTCTTTTTCCCGGACATGTCCGGCCGTCGAGATCGTCCAAAATGTCCGGGATTCGGCTTTTGCTTTCTGCAGTCGCCATTCATTGTTTACATGCACACCTTTTTTTTCAATCGAACTGAATTCATTTTGATTGGTGAATCTGAATGTAGTGTTTACATGAAAGCTAAACAAGTGATCGGTTGATGTGCGTTTTAACGTTGCTAAGAAAATTCCCACTCCTCCGTGATAGATACGAGACCGGTGCGTCTCTCAGGTGTCGCTCATCAGTAATGACGCCACCGGCCTCGCGCCGTTCTCCCGCGCCCCTCAGCCTCGTCCTGCTCGCCACAGTAAACATAATGAATGGCGACTGTAGAACGCAAAATCCCGGACGTTTTGGGCGATCTCGAAATCCCGGGCAGACTCGTCACGGAGACTCACTAGTAGCCTAGCCTTGTTGTTTAACTGCGCTCTTACCGGTAGGCGTGGCTTGGGAGTGGCCTCCTAGGGCAGCGAAGCAAGTGGTTTCTGGGAGTTGTTGTCTTTCATCCACATGAGCCAAAAATACATTTTCTGGCTTTTCTCAGTCTAGAAAACTCCAAATTCACAAATTTCTTCTACATAAATGACCCATTTTCAATACACATTCATCTTTCCAGAGGAGAAGTATCCCTTTAATCGTCTTTCTGTTTCAGACTCTTTGCAAAGCTGCATTGTGTGTAAATGTGGCGTTAATGTTTTGTTTCTAGCTGTTGTCGCAAAATTGTATCAACAAATGCTCTTTTGGACATAGAGGAAGTTGTCAGTTATGAACTGATGTCTCATGTTACGAACACTTTAACTTTCATGTTTACTGACAAGTTTGATTCAGGCAGGTTGCATTCTCTGTACTTCCTCCAGACAGTCTAATAAACATTAGTGAGGTCTCTCCAGGACAGCTAATCAAATTAAACCTCAGCTATCTATGCCAGCTCTGAGAGCGGCTGCCGTGCCTGGATCCCTCATGAGCGAGGCCTGATTAACCACTAGCAACTTTATTTTTTTACTCTATGTGTGTGTGCATAAGGATGCAAAAAGATGTCTGAAGTCTACTGGGGAAATATGTTATTAAAGAGTGCCCTAAAGTAGAGATATCATTATTAATATGGAGATATTGGTCTTGTTTGATAACACTGTTGAGGGACCGGAGATGGGAAGTGATGAAAATTTCGACCTGGACTGAGGATTCCTAGAAATGGTTCAACTTGTAAATAATGTTTTTCATATTCATGAAGGTTTTTGATTAAAAATAGCCCCCTGACTAATACAGTACGAGGACATAGTGGCCCTCTAGATGTGTTTAAATTTAGGCCTGATTCATGAAGGTATCTTGTGACTCTGACCTGTCCTCTTCTGACTTGGGCAGCACATGAAAAATATTTTTTGCTATATATCCCTTGCAGAGATTTTGAGTGGCTTAATATCGCGATATTATTACCTTTTTTTTTATATATATTTTTTTATATATTAATAACTGACAATGTTCAAAACTCTCTGAATGAACGCACAGGAGAATAACACAAACCACACAATGTATAAACGAGAACTAAACGAAATCTGACCAAGAACAACTGAAATAAGTAAGGGTTAATGCCCGACGAGGTGTCCATTGTCCGGTATTAATGGACGACGGTGAGGCGTGAACCGTCCGACGCGCAGCTGATGTAGCCAGCGCATTTATTTATTCATTTCGAACAGTAAACAGTCAGTTTCACCAAAACTCCTTTACTAGGTGTCCTCTATCACTTTTTAATGGACACCCTGCAGCCAATCAGAATCGAGTATTCACCCAGACCATGGTATAAGGCTATATAAACGGGGTTAGAACAAAGGAAAGTAAACTAGATATGTGAAACTAATAAGTAACTATGGAAACAAACGAGAACATAATCAGTAATCAGTAGCCGCGTTTCCATTACCCTTCAAATTGCGCACATTGACATTGCGGATTGAAAATACGCCCAATGGAAACACGTCAATTTCGCAAAAACTCCCATTTATCGCAAAATAGTTTTTACGCTCGCTTGAGGTGGTTTTTCAGGCAATTCGAAAAATAAATAGTTTGCAAAACTGCAATGGAAACAGTTTTTGCGCATTTATAGGTCACCTGACGTAGATGACGCGGTGTGATTGGACAGAATACGAGACTGAGTTCTTTATTAAACTCATAAAAGACAGAAGAATTACAGGAATACTGGATTCTAAACCTCAAAGAAATGCCACAATCAAGACCTCAAAGCAGATATGAGTGAGAAACACCCAGAAACTCCTGATATGTGCCGCTCACAAGTATAAGGGTCTTTCCTTGCCATTAATGATTGGATAACACGCATACGTCTCCTTTGATTAATAATAATGGCCAGTGCAGTGGCGGGGATATACATAAAGTATTCTAGACAGGCTATCAGTCTTTGAGTGAGTCATAAAACCATTCATTGAACTAATACATTCAAAAACACTGATTCATTCATTAATGAAACAAGGTGTTGAAATCCTTTTAAACTTTGAGTGTGAGGCATGAGGCTGCATTCATTACATATGCATGAAGTGTAAAACAAGAAGTGCATAGCCTTATGAAAAAAGAAAAAGAAAACGTGTTACTCTGCTGTTGGTTTCTCAGTGTTGTGGTATTACAATATTGCGGTTATCACGACAAGCCCTAGTCACTGAATCATTCATTCAAACGATTCATTCAAAACGGCTGATTCATTCAGAAACGAAGCAAGTCACTGTTTTTATGAAGAGCGCATTGAATCACACGCATTTTCATTGGCGAAATAGAGCAAAAACATCAATATTGACAATGTTGTGTCTAAATTGTCATTCAATGTTAACTTTGTTTATTGAACTGTTGTATGAAATCGATCACATTTGCAATCGTGCTGATATTTGGAAAAACAGCACTCTTGCTTGTGTCATATGTGTGTAATATTTTGCCCCCATATCTTTAAATTCCCTATTGGATATTATAGCATAGAAATTCATTTATAATGTTAAAATCACATTATAAGGATTGAATGATTGATGAATGGAATTGCATTCGTCATCGCAAAGATGGTTCTAGAAACTTACCATTACACCTGTTCCAGAAGTGGTCAAATTAAAATGAAAATAGATAAAATAATTCAAAATAAAACTCATAATATAATGAGATTGCTTTACAATCTCATTATATTGTATTCAAGCATTGCACAAGCTGTTGAGAAGAGGTGTGCTTTTATTACCTAATTGATCGGATGAACGCTTTCCAGCTGGTGAACGATAAAACGAATATAAAAAAAGCATGTAGTCTTGCATTGTTTTCCATTTGAAAAAAAAAAGCATTGCAATCAAAGTCATTTAAAATAAGACTCATAAAATAATACGTTTCACTTTACGATCTCATTATATTGTAGTCGAGCACAAAAACGAATCCCAGACTTCACTGAACCTGGGATGTTTTTTCCTGATTCTGAAATATCATTCTCATCTTGTCAGCGGTGAGTAAGATATCTGCTACGAACCCACCGGAGGACATCATTTGAGCTCCACTTTAGCATGTCACAAACATTTGGTGAATTTTATTGGACTTTTTTTTTTCATAACCTTCCAAATCTCCAGCATTCATTTCAGGCTCTAAATTACACCCGGTTTGAGATTTGCAGTGAATATGAATATATTTGTCTCTCTGTTTCAGGCCACTGTTGTTCCAAACGACTGAGCACATCACTAGCAGTCAAGCGCTGGGAGATTTGATTCCGTACAGCACCATATTACATTTTCTGTTCAATCGTGCCCCGGCTGAACTCAAATCACCACATCAGGTACGCACACACACTAATGCCGAGGGATGGAAACCTCTTGGTTATGGATCCTCAAGGATTAAGGTTTTAGGTTCGGGGTGTTAGAAGTTTTTGAGGTCAAATCCTGTTTACTATGCCCTCGAGTAGGGCAATTCACCTCAAGTTGCCCCATCGCAACTGCCCCTGTGATTGACCTACTGTAAGCAGCTTTAGATAAAAGCTTCTGCTAAATGACACATTTCATATTTGAGTGCTCGGACTGGAAAGGATGAAGATATTTTGGGCCATTTTATATAAAATGAGGGTTCTCTAAAATAGCTTTAGCATGGGTGGATTTGTAGAGCTCTTATGTTCCACTAATACAGCTTTCCCTTCTAAACAGAGAGCGGAGTGGTCGATCTCTCGCTACTCTCAGTGGTTGGATGACCACCCATCAGAGAAGGATCGTCTCACCCTTATTAGGTAAGATCCAATTCCACCGCTTTCACTATAAACCTTCCCGGTGACATTCTCTGGAAGAATACTAACACTCGTTTGATTTAGCTTGGTGTTTCGTTTTCTCATCTTTGACCCTTTATGTAACATTTATACTCAGTAATGTCATTTAAAAACGAACTAGAAATGTCAGGGTTCTCACAACCACAGAAAACCTGGAAATAGCAGGGAATTTTAATAATCAAAATGTAATGTTTTTATCTATTATTTTATAGAGATTGCAATTAGAGCCATTTCTTTCAAAAAAAAAAGTTAATGCAATTCATATATCCTACTAAAAATATTTATATTCACTATGAAAATGCCCAAGATTTTTCCATGACTTTTGCATGACTTAAAAAAAAAATAGATTTTTTTTAATTTCCATGACTTTTTTTATATTTATTTTTTATACCTTTAAAATTCCCTAATATTTCTAGACCTATAAAAAATGTCTTAAGTTAATATACATGTTTCTAGTCATGCTCCGCTCTAAAATATTTCATTGGCTAGAAATGGCATTTTGTGAGTGCAAAGTGATTTTTAATAATCCCTAATCATAGAAAACGCATAGAAAAAACAGGTGTGGGAACTATAAAATTCAGTACTTTAGACAAGGTCCCAGTTGCATAAACATAGCCACTATGTTAAGACTGTCTAGTTTGACTAACTAGCAGTTAGCCAAGTTAAGACTGTCTTGTTGATGCATTTCATATAATCCCAACCCTTTTAAACAAATCTACAAATATCCATAAATATTAATATTTGTTTATATTTGTTAACTCAAATTAGACTAATATACCAGACCAATTTTGAAGAAAAAATGAGATGACTAACTTGTAAGACAAGTCTAAGCAGTTTATGCAACCAGCCAGAGGAAGTAATTTCTCAGTGCATCATCAGCGTCCTCTACTGGAGCTCTGGAGGAAATACAGCAGCTTTTGTGTAAACAGCGAAAGTAATAAATTAAAAAGTGTGACTTTCCTTTGTTGCAGGGGGGCGTTGGAGGCGTATGTGCAGTCTGTCCGAGCCAGGCAAGGGAAGGAGTTTGCCCCAGTGTATCCCATCATGCTCCAGCTGCTGCAGAAGGCCACAAGCGCATCATAGGACCTGCAAACAGAGCCCTGTCTCGTCAGAAAAATGTAGACAATTAATCATAACAATACACTCGTCTTCACCAAAAGAAGTCTTTATTATTATCATCATCATTTTGTTTGTTTTGTTCAAATCGGATGTGTACATTTGTTTGTTTTGCTTACACACACAATGTGTAAAAATGTACAATGTGTGTGTTAAATGGGTTGTTTGGTCACTACTACTGGCTTTAATAAGAATCCCTACCTTTTTAACAAATCTACATATATTCATAAATAATATTTGTTTTGCTGGGTGCAACAGAGGGAAAGAAACGAATTACTAAACACATTATGTAAATGTTGAATAAAGAATGTCTTTCCAGGCGCCTCATTCAGGTTTGAATCTGTTTGATTTATAACTTCTCCAAACGGAAAAATGAAAATGGCAGGACATGAAAGTATCGCAATCATAGTTTTTAAATAACAATGGAAGTCAGGGGCACATGTCTGTGTGCACATGTGTGACTGGACTGAATATCTTCTGTAGTTTTTATAAGAATCAGTGAAAATGTATATGTTATAAATTAAACGTATACTTACAATTTGTAATATTAAAGGGTTAGTTCACCCACAAATGAAAATTCTGTCAGTAATGACTCTCCCTCATGTAGTTTCAACCCTGTAAGACTTTCGTTCATCTTCGGAACACAAATTAAGGTATTTTTGATTAAATCTGAGAGCTGGCTCACTTCTCCATAGGCTTTTCTGTAATTAAAACTTGCCGGCCCAGAAAGTTAGTAAAGACATCGTTAAAATAGTCCAAGTGACTACAGTGGCTCAACCTTAAGTTTATCAAGTGACGAGAATACTTTTTGTGGGCAAAAAAACTAAAATAACGACTTTATTCAACTATTCATTTTCTTCTGTGTGGGGCTCTGAGTGAGTTCATGTAGTGTAACAACGTCAGAACGGAGGCTCACTATTGGCCGACGCTGGTCATGTGTGTGATGCGTGTGATGCTGGCCGATAGTGAGCCTTCATGCTGACGTTGTTACACTACATGAACTCACTCAGAGCCCCACACAGAAGAACATGAATAGTTGAATAAAGTCGTTATTTTGGGGGGGTTTTGCGCACAAAAGTATTCTCATTGCTTGATAAACTTAAAGGGTAACTAAACCCCTGGTCAGAGCCTGACTCCACCCACTGGCAATATTTGAAAAATGCTGGAAAAGTGGGCAGAGCCCAGTGGAGAGGGGGCGTGCATCTGTGACGTATCTCTCTGCAGGCAAGGGCGTGGTTAGCTGGTACTCTCTGATGTCAGAGGGTACCACAACTTCCAATAGGAAAATTCAACTGCAGTAGCCACTGTTCAACCTGAAGAGGGCAGCACTCAGACGTTTTTACACCATATTTTGTAAAATTAAAACACTTTAAACACAAATGTAAAAAAAACTACTTGAATCAATGAACAGCACTAATAAAGCCCCATTCTTACAGATCATTAACTAAAAAAAGTTGGTTTAGGGTTTAGTTACCCTTTAATGTTGAGCCACTGTAGTCACTTGGACTATTTTAAACATTGTCTTTAATAACTTTCTGGGCCGGCAAGTTTCAATTACATAGAGGCATATGGAGGAGTGAGCCAGCTCTCAGATTTAATCAAAAATATCTTAATTTGTCTTCCGAAGATGAACGAAAGTCTTACCGGGTTGGAACGAGTAATTACTGACAGAATTTTCATGTTTGGGTGAACTAACCCTTAGAGTGATCACATTAGTCTGTTAGCTGTATAACTGTAGGCCTGCCTCTTAATATTGACTCTTCAGCTCATCTTCAGAGACATGCAATCCTCCTCATGTCTGTCTCCAGCTTACACTCTTTCCACACTGTTTTATTTGACCTACATGGCACAATCCCAGATTCTGGTGTTTAATATGCGCTGTCTGTGGGCTTGCAAGTGTGTTGCTCGTCACCAGTTTTGCATAATCATGCAAATGCGATTCATCCACTTGACTAACTGCTCACTGAAAAATTAAACAAATTATGTGTGTAGTGGCCTCATAAATAACTAAACTGGACATATAAATGACAGTGAAGATGATGTAATGTAACATGCACCCAAACAAACCCGAGAATTTATGTAAAACAAATAAGCAATTTTAAGATGATTTACATCTTATTTAGATTTTAATGGAGCTGATATTATCTTATATGGAGCCTTACCCTGCATCTTGTACCTCAGTTATGCAAAGTTTCACTAATATAGAAATTATATTATAATTGTAAGAATATAATAATTACAATATTTTAATCATTTTGTTATTTCTGACATTTTAAATCTACATTTTTTGTCTGTTGTTTAAAAAATTTATTTCACAATAAAGCACCGGTATATAAATTTACATGCTTCAAATTAAATTGTCAGCATTTTTAAAGTGTACATAAGAAAAAAGCTCGGACATGTTCTGGTTTCATTATCAGTCGATGATGAAATAAAAGCCCCAAATATTTGCCAGAACAATATGATCACCAAATCATCAGTCATTCTATTAGATCATATTTTTTGTATAATGACTAAATATAATTGTTCATTTACTTCACTCAAATGGCTCAAGTCAGTATATTTATTTACTATTTATTCGTTCACTCAGTGGCCAAGTGTTCATTTTCATTAAGGGCGGTGTGCATTACTTTATAACTTTTAAATGGATATCTTCGAGTTTGATGACTTGATAAACAAACCCAAGACTTATTTGTTTTGCATAAAGCAATTTGAAGATAATTAACATCTTATATAGATTTTAATGGAGATTAATATTATCTTATGGAGCCTTACCCTGCATCTTGTTGTACACTCAGTCAGCTCTCACAAAAGCAGTCAGTGTGTAAATACCTTACACAAAAAAAAAAAAAAAAAAGTTGAAAACCACTGAAATATGTGAGGGGAAAAAACATGAACCTGAAACCTATAAAACACTGAATGCATTAGAAATTGTTATAATGTAAGCTATGATAGTTTAACTGTATTCTGTTCATACCGGTACATTAGTTGCTTAGACGGCCATATACATGATTTATTACTTCTTAAGGCTATTATTAGGTAGATTACACCCTTATGTGTGGGGGTAGTTAGTGGGTGTGGGGTGTCCTCTCATATTACACACTTTCCCGCGAGAAAACCCTGAGTCGCGCCAAAACCCCACCTGTATAACTCACCTTTATTCTTGCCTGAGCTTGTCATTTAAAGCTGTCATGGGACGTTCGGCATTTATATAATGACAATTAATTATGTGTGACGATTAATTATGTCCCCGCTGAGATACAGCTGAGCCTTGAAAACTTCAGGCGCGCTTGTTAATCGCAGCACATCAATAAGAGCGCGCGCACTGCCCCGCCAACAAACCCCCACTGGCTTGGTCAGAGCGGCTCTCTGATTGGCCGCACTGGTCGCTCTGAGGCATTTCCTCCTCGTTCAGCCAATCACCGTCGGTATTTTTACACATCGCTTTCGTGATTGGCTGAGAGAGGGTGTAGCTCTTCAGAGCGCCAGAAAACAAGCTTTAGCGGGTGATTCATAGTCGCCTGACCAGCAGTACGACTGAAATAAGAAGATTACTTGCTCAGATCTTCTGATTTATAGAGAAAATTATGTTCAGATAAGGAGGAACAAGAAGGATCATCTTTGCGCAGGATTTATTTACGTTTTTAGGATTTTTTTTTATCCCAAGGACGGACTTTAAGGTAAGAATATAGAGTTAAATCTTCTATCTGACTTAAGTTAGCTGCTACATTATATATAACGTTAAATATTAATTAAATTAATTACTCAAATTTGATTTTTACTGACAGACATTTCAGTATTCAAATAATAAGAAAAAGAGAGGATTTATATGGGAGGATTTATATATTATGCTGCTGATCTTCTACAGTATAATGTAAAACAAAATATATACAATATTGTGACAATAATATAAATATAAATTATTTCTAACGTTTAATTAATGTTATTTCCTTGAGAATCTGGTTTCGTTACCAGGCAACTGGTGAAGATATTTGCGCCAAAATCTTTCCACCATCATCAGATCAGATCACTTTTTTTCTCCTATGTTTCTTATTTAATGCAGGTTGTAGTATAATATGTAATATAATATAACTATTTTACTCATATGTTTCTTATTTAATGTAGTAGTAATATCATATGTAATATAGTATCACTTTTTTTACTCGTATTTTCCTTATTTAATGCAGTAGTAGTATAACATGTAGCTAATATATATATTTTTACTCATATGCTCCTTATTTAATGCAGTAGTAGTGTAATAAGTAATATAATATGTAATAAACTGATAATGTAATTTTACTTAGTAGAATTTGGACAAATCACTTTTGGCAACACTTAACTATCATGAATTAATAAGTTAACAAACATCAAATTAATGCTTTACAGATTGTTGGTATTATATATTAATAATGTAATGAATTAATATGAACTTACCAGTGTTATTCAAATATAGGAACATTCATATCAATAACTCAGTAATGAGCTGGTTCACTATTAGTCTAAATGTGCTGGCTATAACTGATTCAATTTTCTTTTTTAGATGGAGATGAAGTGTTTAACTTTAAAGGATTTGCATAGTGTGAGGACACTAGTGAATAAGACAAGCTCAGATGATCCTGTCAACACGAATGACCATAAAGTAAGATGAAATGAATGTGTTTGAATTGTATGGTAATGCATCTACTTCCTCATGAGATGTTGAACTGATACCCTAACCCTGATTTCAGGAGAACATCTGCACGGACCGAAGGAAAACGACCCCGCTGAAGTGTGAGTCTGTGACGGCAGCTGTGAGTGGACATAGGAGAGTTTCCAGCCCAGATATCATCCATATAACCCCTATTAAACACACTGAGAGGGCCCACCCGGACCCCTGGACCCCGACAGCCAACCTGAAAATGCTGATCAGTGCCGCCAGCCCAGATATCCGTGACAGAGAGATGAAGAAAACCCTCTTTAGACCCATTGAAAATGAAGAGAAAGCTGTGGAGGAGGAGGAGGATGAGGAAGAACTCGATGACTCGTGTCAGGTACGAAGAAGTCGTCGTCTAAATCAGTGTAATGTTTTGAAATGTACGTGCATTTACATTTATTCGTCTAGCAAGACACGACTTAACAAACGAGGAGTCGTAAATATGTTGTAGTTTTATCCACTGGATTCTCTCTTGATTTCAGTATGAAGCTTTGGACGATTCGGAGAGGAGACCGAGTCGCAAACAGAAGAGTTTGGGTCTTTTGTGTCAGAAATTTCTGGCCTTGTACCCTGATTACCCAGAAACCTCAGAGAGCATCTCTCTGGATGAGGTGGCCTCTCGCTTGGGTAAGAGAAAATAGCCTAATCAACCCCATCATTTCTGTATAATATGCATGATTAATGCATTACCCAACATTAATCTTTTTTTAAAGCATTTATAATCTTTGTTAATGTTAGTAAATGTATAAGTCTTGATGTTAGTGCATTAGCTAATGTTTACAAATGCAACTTTTGATTTTAATAATGCATTACTAGTGAATGTTGAAATTAACATTAATTATTAAGATGCTGGAGGGTTCCTACGCAGTTTGGAAAAGTATGGAATTTTATTTGTGTTTTCCAGACTATTGACCCTATTTATTTATTTTTAAAATATAAAATTAAGAATTTCTAAAGATAAATTCATCGTACAAGCCGAGTGTTTTCATGGCTAAAGTTTAATGATCCTTAAACACATTTGAATAAATTCAAGGCGCACATTTTCATTACGCAAATCTCTTTGTCTTTTACCATAAGCGAGTCTCTTTTGGACTTTCTAATCGAATGTGCGTGTGCCACTCAAACCAGCAACAGATAAAAGAGCAAATGATCATCAGACTGTACTTTGCTGTTCATTCAACATCAAACCATGATTACAGTATCAAACCAATGTGTCAGAGGTTATAAAGCATTTTAGGTTTCTTCTCCTCATGTAAGAAACCAATAAAAAAAACTGAGAAAATACGAATATTTACAGATCACCGTACTATATACCAAATGCAATGCTATATGAACCAATTATCTTAAATATGGTGTGAAAAATCTACAAGAGAGGTTTGGAAAGTATTGAATTTTGAAATGGATTGTTCATTTAATGTCATGTGAATTAAATGTAAAGTGTTACCATAACATGTAGTGACTAACACCGAGATCTAAACCGTCTCAGTTGTTGAGAGGCGACGCATCTACGACATCGTGAATGTGCTGGAGTCTCTGATGCTGGTGAGCAGAATGGCTAAGAACCTGTACGTGTGGCACGGGCGCTCGAGGCTACCACAGACCCTGCAGGAACTCCATCAGGCGGGACGAGAGCAGGGCTACCATCTGCAGATGGACCAGAGAGAAGGAAGCAGCCCGTATGCCGCCCATCACATGCAAAACACACACGGTATGACACACACACACACATATATTCCACTAAAAGCATTTGGTTTGCATTTATCAAGAGTATGCACACACAAAAAGGTAACGTCTGACTAGTTGCATGATGCATAACGTCATTTGAATGATTCATTGCACTTGCTCGGTTGATGTCATTCCCTATTTGTTTAACCATAATGACGGTTGCCTCATTAACTCCATTATTAGTGTCATGCCCTTGTGCTCTATGAATCGGCCACCCGTTAACAGCGTCTCCGGCTTCACAACTCTGGTTACCAGGTGTTTGTGTTGATCACAGGTAATCCCATCCCAGCTCAGGGACTCTTTGTTATAAATGTGCCACGCTCTCACAGACAGCCTGAGGAGGGAAGCTAATTATTCAGAGAGGAAGATGAAGCTGCAGGTTTAGACATGTTTCTGTCTGCTAAACTCTCCTAGGGGTGACCTGATTACATCACATCACTGTTGACCTTTGCTTGAAGCAACTACATTCAATTCAGTAATAAAATACTTCATATATAGCAGAAACTTAAGCAGACATGGTTTTAGGATATATAGTCATATTTTTATTTTGTGCCCTAAATGTTTTACTAATGTAGAAATTATTATATTATAATTGTAATGATAATTTCAATATATAAAGATTTAGTTATTTCTGACATTTTAAATCGACACGGTTTGTCCGTTGTTTAAAAAACGGGGTTCCTGTGGGTCTTATAAAGTCTTAATTCATAAATAATGGCCTTAAAAAGGTCTTAAATTCATAAAGTCATTGCATTAAATGTTGCAAAATGTATCTTCCTTTATCAAAAATGTATTTTTGTCCTTTTTTCCCATACAAATCTCTAAACATCTTTAAATCAATATACGTTTACTTGACATGCAAATTTAATCTTAATTCAGGAATCTTTAGACAATTGCTCAATTGCAAGTTTCATTTCACATTGAGGGCGGTGTGCATTACATTCAAGCTTTTAAATGGATATCTCTGAGTTTGATGACTTGATAAAGAAATGAATCTGTTTCACGTCCTGCTGTCCTCGTCTGGAACCTCTAATGTGGTCATTGTGTTCACTGGCTTCTCTTCCCATGTGGCCGCTGTCGCTAAGCAACAGCTTTGCTTCCTAACAAAAGCTTATTACGGTCCCGTCATGAGGGCAGGAGTCACTCGGCCAGCCATTGATGCCATTCCTCATCTCCACTATCTCTGATTTGCTCCTGCCAGTCACATCAAATGTATTCATTCATCCTTTATTCACGTCTGGCATCGTCCACAGTTGCTAAGACTGAAGGAGCATCATTTCGCCAAATTCCTCTTGTTATCAAGAACCATTTCTTGGTCTCGAGACACTCAGGGTCTCGAGACACTACAGGTGAATAGGGTAAAATTTGTAACTAGCAGATATCACCATGAAACTTTCCCAGTTGATTACCTACATTAAGATGAGAAAAAAAAATGTATGAAAATTTTTCTGTAATTTAATGTTTAAATATGCAAATTAGGCCATATCTAATTAAATATGCGCTAATTTGCATATCTTTAAAAAAAACGAAATCTGAGTATTGGATAAAGCCAGGTTAAAAATTATTTTTTCATTGTGTTCACATATTAGATGGGAAAAAAATTACAGAGGGATTTAATATGCATATCTACTTTTGTTATCCTGTAAATCAGAATATACTGTCAATAGCCTTAAAAAAATGATTTTCGCCCTGTTTTTTGGAATAAAATGTTATATAAATCAGGCTAGGAATAATATATTTACAAATCCCTCTGTAAATGTCTTCATAATATAACTAGGTACAAGACTGGAGAGTTTGGTGTATATAGCTGCTACTGAAGTGGAGATTTCAGACTTGGAGTATGAGAGAAAAGTCATTTTGAGAAAACGGGCTTTAAAGATTTATCATCAGCCAATGAGATTGCGCATTCAGCCCTTTTACTTTCACGATTGGTTGCTGATAAAAAGGAAATGACCATATTTGGATCCGACAGCATTGTACAGGAGAGAGAGAGCTTTCCAGCGGTGTGTGTGATGACAGGGAGCAGACAGAGATCGCGGAGCAGCGTGTTCATTAAGAACGCCAACTTTTATTGTTTTTGTCCATTCCTGAAACCACAACTTTCACATGTTTTACAGTGTTGTAAGCATGGTTTATCTCTCTCATACAGCGGCCTCCAGCAAACGGAAGGATAAATCGCTTCGCATCATGAGCCAGAAGTTTGTCATGCTGTTCCTGGTGTCCAAAACACAGACCGTTACCCTCGATACAGCTGCTAAGATTTTGATCGAGGAGGGTCAGGATGAGTCCAGCCACAGCAAGTATAAAAGTAAGACGTCAATCATTTTGAGCTCTCATATTATGTATCTTTATTGATTTAAGTGTAGCTCACAATCTCTATTTGCCATTCGTTTGTGTTTGTTCAGCTAAGGTACGACGCTTGTATGATATCGCTAATGTCCTGACCAGCCTGAATCTGATCAAGAAACTTCACGTGAGGGAAGAGAAGAGCCGTAAACCCATCTTCAAATGGATCGGACCTGCTGATTTTCACAGTAGCGGTGGTACGTCCGGTTCAAACGCTGGAAAATAGTCTCTTCAGTTCAGTATGATTATTTTGTGATTATTTGTCTTTTATTCATCTAAGATTCAGATGATTTGAGGGTCTCAGAAGCTCAGATCAGTGCCTCCGTCGCGGGCACCGGAGAACGACGGGAGAAGATGACACGTCACTCCTCCTTTCAGGTCATTCCAGCCCCTCCTGTCAATCAAAGACGGATAAGCTCCGCCCCCAGCACACCTCAGAGACATTCTACAGGTGAGAACTGAGCAGAACACTAGCATTTTACATGCTTTTAGCAGAGACTTTTATCCAAATCAAGAGGGGGAAAGCATAAGCCAACAACAATTTGATGAAACTGAAATTTAATGCAATTTTTTTCATGGTTGTGTTATCAGACGAGCCGGTGGATTACTCCAGGAAGAGTGTGAACAGCGCTGCAGTGTGTCAACTACAGTTTGGAGACAGGTGAGTCCACCTGTACAGAATTTGTATTATTCAAACTTTAGTGATTTACAACCTCTGGTGCACTGGGTAAAGATCTGAGCCTGGCACTGAAAGGTTGTAGGTTCGAACCCTAGAGCTGATGCATGAACCATTGTGCCCAGTGTTATTATAGTATTATTTATATCTTATTATAACATTAATTAATATTAGTTGTGTTATGTGCTTTTCTCATTTTTATTTGTTTTTTTATTTAATTTGATAAATGAAAAATTTATGAAGTCAAATAAAGTTTATATGAAATTTATATAAAAAAAAAAAAAATCTAATATTAAGTAATATTTCAGCTTAAATTGAAAAAAAAACGATTTTTAGTTAACAATGCCAACAGTGATCAGTAACTGGTGTGTTGTGTGTATTTGCAGTGTTCAGGCCTGTTCAGGAAGCGCTGTGGGACTAGCAGTGCCTCTTCAGGCTGACGTCCCGTTTGCGTCACTGCCCTTTTCAGCCCAGTTCGCTCCTCACCAGTTAGCGTACCTGTCCGGTCTGCCACAAACACCCCTGTTCATGGTGTACAGCGGACACGTCCCAGAGGGCATCAACCAGAGGTCACCCGTCTCGGGCCACAGGGAGGAAAATCCAAAGAAGAGGGAGAGACAGGAAGAAGAGGAAGATGATCAGGCAGCTAAACGAAGCAAACGCTCTGTGTCCATAGAAAGTGAAACGGTGAGTGTTATGAGCCTGATTAAAACTTACATACATGTATTCATCCACATCGACATGCATATCCCAGGGTTCCCACAGGTCCTTGAAATCCTTGAAAGTTTGAATTTTGAAAAAAAAAATCAAGGCCCTGAATCAATCAAGGTTGCCATGACGAACGGAAAAAAAGAAGCTTTTTTGCATAGTTGTGTTTGACACATGAAAACTGTTACAATGTATCTTACAAGATAACACGATGTAACCTTGCTCTCACTTGAAATGTGTTCCCACATTAAGTCCTTGAATTTGAGGGTATCGGACCTGGAAAGTCCTTGAAAGGTCCTTGAATTTGAAGTTAACCCTGATATACATATTTTAGCGTATTAAAAACGTTCTGTGGGTTATTTTTATTTTTTTTTTAAGGACAAAAAAAAAAGCAATTAAAGCTTTGAAGTATTTAACAAAATATTTGTTACATTTTAATATTTAAAAATTATTTATTAAAAAAAATATTAAAATGTGTAATTATTTTGTTAAATACTTTAATTTAGTAATACCTTATTTTTTGGAAAGCAAATTTCATGCACAAAATCGGGTTCTAAAAACAGCTGGGGGAAAAACTGGACAAAAAACAAGAACAATAAAGAAAATAATAATAAAAACATTAATACAAGAAAATAATAAATGAGGTAAAATTTGAATAATTAGGATGTTTGCTATAAAATTAACATCAGCGCATATTGTATCTGATTATATATGCATCTACATACAGGTACAGATTTTACCATGGTGAAATGACTGTAATGCACAGCCTTAAGTGGCGTATTTCTTTTATAAAATCGTGGCAACAGCTCTATTATAATTCTGAAAGCTGTACTTTGATCTCTAACATGTGTGAATGTCTCGTAGGGTGAGACGGAGAGTTCGCGCTCCAGTGCCAGAAGGTCTCCAGTCTGCTCTCGAGAAGGTTCCCCGTGGGACGAGGCCTCGTTTGGGCCAATGAATGAAGAAGACGTCGGAACATCCAGTCCCAAAGATGCCCTCATGTCCTCTCATTACCTCTATGTCCCAAACACAGCAGGTACGGGAAAACCCGAGTGTCTACGACCACCAGTGAATGTCAAACTCTCAGATTGCACGCTCATTCTAACGTTTCATTTGACTGTTTTCTGTAGGTCTGAACGGTTTGAACTTCCTCATGCCAGCAGGACATACACAAGGCGGTGTGCCAGCTGTAGCTATGCCATATTTTTTGGTGCCGTCACCCCTCATAACAGGTACGATGCCCACCTCCAGTGCTGAGGGGGTTGCCAGCAGCGGTTTGAGTTTCAGCATGCCCACCATGTTGTCACCAGCCCAGTTTGTGATGGCAGGAGGGGCATTTAATGTGGCTGAAACACTGAACACCCCTGAGCATCATGGGCACAGAATACCAGTGGCCACATTCTCACCACAGGGACCACAAGTACAAGAGAGCCCTCAGCCGGCACAAACACAGGTCAGTGTACTGCACACAGTTTGTAGTGATGCTCCGAAACTTTATATTCGGTTTCAGCCGAAACGGGAAAGCCTGAAATCCTTGACCTAAATGGTTTAATTAGCACTTCTCCAATGGCATGTTTACGCGGTTAAGCGTCTATTTCATGCACACAATGTGCATAAACTGCACTAGAAGATCTGACATACACACACCAGTCAGTTCACTAATGTGTGCTTTTGTCTGAACTGAGATCTTTCAGTTCACGTCGTATTCAGTCGATGCGTGAACAAAACACTAAACATTATCCTAACACTAAACGTTTTGTGTGTTGTTACTTTTCATATGAAATAAAGTGTAAGCTTTCAACTTCAGTCAATTTGATCACGAAATTCAAATGGTTTTGCGCTCTTTAATGTGCCGTGACAGATCGCTTTAGCGCCTCAGTTCGAGCGGCACGTGAACCCATCATCTCTCCTCTTTACGGCTCGTTAGAGCATGAAATAAACAGCTTATAAGCAATGTCACAATGCCATTACATTTACCTCAGGAAAGCCATTAGCATTAGCCATAGCTTGTTAGTTAGCTTTAAATAAAATCACTCTAGAGAGGAGCATTTTGCTTAATACATGCACTGTATTACATATTAATTATATTTTTACTTAGCCTGTTGTCTTAACACTAGAACGGCCATGGCGGTCATTTTGACCGTTTTGAATTTTATATCTGCAATAACTTTGTTGAAAAAATAAATACAATCCTGCTGGTACCTGACTTTTCCTACAAGTGTCTGTATTTTCATTTAAAATGTTTTTCATATAAATTACACATAAGGCAAAAAAACAAATGAACATATTTACCTATTTCGGCCATAGACGGTCATATTGACCGCACGGAATTTCGCGGTATTATTATAGGCTATACCAATATACACAACAATAAAATGTGGTTAAAAATACACTAAACATATTCAACAACAAATCATTTAAATGTAATGATATTCAGAACAGAACAAGAATGAAAAAATAACTATAAACAAGCCAAAATGAAATGCGTTATAAGCGAAAGTGAAAGTAAGCGGCGTTAGGCTCACGTAACTTTCTAATTAGAATCAAAATGTTTCAACATTTGCGATGTATTTGGATGGTAAACTATTTCTTTATTATAGGCTTTGTACTTCACTCACGTTCCAATATCGACGGAAAAAATCATCCTCTTCACATGCACAAAATGGTACGAATTGTAGGCTAGCCTACTAGGCTACAAACAGAGCAGTGGAATTTTTATGTTAGGTTGACTATTTTATTATTATATTTTATTGTGGCTATAATGAACAGGCTGCAATGTCAAGATTGCAATACTGGAATATGGTTGGGGTGTGTGTGTGTGTGTGTGTGTGTGTGTGTGTGTGTGTGTGTGTGTGTGTGTGTGTGTGTGTGTGTGTGTGTGTGTGTGTGTGTGTGTGTGTGTGTGTGTGTGTGTGTGTGTGTCTCGGCGGGCGCGACGCGATCAAACTGTGTATATGGGCTACTCCGTCATTTTGTTCAGGACATCTACGGATATTATTTATTTATAAATGTATAAACTTGTTTAAATGTACAGTTTGGTGTTGTTTTGTTTTTTAAAGACATATTAATACAATAAATGCATTAATCTCTCAATTGGGTATTTATCATTAAAGATATAGAGTTTGGAATATAGCGGTCAAAATGACCGCTTGCGGCAGTTCTAGTAGTTATGGAATTCTGGCACTTCTAGTGTTAAAGGGATATTTCACCGCTGGAAAGATGAATGTGTATTTTAACTGAGTCATTTATGTAGTCGAAAAGTGAAATTATTTTAGAAGTTGGTGCCTTCTAGACTGAGAAAAGCCAGAAAATTTATTTTTGGCTCATGTGGATGAAAGACTACAACTCCCAGAATGCACTTGCTTCGCTGCCCTACAAGGCCACTCCCAAGCCACGCCTCCCGGTTACAGAGGACAGTATCGGGAGAAATGATAGAACTAGGCTACTAGTCGACTCGAAACTGAAAAGACGGCGTTTTATGGTGAGATCCCCCTATGGGCGGGTTGAAGACATGCGGAACGAGCTCCTCCTATTGGCTGGAGTCTCTCGCCTCTGGACACTAAAGCCTCTGATGAGCTAAACAACGTTTATTTCCAGACACACAATACAGAAATCTCTCGTCTCAGGGGGACATGAGGGAGGGAAGCACGGTCACTCGAAAATACTTCCGGGTTTCTACTGATACAAAGCTTAAAGCTAATCGGTGAAGTATCCCTTTCAGGGCTCCAGACTGCGACCAAATGGTCGCATTTTGCGACCAAAATTTGAGAGTGTGCGACTGAATTTTTCATCCAGTCGCACATGTGCGACCAGTAAATTTGTTTTGTTTTTACACGTTAAACGGAAGGGGCGCGTCAATGAATCCGGAATGTGTGGCAGGCCAATGAGTGTGAGAAGAATTGGGAATGGCCACTGTAACTGGCTAATGTGTGGAGGGGGAGGGTCCTAGAGATAATCGAGCGCGCGTAAACGTCCGTGGGAAGGAGACGGAGACAAATATCAATGTCACAGACACAGCCGGATGATGATTCAGAATCAGAGGTTTGTGAGGTGATAAAGGCCCGAACCCACCATTTTCGGGAAGACTGGCTGCGAGAATTCAGCTGGTTGAGGTACTGTAAGGAGACGAACTTAATGAACTGCGAATGTTGCAGTCGCTATCCCAGAACTGCGGGGAAAACGAAGTTTGCAGACAGTGCAGGCACTTCGCAGTTTAAACACAATATGCTAGTTAGACACATTCTCAGCCTCAAGCATAGAGTATTCCGTGACATGTTAATAAATCAAAACAAAATGAAAGCGGAAAAAAACTGCGCTACTCATTTCTGCGTCACGGACCGTTTAATAGTTCGAACCAATAATAGACAGCGCAGAGCTTCTCTCGCCAGTCGCGGGCGGATCTCGATCACGCAACACCGTCACATCGTGGACATCCAGTGAAGAAATCCATTGAGTTCGCGACAGAATTAATAACATCGTTGCGAGATCCAGTGAGAAACATTCAGATTCAACGCAGAATTCTCTGTTATAAACCATATCAGATCAAACAGCGCTAACGTGGAAACCAGGAGAAACATGTGCCATGAACGAACAAGTTATAGAAGGCTTTAGGTCCACAGATCAGCAACATTCACCATGGATTTAATGTAGTAACACTAAAGGCCAATTTATACTTCTGCGTCGGGTTCGCGTAGAAGGTACGGCGTAGCATACGCATTGACGTGTACCATACGTCGTACCCTTCGCCGTACCCTGACGCGCACCTCCTCAAAAATGTAACTACGCGTCGCGGCGACGCGGACCGCAAGATCTGTGATTGGTCGGCTGGATAGCATCGCGTTTCCTCCTACGCATTTCCGGAATGATCTTCTGCACTCTGCACCGCCCGCCCGCCATTTTTAAATTCCGAAGATCAGTGAAGAGCCATGGAAACAGACCAAGTGACCGAGAGATTGCTTGAAGAAGTGCGGAAATACAGCCATCTGTATGACTCCTTCAGTCGCCATTGCTCGTAGAAACCTAAACTCAAAACAGCCGCGAGGAATGTAAACACAGTGGAACTGGAACATTAAAACCCACCCGCGCCAACTAGCGTTTCGGCGGTGTAACTGCAGAGCAACACAGACATTCGCAGAAGTATAAATGCTCACGACGGCGTCGCCTACGTGCGTAGCCTACGACGTACACTACGGCGTACACTCGACGCAGAAGTATAAATTGGCCTTAACTGTAACGGTATACTGTGGTTATAACAGAAGCCTACACATATCTTTTTCCAGCACTTCAAAACTATAATATCATATTTAAATGTTATTTTTAATGTGTTGACCAAAACATTTTTTGTTCAACCTTTAAAGATTGTCTCTATTTATAAAACTAAAAGTTTCAAGAAGTAGGAAAACTCACACTTATTTTAAAAAATAAATAAAATTAAATTACCATTGTAAACATAGCTGCTGAGGGCACTTATTGGCTATTTTCAATCCCTAATATCTATTTTGTCACTCATTTTGCTATTGAATTAATATTAAGACATTATGAATGATAATAGTTCAAGTTAATTTTATCTACACCTCAAATTAAGCTCAGTGCTTTGTCATCCCACAGTGCTACCAGATACTTTCTGTAGAACTTAGTGCCGCTGCCCTCAAATGTTAGTCTGGAGCCCTCTGAACTTAAAATAAAACTGCACATTGTAATTTCTGTACGTTAAGTCTATTTATTATCAAAGCATTTGTCAGTAATACAGTTATTTTGGGGGGAAATGTGAATAATTGCATTGCAAGGTGATTTAAGATGTGCCCCTAAATTTTCTGCTTGCGCTCCTAAAATTTTAAGTCAGGGGCTACAGCGCTCCTAATAAAAAAAGTTAGTCTGGAGCCCTGCCTTTAATATATAATGTATGTTTCAACCATAGACTGTAAAAAAAATATGGATGATGCCCCTTCACTCTTTTCCATTGGTGAGAAGTGAAGCCGCCAGTGTCCCGATATGGCGCTGACATCTTGGGGCTTGAGTCTGCGCAGTAGCGATCTCGGGACCAGACCTGCGCAGTCGTGAGCAGGAAGTAAAGCTGCGAAATCAAGGCCCCGCCCCCTCACTCTCGGTGTGAAATAATTAATTATAGAAATTTAGATATTAAATTTAAAGCTCCAATCTCCTCAGTCCTCCGAAGATCCCGAAAAAAAGTCTGTCGGTGCTTCAGTGACTACTTCGCTCAGAGAACCTGTCAATCACAGCTGTCAATCATGACGTCACACCACCGTTTTTATAGCATATTTATAAACTTATTTTTAAAAACAAACACTTGAATTTACATCAGCGTGATAAAAACAACAGTAAATGACAGAAACCACCTTCGGAAAAAATATATTTGAAGTGTAATTTAATTGTTTAGTTGGTCTCACGTCCCGTTGAATAACACAGGGAGGCGGGGCTTATGACCTATACTAGGACCAGTCACCGGGGGGCGATCGAGACATTTTGGCTTCACTTTTCAGGGTTTGTGCGGCACGCTTGGTTTCAACAACGAAACAATTATAGCATCAAAAAGTTGCTACATTTTAAATGTTTATATACAACTCAGTTTATGAGTGTTGATGATTACATAAATGTGATTGGTTATTAAATAAACTAAATGAAAACTTAAAATTTAGTTTGGGTTAAAAAAAAGAAAGATATTTCTGGTGCATCAATACTGTAAATGCTAAGTATTTCAAACAATACATTTTCTAAAGTCTTTGTGACCGTCTCCCTTCCGCTGTTTCAGACTCCTCTGACACCAAAGGAAGCGGCGCTGGGGTCTAAATCTTTCTTCGAGACACCTGGAGCTTTGGGGTCTCTCACCAGCCAACCAGCGGCGCGCAAAAGAGGCTCCGCCCAGAGGAGGCTGGACATCGGACACACCACAGCCAATTAAATTAGCCGCTGCATTCGTGTCACAGGCTTCTGTGGTGCTACAGTGCCAAAGACAGAAACAGCATTACACATACACAAACTTGTTTACTTGAATTATTTCTGGTACATGAACATTTCATGTTTACTAACATCAGTATAAGAGGGCAGATTATTACAGATGCTAAAGTCCCACTCCGGCTCTTTAGTGTGATATTCGGTTACACGCCCTTTTGTGGCTCGATTTGTTTTTCCCCCACATCATTTCCGATAGTATTTTGTCGTTTATTTGATATCCTGCCAGATTTTGTTTACCATTATTATTTATTATATCATTTTTCCAGAAGCTAAAATCGTCAATCCAGTTTTTTTTTTAGCACTACGTATTTAAAAAATGTGAAAATTAATTAAGTCTGGATCGGCTTCTGAGAGAAAAACCACACGTTTGCTACATTTTGTATTTTGCTGATTGTAAAAAAGTGCCATATTGGTGAAGCCGACATGCCTTAGAAATGTGTTTGTTACATGATGCCTTCACCACTAAAGAATGAATAAGTAGAGAAGTGTGTTTGGGGATGAAGAACAAAATAGTGGTCGTAATTTTCTGCTTGAGTTTGAGGTGCTTCGTCTGAAATGAAAAGGAAACAAATACATACTTGAATAAACCGGTGAATATGATCTGCAATCACTGGAACAAAGCGGAAGTATCACAGTACTGTACTGTTTAAAACAAAGTATGAATTGTTCTTAGACTAGTAATAAATTATTTTTTGGAAGGCGTACAGGAGTTACATTTGGATTGAGCTTTACACCACAGGGTGTAATTTCTACATTATTTACAGTTATTATACTGTAACTCGTATATAGCATTGAGTATTTTTGTAAACGTGTTCATTTCTGTCTGTTGAATGTGTTTAGAGCTGCACTGATGAATCTGTATGGTGCTTTTGTGTTTGTCAGATGTATTTTTTAATCATTTTTATGTATGGACACAGGTGTCGTACATGTAATACAAAATAAATATATGTAAAATGACATTTTTGGTCAATTCTGTTGATTTCAAATGGGAAGGCGCACAGGCTTGTGTGACCACAAGATGGCAGCATAGACAAAGACTGATGAATAACACTGATTTACCATGGATACAAAGGCCAAAATCTATTAAAACACAATCACAGTGTTTATTAATGCATCTGTATTTGGATGCAATTCATTGAATTGCTAATAACGGTCTTTAAAAAAGGTTAAATTGGACCGAAAATAAAGGGTTTTCTTTCTTTACATAAGTCCTATATTTGAAGGTACACTATGTAACAAACAGTTTTTGGACCCCATTGACTTTCATAGTATGGAGGGAGAAAAATACAATGGAAGTCAATGGGGTCCAATAACTGTTTCATTACCCATATACTTCAAAATATCTTCTTTTGTGTTCAGCAGAAGAAAGAAACAACGTAAGGGTTTGTGAATGATGATTTTTGGGTGAGCTATCCCTTTAAGTTTAATAATACCTAAGTATTTAAATCAGTAAGTGTGAGCATTAGTCGTGAGTATGCGTGTGGTCTGTATTTAGTGTAGACCAACACAGGACTCTAATGATGTTTACACACAAATACACCTGGAAACCCATTTTATCATCTCAATAAACCCTGTATGAACAGCAATAACTTGCATTTCACCATTTACAGGCCTGTAAAACCTCAGCAACACGGTCGAGTTCTCAGAAATAATCATGTCTGAAACCAAAAATGAATCAAAATCAATTAACGTTTGTGAATATATGTGGAGAATATTGAAGAATGTCATATCTGAGTAAACAAACTCTTACAAATAGCCTTAAGGTTCTTTGATGGTTCCATTAACAAGCATGGAATATTTCCATTTCACGAAAGGTTCTTTATAATGTTATTCACACTAAGAAAAACAAATGGTTCTGTTCATTAAAAAAAGTTTTTCTTCTTCTATGGCATCTCTGGAAAAAAACCACCTTTTCACAGTCGACACTCATTCCTCCATGGGTGAAAGCTTCAGAAACAGACACATGCATGGAAACCTAAATAAGCAAATCTTATGTGTGATTTCTCACACACATGCCATCCCTCAGCCAGAGTCCAACTTTACCATATAAGAAGGAAGGACTGAGAGCTACATCTGTTTTTCATTCCCTCTTTCTTTCCAATATTGTGCCGTTCACTATAAATTCCTTCTAAAGGAAGTTTGTTGTAATGTGCATTCCAGCTGAAGGCTTGGATGAAGAAACTGGAAGAACTGACAGCCTACTTCTATTGTGCTGTCTTATGTCACATACAACTCCAAAATGTGGTTTTTAAATATCAAATTATGCAATATGCACAGTGCTTTTGTTCAGATTTTGAACACCTATTTTATTGTTTGAACCTATTAAACAAACTTCTTTTTCACACAAGTTCTGCTTGAAAAGCATTTCAATTAAATGACGCTTGACTTGATATTTTATGTTTATTCTGTATCATTTAGGTTTTTAAAAATGTATTTTTGGGGTCATTGTTGGTAAGTTTGATTGACGTCCACCTGAGCTAACAGAAATGTTTTGAGGACGTTTTGCTAACGTTCCCGTTAAGTTATAAAACGTTAGTAACTTCTAAATGTTCTCAGAACATTCAAAATGTTTAGTTTTTTAAAAATTATCTTGGTTATGTGAACGTTAGCAAAAATATTAAGGGCATGTTTTCTCATTTTGCAAGTCATTTTACTTTTGAATGTTCTCTAAACCATCTGGAAATAAGTAAGAAATAACATTTGTAAAACATTAGATAATGTCCAACTAACACGTTTCAGAAAAACATTTATAAATAAAATTTTTGTGCAAATGTTTTGATAATCTTGATCAGTTTGAACCAACGTTCTATTAATGTTACTGGAAGAACTTTGAGAGAACGTTCCCTGTTAACTGAGTTGATTCCCATACTGACAAGTGATGCATGCTGGGTAATTTACAGGAGCTGATTGTCTGAATGTCTTTACTGAGTCATTCATCACGCTGCTCTCACACACACTACTCTACACCACACCTCACACACTGCAGAATGGAATTCTTTTTAATTAGTATAATTAATGATGCCTGTCTGTGTGTTATGGCGGAACCATCAACATTAATCATTTCAAATGTGCATGGGTGCAAGAGTTTGTTCTGGCCCATTTCATACTTTCTTTCCGAAAGACAAGAAATAGGCAACTGTATGAATAATAATAATAATCCATTTATTCATATAACCCACTACAACTATTTTGAGGTCATTCGCATTTCAGAAACTGTGTGAACAGCTACATGGCATGTAGATAGTTTAAGAAGGCCAGAAAAATCATCTTAGAAGAATGATTAATTTTCACTGTATGATAATAATTCATAGTTCACTGACATTATGATCTGTGGTATAGTGTTGATGAGAAGCACTCATGCCAACATGATGTTCACCGGTCTCCATCACTTAATAAAATAGCTTACCATCTATTTAAAATGGCAAACGTTGCAGTAAATATCATTAATATTCTTCAGGTATGTCTGATTACACATTACAGGCAGTATAAATCAAGAACCAACAAAGCCTCAACTGAAAAGGGATAGTTCACCAAAAATGAGCATTCTGTCAGCATTTACTCACTCTCAAGTTGTTCCAAACCTGTATAAGTTTCTTTGTTCTGTTGAACAGAAAAGAAGATATTTTGAAGAATGCTGGTAACCAACAAGTTGACGGTAAGCCATTGACTTCCAGTATTTGTTTTCTACTTGAGAAATCAATGGCTACCGTCAACTGTTTGGTTACCAACATTCTTCAAAATATCTTCTTTTGTGTTCAACAGAACAAAGAAACTCAAGCAGGGTTGAAACAACGTGAGGGTGAGTAAATTATGACAGAATTAGCATTTTTGGGTTAACTATGCCTTTTAGATAAACGGACTCTCAACAGTGAAGCATCTCAGACGGACTTTATCTTGGTTTTATATTCTTCTTAATGTGTAAATAAACAACTGAAGATTTTAATCTAGAAAAAGAATGTGTTTACAAAAGTTGAAGTGTTCAAACATTAGTTTATTAAGTGATCCACTACCGTGATAAAGTGTGTGAAGTGCGTAATGTAGTGTTTGCCAACCTTTTTTCAACGGTTTAGAAGTGACGTAATCAGTGTGTGCGCGTGCGTGCGAGTGTATGTGTGCGCGTGCGTGCGTGCGGTGTGTGTGTGTGTGTGTGTGTTTTGTAAAAGAGAACACTCCTTGCTTGATTATTTCGTGATGACATTCCAGCCTGTTTGTTGAAGTCCGCGCACACCGGATCAGTTTGGGAATCCGCTGGGAAACACACGTGAAGCTCAGGTAGGAAAGTTTTAATATTGCCGAGTGTCTGTGTGAGAAACTGTTTTGAAATATTCAGCCATAAAGAAGTATAATATTGAATCGGGTTTATTCTAATGATTTCATTCGCAATGGTTTGATTAAAAGTCAGGAGACGCTGCTTAATATTTGTGTGTAAAAGTGTGTTTGGATACGATCGCAGTGCAACAAGTATTTACAATTCTCTTTAAAAAGTTTTCTTCGTAATAATACCCAAAACTGACATAACCACAGTAAATAAGCATATTTAATATTTATGTTTAAAAATTACATTTAATATTTATCTAGTACTTGCCTGTTTAAAATGTACTTATTCAATAGCTGTTTAATATTTACCTGGTTAGAATGTGCATAAATAAATAAATATGCAAACGTTCCTCATCGATAAAGATGCAATTTGCATGATTGGTGAAATACATTTTCTTAAACTATGAACTGACAAAAAGTGCTGAGGCAGTACTTACCATATATATATATATATTTGTTCTATTGCTACTTTTCATGATTTTCATTTAGGGATCAAAACAATGTTATTACCATGGATTTTATGGTACTTTTTGTAATGTCCTCCTCAGACTCATAGAAACAGTAAAACTCTATAATAGTGGAGATCTTACTCTCATGTATTCACACATGGTTATTTGGAGATGCTTGATTGTCTTCTGTCCTCTCTCAGTCTGTAATCACTCCTTTTATACTTGATTTGCGTGAAGCCATGAGAAACATTTATACTCTGAGAGTTATGATGTCATTTTACAGAGAGCTGCTCATGTTTTCCTGGAGAGCTGAAGTGACAAATGCATTTTTATGAGTGCTTAGCATTTTTTTATTTGAATATAGCTGGAGAGGTCTGATATCATTTATTTGACTGCACAATGATCCTTTGAATTGTTATGGCGCAGTTTTATTTTTATGAATGCTTTGCTTTATACTTCCAGACATTGTTACTGCAAAATATAGAACATTGTTTTGTTTTTGTTTTTAACAAAAGAATAATTTGGCTCCATTTGACCCTCCATTGTCCTGTAGCTCCTGGTGGTCTCAGTGTGTTTTGATGTCGGGGTCTCCCGACGTCTACAGGGTGTTCACTGTCTGTAGTTTGTCTTTATTAGTCCAGACAGACGCAGTTGGTTTTTATGAAGGAATTTATGTCCAACGAGGCAAATTTAGTGCCCTGGTAATATGTGGTCATAAGTGGTGATACGCTCTCACTAACACTACGTTCACCTGGGCAGTTTCCTGAGGTTGCTCTCTGCACTCTGCAGGACGGTGTTTCCCGTCTTTTACTTTAGAGTTGATTGTATTTTCTCTCTTCATAGTTAATTTATCATGCCAAACTGGGGTGGAGGAAACAAATGTGGCGCCTGCCATGGGACGGTGTACCACGCCGAGGAGGTCCAGTGTGACGGAGGGAGTTTCCACAAGTGCTGCTTCCTCTGTAGTAAGTGAAAACAACTCTTTACTGTTCAGGTAAAACTCACCATGATGTGTCCACGTCAAATTTCAACCCCAAATTCAAAAAATAAAATGTTTTCCTTTAAATTCTCATTTTATTTTATTATTCTATTTTATTTCTCATTACTGCAAAAAATAATTAAACATGTTAAAATCAACAAACTGTATATCTAATGGTTATTAAATATTTTAAAAAAATCTAAATGAATATATAAATGATTATATAAATACGGCTACAAAAAATGCAATGCTTAAAATCCTTTAAATGGGCTTAATTTTCTATGAGCAAAATATGTTTTAACTTTTTTTGATGTTCTATATGATCTGACTTGGTTTTTCCCCTCATTACAACAATAAAAATTCCTCAATATTCAAATATATTTTATGACTTAATTTGTCCGGCACAGTTTTGGGGGAAAGTTACTTTTAAAAGTAATGCGTTACTCCATAAAAACAATGCGTTACTCCCTTTGTTACTTTTTATGAAAAGAAATGTGTTGCGTTACTTTTGCACTACTTTTTCTCCTGGGCTGGGATTTTGCTTGCTTTTAGCAAAAAATATAACTTTTTATTTATTTATTAAATGTTAAGGCCTCAGGTTGAAGGAAATACGATTTCATTCCTGTACAGTAGAGGGCGCTGCTCAAACAAACCAGCTGTGCTGCCATTCTGAATTACAGAAGAATAGGACGCAGGAGAAGAAAGTTCAACACTCTTACTTAAGCAATAAAAAATGAAACACAAATGTGAAGTTTAAAGTCATTTTTGCTTATTAGTATGATTGAATTGGGTCATCGAAGGTCAACAGCAAAGACATTGGTTAATAAAGTGAGATTAAATACATAAAGGCCTGGTTTCACTGACAGGGCTTAGATTAGGCCTTAGTTCAATTAGGACATTAAATGTGCCTTATAAAAAAACATTACTTGAGACAAAATAATGGCACTGAGTCACAGCTTTCAGTAAAACATCTCAAACATGCATTTTATTCTGGGATTTAAGCCTCGTCTGTGAATCCGGGGGGAAAGTATATTTGTGTAATTTAACATTCAATTTAAAAGTAATGCATCACTTTACTAGTTACTTGGAAAAGTCATCTGTTACTGGCGTTACTGGTAATGCATTAACACTGGTCCTGCAGTGAACTATGTCAGATGTTTTTGTGAGATCTCGCTATGCTTCAGCGCACATGCTTCACATTAGTGCTTTGCTACCAAAATGGCAAAAACAATCCGGCCCACATGAGTGGTGTTTACTCGCGGTGGGACGCCACAAAAGCCATTCTGTTTAGAGGGAGGCGATGATGAGTTCATGAGCGCTCTCTCTCTCTCTCTCTCTCTCTCTCTCTCTCTCTCTATCTGTGTTTTCACCACATTTCCTCTATGACCAAAGTTTTTAATCAACTCTAGATGTTTCTAGAATCTTAGTGGTCAAATGTGAGGTTTTTACGCGAGAAAGATGGAGTCCAGGGATGTTTTGTTCAGCTGAATGAATAGGAAAGGGCGTTAACCTCCCTGCTGTGGAATCATGTTTGTCTCTCTTCGGGACAGTGTCCCATACTGAGATAAAGGCTGTTGATGAAACAGTGACATTCTAGCCTCTAATCCTGGAGTTAAAATGATAGATTATTAGTGGTGGCATGACTGTTATTATTGCTCATACCTTTTTTGCCTGGCGGATGCTAAAAGAAACTGCACAGCTGCATGCTGAGATCCACTCATAACACCTGGGAAACCAAACATCAGCACTCTAGCATTGTAGCATTGAGTTTTGCATGGGAAAGCACCACTTATTTTCTCGAGAAAACCTTAAAATCTGTGTTTTTCCTCCTCCAGTGGTCTGTAGAAAAGGGTTAGACAGCACCACACTGGCCATCCATGAGCAGGAAATCTACTGCAAGTCCTGCTACGGTAAAAAGTACGGGCCAAAGGGATACGGATACGGTCAGGGAGCGGGAACGCTCAATATGGACCGCGGCGAGAGGCTGGGCATCAAACCTGAAGAGTGAGCATTTTCACTTTTCATTGTTCAAGAAGTTTATATGGATAAATAAATAACATTGTGTGTTTTCCATGTGAAATAACAAAATGGCATTTACATTATTATCTTCATGCATAAGTGTGATAAGTAGCATTGTGTTTTGGTGCATATTATTCTATTTGTAATGGCCATTAGTTTCAATAGTGATTGTAATTACTGCAACAACAGCAACAACTAAATTATAAACTGCTGCAAAAGCAATGCTTAAAATCCAGTATTATTATTATTATTATTATTATGTCATTTGTAAGATTTCTAGAGTATTTTATTCTGGTTGCACATCCGTCTTCTCTGTTGTGCTCAAGCCTGCCGTCAGGTGATTATTGTTATGAAAGAATCTATTATGTAAGCGGAGCTCCTGCACAGACCCCAGGCGCCCTCTTCATGCCCAGCCAAGACAAAGCTGCTCATTCAGGGCCGTTTGTTCGGCTGAGCTCCAGAAAAGCACATCTGACCTCTCCGTCTCCCACCCAGAGCCCAAACTCACCGACCCACCACCAACCCAAACCCGTCCAAGTTCGCACAGAAGTTCGGCGGCTCGGAGAAGTGCGCGCGCTGCGGAGAGTGTGTGTATGCGGCGGAGAAGGTGATGAGCGCTGGGAAGGTGAGCACATCAATCATCACATTCAAATTGAGCCGTTTACATCCTTAACCCTTGGAATGCATTAAAAGGCTGTATGCACACATTGCATTGTGGATCGTAAGCTTATAAAACAGTCATAACTTCATATTTGTCAACTAAAACCAAATTGTTTCTGATCCGTAGCTTCTCATTAATAAGTGAATGTGCACATTTTTAAAGTTTTTACACTGCTATTGCTACATTAACCCTGTTTTTATTAATCAAAAATTATTCGAAATTTCCAATTTTACAAAAACTACCGCAAAAACCAGTTTGATGCAAGAAAGGTAATTTTTTTAAATCAATATTATGAGAATTTCTATTTGAATTTATTTTTATATAAAATGTGTTACTTTTTATTCTTCATTCACGTTTTTAAAATGAAAAGAATTTGTGTGTTAGCTCAAAAAAATTAAAATTTCAAATTAATTTAAATACTGCTTCAAAAATGCAATGCTTAAAAACCTTTACACTGGCTTTTTTTAAAAGAAAAATAATACTTGTTTTACGTTCTTACTGCTATACTATCAATACACATTAATAGCAATGCAATAAAGGTTATACAACAATGATAGCAAACAGTTCCAAATCCCACTGATGCTTAAAAAATTGTTCAAAGAAAATTATTAAAATGACATTTTGTTTTGAGAATGTTAATGGCATTTAGTTTCAATGTCTATTTTTATTACTCATTCACTCACAACTTTTTTTTTTTTAAATGAAGAGAAGTTTAATTGAACTATTAGGTGTCGCCAAATGGTCGATAATTATAAAAAATGAAAATGAATAGAAATACTGCTGCAAAAAAATGCAATGCTTAAAATCCTTTAAATATGCTGATTTTTTTAATACACATTAATGTAATAAAGGTGATACAACAATAATAGCAAACAGTTCCCAATCCCACTGACGCCCAAGAGGAAATTATTTCAAATATTTAGAGGAGTGTTCTTGATATATTTGTTGATCTAGATGTTGATAAGATTGGCTTCAGATCTATGGAATGGGACTAATCAAATGGGAATCATAATTTCTCATACTGTCAAGATATGCATCACAGTGACATCACGTGTGTTATTCACTGGGTTCAAAAGTTCACTTCAAGTGTGTAACTAGCCGACTCCATTGACGCTTTCTTTACGTCTTCATGAGGGTTTGCAGATGCTAGAGATCTACTGCCAGAAAACAGCCTTCAGCAGATCCAAGTGTGAAGCATCTGCTCCAGTTTCTGTCGTTCTCACTTTAATCACCAGAAAGTCATGAGTGCTCGATGATGTCAGCTGCTTATACTCATCCTTTCTTTATCTGTGTCTGTCTTCCAGCCGTGGCATAAGAACTGCTTTCGCTGTGCCAAATGTGGGAAGAGTTTGGAGTCGACCACTCAGACGGAGAAAGATGGAGAAATCTACTGCAAAGGTCAGCACTACGTCCTAATGCAGTTTAATTCAGTTTAAATGGCCAGTGGTTATGATTACGTCACACATATTAAACAAACTGGAATATTCCTTAAAGGGGTGGTATAATGCCTTTTCACAAGATGTAAAATAAGTCTCTGATGTCCCCAGAGTGTGTGTGTGTGTATGTGAAGTTTCAGCTCAAAATACCCCACAGATATTTTTATATAGCATGTTAAAGTTGTCGCTTTTTGAGGGTGAGCAAAAACGCACCGTTTTGTGTCTGTCCCTTTAAATGCAAATGAGCTGCTGCTCCCGGCACAGGGGGCGGAGCTTCAACAGCTTGTGTACTTTTACCTCACACAAGGCACGTTTCCATTACAGATTTGCGCAAAACTGTTGCAAAAAAAAAAATGTCGTCTTTTTTTTTCTAAATGTCGACAAAAAAACTATTGTGAAATGACAGCGTTTCCATGAATTTTTTCCTATCGCGATAATTAAAGTCATTCCAAAAACCATGGCAACGGCCCTGCCCTGCACTGGCCATTATTATGAATCGAAGGAAATATGTGTGTTTTCCAAGCATTAATGGTAAGGAACGACCCTTATACTTGAGAGCGGCACATATGAGGAGTTTCTGGGTGTTTCTCCCTCATATCTGCTTCGAGGTCTTGATTGTGGCATTTCTTTGAGGTTTAGAATCCATTATTCCTGTAATAATTTTGTCTTATATGAATTTAATAAAGAACTCAGTCTTGTATTCTGTCCAAACACACCGCGTCATCTACGTCAGGTGACCTGTAAATGTGCAAAAACTGTTTCCATTGCAGTTTTGCGAAATATTTATTTTTCGAATTGCCTGAAAAACCTCCTCATGTGAGCGTAAAACCTTTTTTGCGAAAATTATGTGTTTCCATTAAGCGTATTTTCAATTCGCAATTTCAATTTGAAGGGTAATGGAAACGCGGCTACAGACATGCACTGAAAATTTCAAAAACTTTTAGCCTTTTATGTTCAAACCGAACTCAGAAAGATGGAGAGACTCAAGAAGAAGTGACAACATGTAGAAGCAACAGGACATTTCTGAATGTTTAGTTGATGAATTTATGAAGCTGATGTGTAGTTATCTTCTAGTCATTGATTAGCATATTCTGTCTTGATAATCTATAAATCGAGTTCCCGGGGTGGGGTTTATGTAAATTCTAGGGTTGGTGATGTCACTAACCCGGGAGGAATGTGGTGTAGTCTCTACCAGCCGTTTGTTGTAGTCCTTAAAAAGTGATTTCTTTAAAAGCAAATATCTCCCTTTGCTTTGAACTTTGAGTGTCGTAACTTTGCAGATGTTGTTTATGCTCAAACAGCAGCATTACACACTAACTAAAGTTAGAAAAGTGAAATCATAATCAACCACCCCTTTAAGCAGCATGACCAACTTCTCAAGCTTTTGAGATGGTGTTTGTTTGTTAAATCTGTCAGGATGATTCTCTGATAACAAAGCAACGTCAAAACTTGAACCTGTATAACTAGAACACCAGGAAGAGTTGCTATAATGATGTAACATCTGATGAAGACAAACCTTATCTCTTCTCTCTAATGAACTACATTCATGCTTAATTTCTTCTTTCTTTCTTTTGTTTAGCATGCTATGCAAAGAACTTCGGCCCTAAAGGATTTGGCTACGGTCAGGGAGCAGGAGCTCTGGTTCACGCTCAATGAGAGACCATTGTTCAAGAGGTTGTTACTAAATAAGTAATTTTGTTATATTTTCATGACAATTAACAGGGCTCAACAGTGCGAGCATTTTACTCGCATGTGCGAACTGTAAAATGTATTTAGGAGCACGAGTGTGAATAAAATGAAAATTAAATAACTTAAATGTCATTTTTAAGAGGTCTTCAATTTGGGGATGGAAACCCAGCAATAAAGCCAAATGTGATTATTAAACTTTCAAAAGGCAAAGATTTTCACATTTTGGTTACACTTTATTTTAAGGCGACGTAGTTACATGTTTCTACATGTACTACTTACTATAGTAATAACAGTAAATTATGCATAATTACAAGTAATTAACCCTAAACCAAACCCTAACTGTAATGGTGCGTTCACACCAAACGCGAATATGCGTCTGGCGCGAGTGATTTCAATGTTAAGTCAATGGTAAGACGCGTTTACGCGCGTCTGGAGGTCTTGCGGCGCGAATGAGGCGTTTAGCGCGGCGCGGTAGACGCGAATTCGCCTCATTCGCGCGAATTGAGCGTTTGGTTACGCGCGAAATTTATTAGTGCTATTTGTGCATTCACGCGTTTGACGCGAATTCGCGTCTGCCGCCCGAGTTGAAAAATCTGAACTTCTGCGTCAATTCGCGCCGCGTTAACCAATCAGAAGCCTGCTTGCTGCTGTCACGTGGTGAAGTGACAGTTTACAATGTTATTTTATGTTTGGCCTCAATAAATTATTTTGTAATATGACTAAAATGCACAACAAAGCAAATCTTTCACATAAAAACTCGATTTCAATATATGAGAGATACTCATTTTGTATTGAATGCTATTTATTCCATATCTATTCTAGATTATAATGAAACATTATTATTCTAATGTAAAGACAACAAACACAATTTAGTGTATAAAAACAAAAATCACAGGACAGGTTTCACCTTTGGAGGCTGACTCCATTTATTATCAAAACAAAAATAAATGACAGATTAGGTGGGTGCGGGCGAGGGTGAACCTCGCGCCGGGCTGTAGAGCGCGGGCTCGTCAGGCAGCGACCACTCGAGGCCGAGGCCTTACGGCCTACGCGGTCCTCGTCAGCGTCCTCACCGTTAGGTCCACCAAACCTAGCTCCTGGAGCAAATTGTGAAACTCCTGAAACCCTCCGGAGGGTCTGGTGGACCCGAGTACAGCGACGATGATCCCTACGCCGCTGTTCTGCTCTCCAGAGCAAATACAGAGCAGCGACTCTCTCGATAAATGACCGATCAATAACAGACATCTTGTAAAAAGATGGCCGCCAACGGGGTTCGAAACTTTCGCCTCTGACGCGCGTGACGCGCGTAAATTTCGCTTCAAACTTATTTCGCTCTTGACGCGCGAATGCACACAAAGTGGTCACGCGTATAACTAGACGCGGCAGGCGCGAATTTTGACGCAGATTCGCGTTTGGTGTGAACGCAGCATAATTGATATGTACAGTATGTACGATATAACTGTCACCTTAAAATAAAGTGTAACCTCACATTATAATCTGGACTAAAACATGGCCTAGGTATTGATTGAAAATATTCTGATTCTTTAATATTATTCGGTAACATGAGGTTCCGTTAGTTAATTCATTAATGAATGAACTAACAATGGAAAATTCTTCTAAAGCATTTATTAATCTTAGTTGATGTTAATTTTTTATGTACTAATGCATTATTAAAATCAAAAGTTGTATCTATTAATATTACTTAATGGACCCGAGCAAACAATGAACAGCTGTATTTTATTAACCAACGTTAACAAAGAATAACTACTGTCACAAATGTAGCTACTGCTTATTATTAATGTTAGTTAACGCATTAACTAATGGGACCTTGTTGTAAAATGTTCTTTATTTTGCTTGTAAATGCTAAAAAAAACATTATTTGATCAATTTGCATTGCAAATTCTCCCCCCACCAATTCTCATTACCGTAACGTAAAAACAATTATTTTATTGCTTTATATTAAATACTTTATATTATTATAAATTGTTGATTTTAATAAAAAAAATTATTTCTTTTTTATATATTTAAGTCCTAAAAATAAGGTTAATTTTCTTTATGCATGATATTCTTGATCCCTTTAACAAGATGTCAATTGTTCATAGTTTATTGCCCCCTCCCTCCAATTCTCATAACTATAATGTAAAACATTGATTTTTAACAATTTGTATCAATTTAAATCAAATCTTTTTTCTGTAATACAAAACATTCTGTATTACAGCAATGAAAAATTTCCCCCTCGCAAATAATAAATAATGGTCCATTTCCTTTATGCAAACAAATTTTTTTTCCCACCCTTTACTGGGTATTAAAAGTTCATAGACTAGTACATTTTACAAGCATAAACATGTTCAATGTGAAATAAACACTTGTTTTCAGTGCGCTTTTGATTGAAAACTACCGCACAGGCCTTTCAACCTTTGAATGTTTTATTAATAAAGCCATTAAAATTGAACCATGCCCAATAAGTTACATCTGAAGCAGAGTAGGGTGACGTCCTGATCTCAGCTGAGGCACTGGAGATGAGCATGTGCTTTTCACATGGTGGGAAAACAGCCGGCCAACAATATGTGAGTATCTTCCCTAAAAACAGTGTCACATGTATGAATGACCCAATCCGAAATATTACAGTACGGGGGGTGGGGGGCCCATCGACTGCGTCCATGAGTGATGATGTCATCACAATGTGCCCTCTTTGAGTTACAGCGTTTCTTACGTCTACTTCTCTGGCATTTACAATTTGTACATCCAGTGGTACAACAAACCCAGCAATGAAACATACAAAAGAAACCCTTTAGGTTGGATATTAATCAACGAGAATGGGACATTCAGATATAATACATCTGCAGAGCGCCGAGCGGCCGCAGGGACACGCAATAACGATATACACATTGGGTTTAAAATGTAAAAACAAACAAACAAAAGGATTAAAAAAACAAAAAAACCCAGCTGCAAATACTGAACATTCACTATTTACAGATGGAGCGTCTCTGGGATGGCAGGGTGATCACATGCAGTGGAGACTTGCAAGGTCAAAGGTCTATACACAGCAGTGCCAGACGCCACTAAAAGCTACAGTCATACACTTGGATAATAGTCCATTTTTTTCTGGCTTTTTGGTAAGATAAAAAAAATTAGGAGCAGCTTCAACTAACACGGACAAAATAAAAAAACGAACAAAAGTCACTCACAGAATAATGGATCTAGTTCATTTATGTACAGATGCACATTCTTTACATCAGTTCGTCCTGTCAGCTGTTGCAATGACAACAGGAAGAGGAAATGGAGGAGAGCAAAAGGGGGAGGAGCTTCCTCTTTACGTAAACGTGAAGATCCCTCTGCGACGGTGGGAAAGCGAGCTTGTTTCTTCAGTAACAATGAGCAATAACAACAACAACAACAAAAAGATCAGTGCACTGTTTTAGGCAGACAAACATCATCGCCGCCACACACACAAAAAAAAAATCATAAAAAAAATAATGGAAGAAGCCCATCTGGCGTGATAAACGCATATTCCATTAAGATCGTACAGCTATCAGGTCCACTTAATGGCTTTTCAACAGCATTTTTACCTTTAAATGTGTACACTTCCTAAAACTACACATACATAATAAATATCGAGGTTCACATACGAGCGTATTATTTCTTGTAAATTCGAAGGGCATCTGGGAGAATCCCGTAAACCCGTCGAGAGCGCGTGTCCAGGTCACATTTCAACCCAAAATCAAGTGTATTTTCATGAAACTGAAGATTGTTCTGCACCGTGACATCATTTCTCCGGCGGCGCTCATTACCGTAATGCATCCAGGCAATTTTTTGTTTTTAATTCTCATTATAATACAGTATTTTAAAAATTGTTTCACAGCAAACAATGTAATACAATGATTTAAAAAAAAATGATTTAAAGGCAGGATAATAAAAAATACTTTGCTGTTTAAATGATTACAGTAATGAGGAGGTTTTTGTGCGTTACGGTAGTGAGAATTAAAGGAGGAAAACTATTAAACAGGATTCATTTTGTTTAAGCAAAATACAATTTCTCATTTAATTCTTTGGATTTTAGGGTGAAATGTAACCCAGGTTTCATGTTCTTGACACGTTTCGCAGGATTCTCCCATCTAAACTATTAAACATGCCGGAAATGTACATATATGATGAATGTAAAAACTGAAGTGACGTAAAATGACTGCAACTCTTTGAAAAATACTATATAAATAGGTTAAAATAAATATGTTGTAAGTCACATTATTTAACGAGGGGCTCTCTCTAGTCTTATGAACGCTTTTAGTCTATATGATTAATATCAAACCATCAGAACATTCATACAGAATCATGATCGGACAAATCAAGGCAGCTTAAAGGAATCATTCACCGAAAAAGGAAAAGTTCTGTCATAATTTACTAAATCGCCACGTCGTTTCAAACCTGTATGCATATTTTTAGTGGAGAAACTTTGAAAAATCATCACGCAGCTCTTTTCCCGTTCAATGTGTGGAAGAGAACAGCGTGAACATTCTTCTAAACATCTCCCTTTGTGTTTAAAGAGAGAAAACGAGAAAATAATGACAAAATTCACAGAATGATTCCGTAAAACCACGAACGGCACAGCGACTGCGAAGCTAGTTCTCATTCCTACACACACAGTTCCAGGTTGAACCAGGACTTCCGACCGATGAAGATCTGATATCACTTTAAAAGCAACAGAAAAGGGTCACAGGAAGAAAACAAAAGTAAAATGAAACGTAAGTCGATGTGCGAAAGAAACCAGAAACGTCTCTGCTGACCAATCGAGGAGAGTGTGTTGTACTGCATACACCCCTGAAGCCATTAAACTCCTCCTCTTCCTGTTCCCCGTCTATGGCAGGGGTGCAGGTGGAGTTGGTGGCGGTAACCAATAACAGCATGCGTATCCTGACTGGGTGAGGTTTGCAGTCTGAGTGAAGGATGGTCCCGGTGAGCAGCCTCTCCCCTCTTCTCCCTCTCGCTCACTCCTTCACTACACCAGCTGGTATCCTGAGCCGGACGACTGGTCGTACTCTATTGTGTACTGAGAGGTCCAGTCTATGGCCACGGGCCGCAGCAGACCACAGCAGCGCAGCTCGAAGAAATCTATGAGGTTCCTCATACAGCCGTGACTGCACGGGAAAAACAGAGGAGCAGTGTTACTACTGGGAATCATACACACGAGTCTTTGGCTTAAACAACTGACCAATTCTATCTTTACCAAAAACAACAATGGCTTCCTAAACAAATCTTGAGACGTTCATAGTTTTGACTAAACTGGCAGACCACACTTCCTTCATGAATATTTTTCAGGTTCAACTATTTTGTTTCAGATTATATACATTAGTCAATCATCAATGCTGTGTCCCAAACAGTGTTATTTTATTATTAAAAAAATTATATAATATTTTTTATATAAATATTTTGATTTAGCTTTTATTAAATTTTATTTAATTGTACAATTTTTTTTTAATTTTATGTGCTTTTGTCATTTTTATTAGTTTTTTTTAAGTACTTTATTATTTCAGTTAGTAATTGTTAGTTGCTAAGACAAAATTTCTAATTTTCTAATCTAATATTTTTATTTTTTCAGCTTTATTTCAATTAACAAATGTTTTTAATAATTCAATAACTGGTTTAAAACCAGTTCTTCCTACAATGTTTAAAAAAATCTATTTTTTTCTTCTTGAGTTTTGGTTAAATAGTTTATGAGCACTGAAAAAAACAAACCCAAAGCGATTTGTCATCATTAAACTATTATATTTTGGTAAAACATCAGCCATCCACCTTTTTTTCTATAGATATTAGCATCATATAAAGTCCATCCCATAATGGAAGACTTTTTTTTTTAATAACTACACATTCATGAATCATTTCTGAGGTAATTTATTTAATCTAATGGGATCTCTCTCTAAATTGTTGGCGTCTAAACAAGCACTAACAGAAACATTTTTGAAGTTACTGAGGGTATCATATACTGTAGATTATATTCTCCAGACTGGATTAATTTTGACTATGCAAACATCAATACGCTTGACAAACGAAGCATTTGACATCGTCCTCTGTGTTCAGAGCTGTGCAGATAAACTGCTGCCAGCTAAACCTGAAATGAGTTTAAGGGACTCACTTGAAAGGGCTCTCGATGGACGTGGCTGTAACTTTAAAGTGCTTATATCTTCTTGCGTTCATTCGCTCGTTTGTAGTGATGCCCAGAACAGCGATCTATCAAGAGACAGTCAAACAAATGCAGCAACATAAACATCAAATGCACACAAAACCTGTTCCAACATATGAATAAAATTAGACCAAAAGGTATGTTATAGGATTTTGCGTCAAGACCACAGACTGTAAAAAAGACGGCATTTATTATGTCTAAAGCCCAAAGTATACTTAGTTTTTTTTTTTTGCATGCGTGCGTACAGTCGAACGCGTAGCCTTTTTTAAAGTACACTCTATTTGATAGTGCGCACACACGCAGGCGGTCAACGCATGCACTCTTTAAAGCAGGGTTTCTCAAACTCGGTCCTGGAGGGCCACTGTCCTGCACAGTTTAGCTCCAACCCTGATCTAGCTGTGAGTTTCTAGTGATCTTGAAGACATTGATTAGCTTGCTCAGGTGTGTTTGATCAGGGTTGGAGCTAAACTGTGCAGGACAGTGGCCCTCCAGGACCGAGGCCCTCCAGGACCGAGTTTGAGAAACCCTGCTATAAAGTTTTCAAAGTTGTCCAGTGTATTTTCCTCCAGAAGTTATGACGAATCAAAATGTCTTAGCCACAACTTTTGTTTGAAAGAGAACTATCTCATAACCCCCTCACACAAGCACTTGTCAATGCAAGTGTCTTTTGTTGTAGTTCTGTCTCTTTAGTTTGGATTTCTACTGTGAAACAACGGCCTGGGCCAGTGTTGCCACCTTGTGGAACAACTGATTAGTGCAAAACAAATTCGATGCGCATGTGCGACCTGTGCTTACAAAGAACAAAAACAAAAAAATCAGGTGGCGCAAGTACAGAACATATGTACTATTCTGGTGACGCAATTTGCATCACTTTACGCAGACCCTCGTGAACACGAAAAACCCGAAGTATACTTTGGGCTTAATGATGATAAGTCTTCTCTAGACTTGAGCGTTATCTCACCTGGTAGAGCTGGCACATGATGAGCACAGCGACCCACATGAAGTGAAACACACTGTTGAGAAACATCCAGAACATCCACGGCGAGCAGGTGGCGATCTGCGTGATGTAGTTCCAGAAGCCATCTTTAGTGTAGCTGGTCGCACAGTGAACACTCCAGTCTGCAGAAACAGTGGCGTATCAAGTCCAAAATTACATTCAATTCATCAAGATTATAAATATGTATGCTACTAATCAATAGTAGCAGCAACTGAAAGGTGTTTATATTCATTTATCGTCACGTTGTTCGTACAAAACCATGCAATACTCACAGCAAATGCATCCATATATCATCCAACAGATCATACACAACAGGAAGAATAGGTAGCCCATGAAGTAACGGTGGTTTCCACTTCCTGCCCGCAAACAATGAGGGGGGAAAAAAGAAAACAGACAAATGAAAGGAATGATTCATACCCTTTCTTATTCTGCCTTTGGCTCAAATTAGTACTATGAGGTTTCTATTACGGGATGCAGCTTTCTTGACTATTGTGAATTTCCTGGGGGAACATTTGAGCAATCTATGACTGATCATTTTAATGTCAGAGCGTGTGAGGTTGGTGAAGGCAAAATGATGGAAAATCTGCACTTGGAAAACTCACCTACGCAGTTGCCTACCCAAGGGCAGTGGTGATCAAACTTGGCGATGCATCGGTTGCACACGGCGCAGTGTTTCGATCTGATGGGCTTCCGTATCTGTGGAGCACAGGTCGTAAAATGAGCGATGGAAACAGCAATGCAAATCAAGACTGTTGGGTTTATCAGCCGGCCGACGCGCGAGGAGACGACCGGTGCCGAATGTGTTTTAGCAATTGTGTGCAGAATGGAAAAGTCATAATTACCAAACAGGTGCTGCAGAATATGCTGAGATCCAGACAGCCCGTTTCTGCCAATTCAACTATAGTCTAGAGAGGACAAGGGAAACGAATGGAAAATGTAAGTGATGCTTTCTTCTGCATAAAGCATAGGGTGTTCTGGATGAACTTTACTAGATGAACTCATTTGCACCTTTTTCTTCTGCTCCTCAGATGCTTTGATGATGCCGGGGTCAGACTTCCAGGACTTGCCAAAGTTGTAGAAGAGAGCCAGGCTATTGAGCAGGAACGGCAGGTGGATGGTGACAAACGGGAGAAGTGTGGAGGGTTAAGGAAGTTTCATTTAATATCAAACAACAGGACTCGCAATATTTTGGGCCAATTAATTAATTGATGAAATGTAAAAAAAATGTATATATTGTCAATCAAACTGATTTGAATGCATCGTTCAGACCAATTTGTGAACTGGTTCAAATGATTAAAGCGAAAAGAACCCATTCTAAAGAATGATTCAATCACAAAAAGACTGAAAGTGGGAGTAATAACTAGTAGTCAGTCAATCTAACTTGGGATGCTTTTAAAGGGATACTCCACTTTTTTTTGGAAATAGGCTCATTTTACAGCTCCGCCAGAGTTAAACAGTTGAGTTTTACCGTTTTCGAATCCATTCAGCCGATATCTGGGTCTGGCGGTACCACTTTTAGCATAGCTTAGCATAGATCATTGAATCGGACAGGACCATTAGCATCTCTCTCAAAAAAATGACCAAAGAGTTTCGTTATTTTTCCTATTTAAAATTTGACTCTTCTGTAGTTACATCGTGTACTAAGACCGACGGAAAATGAAAAGTTGCGATTTTCTAGGCTGATATGGCTAGGAACTATACTCTCATTCCTGCGTAATAATCAAGAAACTTTGCTGCCGTACCATGAGTCCAGCAGGCGTAATGATATGACGCAGCGCCTGAAAATAGGTCTAATAGGTTAGACAAACTTAGTCCCGGTCACGTTGGAAGTTACCGAGCTGGGGACTATTTTCAGGCGCTGCGTCATATCATTACGCCTGCTGGAGTATAGAGAGATGCTAATGGTCTTGTCCGATTCAATGATCTATGCTAAGCTATGCTAAAAGTGCCACCGCCAGACCCGGAGATCGGCTGAATGGATTCGAAAACGGTAAGACTCAAGTGTTTAACTCTGGGGGAGTTGTAAAATGAGCCTATTTCCAAAAAAAGTGGAGTATCCCTTTAAGACATGCAAATTCAAGATTCTTATAAAAAGTCGCAAGATTAGTTATTTCATGAAAATTACTTTCCATCTTACAAAAAACACAACAATCTGACAAATGAATTTTTGAATTGAGACCGAAAGTTCCGTGGAATTCTGAGTTGCAACATTTCAGTGAATTATTCCATCAAAAAAAGTAACATTTCCTGTTTGACATCTGAAATGTAACACGAGTGCCTCCAACCAGAGAAAATTAAAAGGACATGCCGTCTAAAAAGACACCCACAAATGCAGAAAATCTGTTTCTTCTGTAAGTGGGTCGGTGTTTTTCGCTGAGCTGAGCTGCACACGGGCAACAATTACAGCAGGAAAAAAGCCCAATCCTCTGAGGAGATGCTCTATTGTTGGATGATAAGGGCGAGAGGGATTTTGAGCTGCAGGGTTTGAGTGCATTGTTTCTATTCCTGAGCTCTGGAGACACACCTGGACACATGGCGGTTCTGTGCACACTAAACATCACTCCACACACAAAGCACATTTCAGCAGCTTCACTCAATAAGCACATCCAGACATGAGTCACGTCTTGAGTGGTTCCTTCAAAAGAGGAGGAAATGCTTCAGCTTTGGGCAGAAATCCTATTTTCCTGCTGTTAAGAACTCGGCTTTCTTGTGTTTGCACTAGATCTCTCTCACACCACGGTGGGCGTCATGAACAGAATCTTATATCACAGTATGAGTAATTGTAATCACAGTGACCATTTATAGCACAATGTTGTTTTTGATGGAAATTTAAATGCCTGATTTTTGGATATTCCAGCTAAATAAATACTTAAAAAATGAAAATCCCTTCATCTAATTTTGATTATTATTACTTTTTGATAAAACTAATGGACACGAACCAAAAGACACTCAATATTTTGAATTGCATTAGTTTGCTAAACTTTTGTTTTGTCTCTCTCTCTCTCTCTCTCAATTCAATAGATATATCTAGCAGACATATAGTGTAGCATAATCTCACATTGACGAGACATTTCTAGCGTTGCACACTATATATGTGTCAAGCCGTCCAGCCCTCTCCTCTCACCCACACAATATCACTTAAAGTGTCAATTCCACGACATTTATTGTGTGAGTCACTCCTGATTCCATGGAAAAATAGCCATATCCATGTTAAATCTGTCAAAGATGATGCATCTGCCCAGAGTTTCACAGTATGATGCGTCAACCTAATGTTACCACACAACTTGAAACAAATCAGCTCCAGACAATCGTGAGTGAATTATGGATATTTTCATCTCGGTTTACGTTGTTTTAAAACGGACAGAATATTTCAGACACTGAAGCACACTGCTAAACTTCCCATCTCTATCCTCGGTTCCTTTCATTAGTCCATCACATAAAGGGAATGCTTAAACAAAGGTCTTGTGAGCTTCTCTACCACATTCAGACCTTTCAACATCGAAAAGTGAGATACAGCCGTATAAACTGGGTCAGTTCAGTGACCCAGATTTAAGTTTCATGCAGGGAAAACAACAAAGACAGAAAAAGAGAAAAGATGTTTTCAAACGAAGATGTTTGGTTTTCCTGCTGTGTCATCGTTCTTATTCCGACGCTCATCGAGTCAATGAACAGATACACATTAGAGCTGCACGATTCTGGAGAAATTAAGATCACAATTCTTGCCCGAATTTGAAAAGAAAAACAAAATAACACGTCATTAACTAGAGGTTCTGACAAAATGTTAGCAGCTGCAAGATATATAAAAAAAAAAACGAATTAATTTGAATCAATTACTTAAAGAAAATTGGTATGAATGGTGAAAGATGAATGAATGAATGATTAACCCTTCGCCTATCCGTAACCCTTCGCCTACCCCTTGCCCCTTGAAACAGAGTGGCAAGGCGTAGGGGTGAAAATATTCCCCTAAGAAATGGGACACCACTACTACACCGTTACACATCATCGCTAGCGCCTACGTCACAGGAGATGCACCAATGTTTATCACAAACTTCCAAGATGCCGTCGTCAGCTGTAGTCATCTCAATTGCGTGGGTTACAGCAATTTTTTTCTGAAGTTCACAGAAAACAACGGAGATGACGATATCTTCGACGCCTAAGTATTTTTGGACTTCAGGAAACGTTGCTCGTTGTCAGCGCGAAAACGAATGTTTTCGAAGAACGAAGAACATACAAGACTGGTTGATCCTGTTGCAAAAAGCACGAAACTGTGTAAGCACTGTTCGTTTATATCGTGTTCACATATAACCACAAGAAAACAATGAGTTCATAGCAGACGTACGGTAAAAGATAAGCCAATTCCCTGCCGCAATTACATTCACCAGTTATCAGACATGAAAATATGTTGCGGGTCTATTGTTAGCGAACTTCAGCGATTTTTTTGCAAACGTTTCTTTGAAGAACACGACCGTAAATATGAACACAAGATTGAATGTGACATAAAGAAAATGATTATTGGCAGCCATGTTGCCTCTGTAGCCGGTGTATGCAGGTACATTTCTCATACCCCTTCGTTTGAAGTGTGGTCCCGAAAAATCTTCGTTTCAAGGGCTATCTGGCCCTTCCCCCTACCCCTTCCCCTCCAACCAAAAGAGAACCGAGACAACCCTACCCCTTCACGGGAAAGTGAAGGGGTAAGGGGTAGAATTGGGATTGGGCCTAAGACCTCACTTTTTTTTTCAAACAGCATTTTTGAACAAATCTCTTGAATGAATGATTCAAAGAAAAATAAATCTTTAAAGCTACACTGTGATATTTTCCCCCATCTAGCGGTGAAATTGTATATGACTACCCAGTGAATATTAGTTTATGTTCCTTTCAATTTCGAGGGCGTTTTAACTCCTACGGTGGCCGTATTATTCCAAGATTAACATGGCTTCTAGTTCGACTTCGTCCAATTGCGCCTTTAAAACTATCACCTGTGATCCGTCGCAGCACAGATTCATGTTACAAGGTAAACAATACTTTTTCACCATTGACGTGAGGAAAAGTAACGCAAGTTATACTAGAGGTCGTTCTGGCGTTATGCACAACCATGCTATGGTTAGACAAGCAACTATAAAACGTTGAACTTACACAAATAGGCTGGATTACCTGTCGAGAAGAAAGCAGGCAACCTCGGCGTCCGTTTTAAAATCTTTGCTCCTCATGAGCTCTTTCCATCTGGGAAAAGTTACTCCAGTATTGACTTTGGTCTTGCTGATTTGCCTGTCGCGTTGACGTTTTAATTCTCTCTTTCGCTTCCTTGGCGACTCTGCTACATGTCCTCGAAAACAGGCGTGATCCTCCATCAGCAATCTTTCAAATCTGCCGGCAGTCGTGAGTAATCTCCCCCTCGCATTCGTCTCAGTGTCACTGAGTGTAAAGCGCGAAAGGCGAAGCTTGAATTTACAGGTATGTCCCTCTTTGGCTAATGTAGTTTCAAGATGAAGGGGCAACATGGCGACCGGCATTCGAACCCCTCACCCGTATGTACTTTCAATGGCAGATTATAAACTTACGAGAATACTTCATTACTTGAAATAAGTAAATATACATTAAAGAGCACATATATTTTTGAAAGAACTAAGTGTTTTTTGCTAAGAATCAACTAAAAAAATTACACAGTGTAGCTTTAACAGTTGCTTGTCGCCACCTACTGGTGTAAAGACGTCATTGATACAATGTTTATTTGAAGCGTCGAGTTACTTTCAAAAGGAGATTTGCTCTATTTTGATCACATCCGTAGACATCACCGTTTATATTCTAAGCATAATCTTTTATCTCAGTACTTCTGTGATAATTTGAATTATTGTAACAAAAATAGTGATACTGTTTCATACCTATAAATGAAAAGTGATCTCTCTGGATCAGCGGCAGCGCCAACGCAGATCTGAATGTTTGCTGTGACCGTACTTGTCAAAGGTTTAATAGACGAGTTGTCATTTAGGAACAAGATTGTGTGGGTGTTTTAATCAAGATCGAGATCGTGCCGCTCTAATAGACAAATGGATGCTTATGTAAGTCACTCTGGATAATACTGAATTTTTTGGAATAAAATATTCAGATTAAGTGGATTGTATCAACTTATTTAGGTTGTATCAGTTTCATATTATGATCATCAAACTGACAGCAAGTGAAGTAAATGGAGCAACTGAAAAGGATATCGTTCCAGAACCAATAAAACCAGGTGATGTACATCCAGAACTTAGTGGCCATATAGATTCCCAGAGGAAGAGCGCTATGCATGGAGTGATCAAAGAAAGACCTAGAAACAGAGACGAAATGTTAGCCATGATGGTCCACACTCACATCAGAATGCATTAAGAGCCTGAGCAGCACCACAGATGGCTATAATGGCATGCGCATCATACTTGGAAAGGAACTGCACGACGAGCCACACCGCTGCATACATCACACCCTTGATGAGCCAAGAGTCAATGTCCAGATCGGCGATAAATCCCACCAACCAAATCACCATGAACGGAGTTCCCAACATCACCTTCTGCCTGAACTCCTGCGAACAGACACAGAAAGTCAAAGTCTGGGGCCAGGTTTACAAAAAACCTTTTAAGAAAAAGGTTAAGTTACATTTTAAAGAAATTCTAAGAAGTTCGTAAGAATTTTTTAAGTGTAATTCTCAAATTTTTAAGCTCTAAAATATTTTTTTGAATTATGGGGTCAAATAAAATGCCTCAAATGGCGCTTTTCCACTAAACAGTACCAGCTCGCCTCGACTTGACTTTGTTTGGTTTTCCACTGTGTAAAAGTTGTACCTGTACCTGCTTCCAGATACTTTTTTTCATATCACCTCCGGCGAGGTTCTGAGTGAGCTGAGGCGGTACTAAAATGTGACATGAAAACACGGCAGACTGCTGATTGGTCAGAGAGAATCGTCACTATTCACTGCGTCATCATTGCACGCGCCAGACGGAGTATCCTGAATAACCCCACCATTTTTAAATAGTTTGGCCAGAGATTGTGAGAAACAGCCACATCCCGAGGACCAAAAACAGCATACACTCGATTTCATCCATTGTCCTGTGTGTGTGGGTGTGTGTCGCGTAGAAGATTACGTCACGGCAGTTTCCTGCGGCGTCGCTATGACGACCAGGTACTATTGTGGAGGTACTATCTGCAATGGAAAACGGAGCGAAAAGCGAGTCGAGTCGAGCTGGTACTGGTAATGGAAAAGCGCCAAAAGTGTGCGTTGCCTACGGATTAACGTAATTATCATAAGTGAGCACTGTTTTAATGGCCCGCAGAATATTTTTATTCTGAATAATATTTTTAAATGAATTTCATTCTTAAAGGTGCATTGCGCAAGTCTCTGAGTTTTTGCAGAACTATGCCCCCTCTGGCAGCAAGCGAAACTGCAGCCAGAAGTGTGCACGCTCACGGACAAAAGTTTTCTTTTTTTATCTTACGTGGAGTTTGCGTTGGTGTTTGAAATGAACTACAAGCCGGTCTCTTAGAATCCATCTTCTACGGAGAATGGCGGCGAATACACAAACCTGCCAGACAGCCAGGTGAGCATGCCGTGAACGCGCATGACGTCACGCCCAGTCTAAAATTCCGGCCCGAATCCCTCTTATTTATTTTACTTTACAGGATTATAGAGACAATCTCAGTGATCAGAGAAGGGCTCATTCAGCCCATCAGGCAATTGTTTAAGCATGTATGGGTTAGAAAACGGGTATTTTTAACATGAAAAGTTGCTTAATGCACCTTTAAGAATCTTTTGTGAATCTAACTCCAGAGGCTTAAAAAACATAGTTAAAAAAATGGCTCTGACTTTCAGCAACTAGCGTCAACTCGTCCAGACTACAAATAGGGGCAGAAATTGGTGTAAAAGTCATGTTGTGTTTTCCTGCCTTTAGATGCAGAGTCTGCATCATTCAACATTCATTACAGTTTGATTTCTCCTTAATGTCAAGTGATTGCACAGGACAAGTTGCTTTACCTTGTCCATTTTGAGTCGTTTCAGGTACGAGGGGCTGTCGTAACCTTTGGCCTGTCTGGCCTCCTGCAGATGATTTATCATCCACACATTTTTCCTCTGTTTGGCCAGATCCAGCGGCGTCTCCCCCTGCCACCGACAAATATAATCAGATGTCATGTACACACACATCATTTCAGTGTGCTGGTGTGGCCGTCTGGACTTTACCTTGATGTTCTGTGCATCGACGTTAGCATTGGCGTCCAGCAGCAGACTGATGACCGTAGTGTTTCCAGCCAGAACCGCCCAGTGCAGAGCCGTGTTCTTATGATATTTATCACCCAGATTCACAGACACATTAAACGTCAGCAACAGTCGTGTCGGGTCAACACTGCGGCAGGACGCAGAAGATCACACCTATTAGCTTTACATTTTAACAATGGCAAATGAAAACATTTCCTCTCACACACACACACACCTGTGCGTCCGATAAGCCGCCCACATCAAAGGGGTCATGCCATTCTGATCCATCATATCTACATCCTGGAGGACGACACATAAAAAACAAAACATAAAAGTAGGATCAGGCTGAGATCAAATGCTATGGGTTCATGTAATATCTTGCCTAGAGGTCAAACTGCTGCGGATAGAAATGCCCCAAATGCCCCCTGCAGGCTGAGATGGACTAAGCAGGACAAAAAGCATCATGAAATGAATCGATTCTTTTACATTTTAATAAACAGTATTAAGTGATGAGGAGCACGTGTTCCCCGAACTTTAAATATTTAGCAGCGCATTGAGGGGGACGCTAAAAAAACGATCAAATAATATGTTTTACCTTAATAAAGGGATGCATAAAGACATTTATAACAAAATTATTACATTTATTAGAATGCAAAATGTAAACTAGGCTTATAAAATATTTCTGCTTCAAACTGTATTTAATAACTATTGGCGCTTTTCCACTGCATGGTACGGTACGGTTCGGTTCGGTACGGCACGCTTTGGCGCTTTTCCACTGCATGGTACGGTACGGCTCGGTTCAGTACGGCTCACTTATGACGCATTTCCACTGCATGGTACGGTACGGTACAGCTCGCTTCGGCTCGCTTTAAATGGTACCACCTCTGTTGAGGTTCCAACCGTACCGATACTAAAATGTGACGTGAAAACACTGCAGATCACTGATAGGTCAGACAGAATCATCACTACCAGCGTCATTGTATTTACAACATGAGACACTAAACCCGCTAGATTTAAATAGCCAGTAGACAACAGCCAACGCTGTAGCGCCTGTTTTAAAAGTATTTGCTTCAAAAAAAAGAGTATAAACTTAAAAAAAGAAATGGCTGAATCGTGGTCAGTGGACGAGGTGCAGACGTTCCTCTCGTTGGTTGCCGAGGAGCGGATGGGGAAACCCGGAATGAAAAATTCGCATTTAATATGATGATGTCATGGCAGTAGAGACGGCAACTATAACGATCAGTCACACCCACTTTGAAGCGGTACTAACTGCAGTGGAAAAGCAACCGAGCTAAAGCGAACCGAACCGTGCCGTACCGAGCCGAGTCGTACCACGCAGTGGAAAAGCGAAGTGAGCCGAACCGTTCCGTTCCGTGCCGAGTCGAACCGTACCGAGCCGAACCGAGCCGTACCATGCAGTGGAAAAGCGCCATATGTAAATATTTATAGGCCTACTTTAAACTATATTTAACTGTGCATATTTAATTAACAGATTATTGTGCCAGTTTTACTAAAATGTATATATTAAACAATGTGTGTTAAATAAAGTTCTTAGCCTTTCCTTCCTGTGATGGGTTCACCCAGACAGAAGCTAAAATGAATAAAATTATTGAATACTTCTGCGGAGTGATTTACTCCAACTCTGAGCGAACTCTCTGCTCCTCACCACGGGGCTTCTCAGGTGCTGCGAGCAAATCACTCCGCCTAAGTAGCAGTGCTTCGCCTTCTGAGAATATAGTTCCCAGTATGTATACGGTTAGAAGATGGCTGTGTCTCATGTGACCTTGTTATTTGTACACACTGTGACTATACAAATCACAACATGTAAATAGGAAAATGTTGGCGTTATTTTGTACTTATTGGGAGCCGTATGCTAGCTGGAGCCATTTACCTCCAGTCTTTGTGCTAAGCTAGGCTAGCGGTGGGTGGGTCAGACAGAGTTACGGCACGCACGGAGATGAGAAGGGTATGTATGGACTTATCTAACTCTGGGGGATACGGTGAATAAGCTAAAGTCCCAAAAGGTTGGTGTGTTCCTTTAAACAGGCCCGAAATACACTGGGACTCTTATTTTATGCTTAACTATTGCTAGATCAAAGATGGAGGAGATACAAATATGCACATTAACATCCATTTAGGCTATTTGAGACTTTTTATGCCCTTAAATTTCATCAAACTTTATTCGCACACTAAAAACATTTCACACATCTTTTTTAATCGCAAATGCACATGAAACCGTAGCACTGACGAACCCTGGATGAGACATTTTGTTGGTTACTTTATTTTCGTCATGTTTTCCTGGGTAGCTCCGCCCACCCTGAAATCTCATTGGCACACAATAGCTACAAATTAATCACAGGTATTCTGACGGGCTTTTGTTTTGCCAGCTTTTGTTTTGATGAGACCAGCGTCACACAGAACGTTTTATGAGGCGGCTTTATATAAACAAGCGTACCTGTCCCTTGGCAATGAGGTAAGCCACAATGGAGGTGTGTCCAAACTGAGCGGCCAGGTGCACACAACTGCAACCCTCCCCATCGATGAGAGACGGATCCGCACCATACTTCATTAACTGCACCACCATGGAGAGATGGCCCTGTCTGAACGAGAGAGAGCTGACGAGGGTCATTCACAGACTAACACTGTGCTTTACGATGTGAATTAATAAAACATCACACACTCTACATTACAGTATGCACAGTATGAATTTAATACCTGCATGACCTACCAATTTATATGAAATCTGAAGTATACAACAAATCACACTCTTATGCTAGTATTTTTTTTATATATATTTTGAATTAGCTTTCATTTTTATATTTTCAATCTTAGTTTAATTTGTTTTTATTATGTGCTTTTATCCTTTTATTTCAACTTTTATTCGTTTTTCTAATAAAAAAAAAATTCAATTTAATAATTCAACTTAAAGGGAGTTTGTTCACCCAAAAAACAACAACAAAAAAACATTAATTACTCACCCTCATGTCGTTCCAAACCCGACTTTCGTTCATCTTCGAAACACAAATGAAGATCTTTTTGATGAAATTGAGTGATTTCTGTCCCTCCACTGACAGCTACGCAACTACCACTTCAAAAAGTTAAATAAAGAGATTGTAAATGGTAAATGGACTGCATTTATATAGCGCTTTCACAGACCTGTGGCCACCAAAGCGCTTTACATAGCCTCACATTCACCCATTCACTCACTCATTCACACACCGACGGCGGTGTCAGCCATGCAAGGCGCCATCCAACTCGTCGGGAGCAGCTGGGGTTAGGTGTCTTGCTCATGGACACCTCGACACTTGGTCAAGTGGATTGTAAAACTAATCCATATGAACTGAGCGGTTTAGTTGTGATGTGTGAGTTGATGAATAAAAGCCTAAAATAAATCTGCTCATCATATAAAGCGATACTGTCTCTTCTGCAAATTTGGACTAAACCACTCGATTCAAATGGATTCGTTTTACGATCTCTTTATGCACTTTTGAAGCGTCAAAGTGGTAGTTAACGCTGTCAACGGAGGACAGAAATCTGCCTGATTTTATTAAAATATCTTCATTTTGTGTTTCAATGATGAGTGAAAGTCTTACGGGTTTGGAACAACTTGATGATTTTTTTAATTACGGTGTGAACTAATATTTAATATTTTACTTCAGCTTTATTCCACTTACAGAAAATGCTTTAGTTTTAGTTTAGGTGAACAATAACACAACACTGAATGTGCTCAACTTGAGCTTCCATGTCCAGTCTGATGAATGAATCAGAAAGTTCAACAACATTTTAGTATATTAATAAATAGTTTGATAAATAGTAAGCAGTGGTTGTTCTTCAATAAGTCACCTTGTAGCCCAGTGTAGTGGTGTAGAGTTGAGATCTCCTCCCAGCTGGTCAACTATGGCACCTTTAGATATGTAATGCCTATGAAGAGCAGACAGACAGCATTCAGGAGATGAGTGGACTTCTGAAGTGAGACATCTAGGCTTTATCATACAGCTAAATGTCTGTTACAAAAGAGAGCAGCGTAAAATGAATGACTGCGACAGAGCAGGCTCTCATTAAGAGGAGGATCTACACACACACACACACACTCACACACACCTATAATGGAAATTTCAAACTGGCCGTTCTTCTTTGCTCGTCTGAATGCTGAGAGTAATAACTCTATCTATTCCTCTGTGTATGTGGTGTCTTAATAACGGGAGGGAAAAACTAGCTAGGAAAATCCTCAGATCCAGGAAAGGAAGGGGAACGGTATACACAGACTGATACGTACTTGACCAAGTCTATGCGGTTGTTAATCGCCGCCCAATGCAGGAGTGTGACATTTTCTTTATCCGGCTGACGCACGTCATATCCGGCGTCCACCAGCTCACGGCAGCGCTCGAATATGCCATACCTGAACACACAAACAGCTCAAATTACACAATAATTTCATCCCTGAACAGTACAAACACAAAAACAACAGTGTCAAATGTACAGTGTTTTGCGTTCACGCACAATCCCAAAACAGGACAGAACCAGGCGGCTCAATTAATGTCTTTTGGATGATTTTTTATATATCTAGATGTTTCTGGACTAGGGATATTTGCGTAGATGGATGGATGTGTGTGTGTGTGTGTGTGTGTGTGTGTGTGTGTGTGTGTGTGTGTGTGTGTGTGGACTCACTGGGTGGCTTTGACGATGTCCCAAGTGCTGTAGTCGTCCACGTGGCTCTTGCGGCTAACGCTCTCGCTGTAGCCATGGCTATAGTGAGTCTGGGATTTAATTTCCTGCGGGAGAGAAACATAGTCAGTTCATCTCTATCATCTCTAGAGCAAACGGATAGAAGGATGACACAGAGGATCTCGGACACGACGTGTCTCATATATACGGTCAGTCTCCATGGTGACATCTCTGATATCTCACTCAAACACACACACACACACACACACACTGCTGAAATAAAACTGAAAGGTGCTTTTGAAGGGGCCGTATCCTGGAAAACAGGACTTTCTTGCTATTTTGAAATAGGAGTTTGACGTGTTGAGTGACAATGCAAATGGAAGTAGAAACATAATTCTGTTGTTAAAAAGTTCAGCTCTCCTATTAGCATATTAACATGACCGCCCACATTTACATATCAAGCCCTTTCCAGTCCATGCTGAGGTTAGCTAATCATAACAAACTGCTATTTATGCATCATCTTAAAGGTACAGCAGTAAAAACAGTCTGTTTAATACTTATATCATAATATCAGCAAGAAAGCAGAACATCTTTCTGACCTGTTTTTGTTTATGAAACTTTGTCTAACATTATAATTAGACTAATACCCCCTCAGACTGGCTCACAGGTCAGGGGGCGTTTGATGACCAGCAGATGTCCAGAAGCTTCGGCTCTATTGATTGGTGGGGAGGGTCTGTGTCTATTGTACTAAAGGCCCAAGGGATGCTGATGACCGATAGAAACCCCAGAAATGACCCGAACCTTTATCTTTACCCTGTACACCTTTCCAGAAACATTTATTTTGTATTTATTCATTCTATTACATATATTTATTTATTTTTCCAGCGCTCAGATACAACTCAACTCCTGCCCTTTGTTTGCCAATTTTCTTTATATCATTGTCTACTTTATGAATTCATATTTTTAGCTCCAATCACAACTGATTGTCCCTCCGAATTAACATGCAAATCCAAAAATAAAATGTGACAAAAAATAAATAAATCTATGTATATAAAACCTTTGGTTTTAAACCAAAATAATAACCAAATACTAGGCCTATATTTTAGAATTATAAACCACAATCATAGGAAAAATCCTCAATATAATACCAGACTAGTCGTTTCTCTGTAGAAAAACACAGTTTACAGTTTTACACACCAGAAATTTTAATTAGATGTGTAAAAACACAGTCAAATGAGATGCTTTCTAACAAAAGCTTGAAACAGATGCAAAGAGCAAACAGAAAACACCCACAGGACACAGGGGAGTCCTGGCAAACACACCGAGCTACCGCTGTGTGTGTGTGTGTGTGTGTGTGTGTGTGTGTGTGTGTGTGTGTGTGTGTGTGTGTGTGTGTGTGTGTGTGTGTGTGTGTGTGTGTGTGTGTGTGTGTGTGTGTGTGTGTGTGTGTGTGTGTGTGTGTGTGTGTGTGTGTGTGTGTGTGTGTGTCTCTCTGTGTGTGCGTGTGTGTGTGAGTCTGTGTGTGTGTCTCTGTGTGAGAAAGAGAGAGAGATAGAGAGATAGAGATGCCAGCTCAGCAGAGATGACACACATACACTGGTCAGAAATTCACATATAAAGATGACAGTATGCATTCATAATCGGTAGCATTTAATCCCTAAAATAAAAGTCTTCTATATGGAGCACTAAACAAATCCATTAGTAAAGCGTAACCAGCTGGACAGAGAAACACAGGTCAGTGATAAAGCCTTGTGTTTTATCAGCACAATCACGCTTCCAGCAAGAACCTGCACACTTGCACCCACTAAACACTAAACATGAAGCCCTGCCTCTCCATGTGGGTCTGTAATTATTACCTTCATAAACACTGGACATGTATTCAGTCTCTGTCTCGAAGGCTGATCTGACACTCATTTGATCAACACAAAGATTCAGCGAGCAGTCACATGACTCCACACACTTCCAGAGGAAACCCTAGTGAGATGATCTGAACGCCACAGTTTCCCTACAGCAAAGCATCCAGAACCAGGGAATCTGCGTGAACGGGATATCAATTAACATCCGAGTCAAATCTTCATTTCTAAACGGCTCTCCAATAGGTCAGAGGTCAGTCCAACAGTAAGTACATTGTACAAGTACTGAGTTGATGAGTTGATGATCCATCACAATATACAGCCACCAAGGGTAAATTAAAAATTACATAAGTCAAAAATATATTGAATGTATAACTAACTACGATTTGACTATGGTAAATAAATATTGTCTTTACTGAATGATGCACACCGCATTTCCAATAATGCAGTGCGCTCAACAAATGAACCAGAAGCGATATCAACCACGAATTTGAACCTTTTTTCTTGACTCTCAATTTAATCAAGAGAAGAAAAAAAAAATGAATTTTTACAAAAATATGATTAAAAACGCATTATTTGCATTATGATACTCACCAAAATAAAATGTAATGTACTAACTATGGTAATATGACAATTTTTAAACAATATTTTTTAATGTTCAATTAAATTCAGATGTATTGTACATATTTACTAAATTAGAAATAATTGTTAAATGAATCAAAAAAAGGGGAAAAAAAAGTTAACTTGATCAAAAACCTCAAATTTTACATACATAAACAGTGACATATGACATGAATATGTATATAAAGGATTTTAAGAAAAGCTTATTGGATTGATTGAAAATGAATGAAATGCCAAATATCTGCTGACATATCAGTCAACCACTATTTACATTATACTTTAAATATATACATATTTGTCAGTACAGTATGCTATTACTTTCAGAACCATGGTAATGCCATGGTAATAGTGACCTTACAGCAGGGTGGGCTGAACCGAGGAGCTCACCGCTAGCAGATGTGCACTTAATCCACATCTATTACTCATACGCATAGCATTAGTGTTAATACAGGTTTTTATATTCCATTCTAGAGATCAGAGAAACAGATCTCATGAGCAATCCTGCGCTGAACGTCTCAGATCCTTCTTAAATTACGGTGATCAATCTGAAAGCACACTCCTGTTATATCACATGTTAGAATTAGCCAAAACAATAATGCTATGCTAGACATGCCACCAGTTCAGACCAGCAAACAGAGCGACTCTCAGTTGGGAGATTTAGCAGCACCGGCAGGGCTTTAGAAAGGCGTTTGCTTGTTTCATTCAATATTTTTGTGCCTGGTTTCAGAACAGTTGGTCTAATTCAATACGGGCCTAATGTTCCTCCTGCCAGTGAGGAAACAAGCGCTTACAGCATCTGTGAGACCATGTGACACACACTGAGATGCTTGGCTTCCTATTACTACAGGAAGACATTTAGGCTGCGTTTACACTGCAATTCTCAATGTGCAGATCTGATCTCTTGACCATATCATCTGATTATTTGTCCCAGTCTGTTTACACTCACTTTAGACGCGACTGGTATCCGATATCTGTGTTTACATTAAAGGAGCACTCCACCGTTTTTTCATATTAAACTAATGTTATTCCCTTAACTAAGACGAGTTGATACATACCTCTCTCGTCTCAGTGCGTGCGCTCAATCGCTCTGGCGCGTGGCGACACTTTGATAGCACTTAGCTTAGCCCAGTTCATTCATTAGGGACCAAACAGAGATGAAGTTAGAAGCCACCAAACACCTCCACGTTTTCCCTATTTAAATACAGTTACACGACCAAGTATGGTGACACAAAATAAAACGTGGCGCTTTTCTAAGTGGGTAAAAAGGATAACTATAATGTATGGCGGAATAGCACTTGGGAGCACTTCGACTCGGCGCAGTAAAAAGTCACTTCCTGAAAAATCCTCTCACTTCTGTCATTAGAACCAATGTGACTTTTTACTGCGCCGAGTCTAAGTGCTCCCAAGTGCTATTCCGCCATACATTATAGTTATCCTTAGAAAAGCGGCACGTTTTATTTTGTGTCACCATACTTGGTCGTGTAACTACTCGTGTAACTGTATTTAAATAGGGAAAACGTGGAGGTGTTTGGTGGCTTCTAACTTCATCTCTGTTTGGTCCCTAATGAATGAACTGGGCTAAGCTAAGTGCTATCAAAGTGTCGCCGCGCGCCAGAGCGATTGAATGCACGCACTGTATCAACTCGTCTTAGTTAAGGGAATAACATAGTTTAATATGAAAAAACGGTGGAGTGTTCCTTTAATCCTGCACAAAATTAGTCTGTCTGTGCGACATGATTGGCCCTCGGGTTTTGAATGGCCATACTTAAAATGATTTATATAATTCATGTCGATTATTTGCCAGCATGGATGAGTTAAAAGAAAAAAATCTGATTTTGGTGTTTACACGTATGCAATAAATTTGTGGCAGTGTAAACGCAGCTTGACATCTTGCTCTGGAGAGCGTGTGCTTTATCAACAGCTTCTGTTAATGCGGTTTATTACACTGCCATTTATATCTTTAGTTCCTGTCAACATGTCTGGACTGACCATCAACAGCCATTATGAAATCATATTCACACAGTCAAGGCAATGCCACAGCTACGCATCACAGTAAAGGCCCATTCACACCAATTACAATACAGATATAGTTATAAAATTGTTAAAGAATAGCAGAATCCACACCACAACTGTAACGATAACAACCAAATCGTTGGAATCACTTTCAGAGTGACTTTTTTTTCCAGGTTATGAAGAATGAAAACATCAACAGCCAATCAGAATCCATCCTGCTTTTCATTTTTATCTCAGGATTAACATAACATTATTTTTTACAACTTAAGAGTTAATAACTTCTTGTTTGTAGTGTGATTTCACATACAAAACCACAAATGAAATCATACCCACAGGAAACGGAGCAGCAGAAAAATGAAATACCACAAAACTATATTTGTCTATTACTTTTGACTAAAGCAGACACACACCTTCCTGTTGAGCTCTATCATCATCTGAAGAGGAAACCTCAGGTCTGATGGGTGACTGTGAGGAACAGATGGCTGGCTCTTCACTAGATGACTGACAACTGGACCCTGTCGACTTCCACTAGTTAACGGCATTGATTAACTAAAGACAAATGCACAGACTGTCTTTCATAGTAGAGGAGTTTCTTTCTGTTCTGCTGGGATTTTCAGTCCAGTTTCATATTTATTTTAAACAGAATTATTTTTATATTTTCTGTTTTTTTTGTTTTTTTTTACAATCAGCAAAAGAGCGGCTGAAACAATTCCTCACATGATAATATTATAACCTTTTGATGATGCATCACAAGCCAAATCTTGAGGACAGCTAATCTATTTTTCTCTCTTGAACAGCCACATGCAAAACACCACCTCTATCATGGTTTCATGTTCTAGCCTCTAAATCAACCAGCTCGTCCCACTGAACACCAGGGCACACACAGCTACCACACTAAAGATTACAAAGACATAAGTATATTTTGTAAAATAAGCACTTCTGTTATTAAAATTGTATTATGCCTTTGCAACTCTGCTCTACAGATATCAGCATAAGCATTGGCCATTTCAAAACCCATATCGGTCGACCACTAATTATTAATAACCTATGATATTAATGCATTATGGCCCGGTTTCACAGACTGGGGCCATAGGATTAGGCCTTAGTTCAATTAAGGCATTTAAGCAGCTTTTTTTAGACATGCCGTAGAAAAATTATATATTACTGATGTGCATCTTGACACAAAACAATGACCCTGACATATTTTAAGATATATCAGTGCATATGATATAAGAAACAAGTTGTTTTCTGTGAAGACAGCTCAAACATGCATTTTAATCTGGGACTAAGTTCAAGCTTTCTGTGAAACCGGCCAAATATATAATTATAAACACTTCAATAATAAGAACAGCTTAGGTCTTCTGAGAGCTTCCTTTCACTCCAACAGGTCAGCGTGTGTTAGTATGACTTCAAGACAATTGCCATTCACTGAGACTACGTGTGTGTGTGTGTGTGTGTGTGTGTGTGTGTGTGTGTGTGTGTGTGTGTGTGTGTGTGTGTGAGCATGAATAATTTACAGCAGGAGGTCTCATATGAGCAAGCTGTCAGGAATACTACTAATACACATATATAACTATAGGTATTTCATGTGAAACTCACCTGTCAATGCAAAGTCATTATACAAACATGCAAATCTCAAATAATAGCATTTATTAATGAATATATTTATGAAATTTACGAGCTTGCAAACAACTCACAACAACAATGACAGCTCTGAAGCAAATCTGTCACATTTGCGAAACAAACACCAAAATGCAGTCAATAAGATCCAGACAGACTCTTACTGCACTAAAGCCATACTGATAAAGAAATGCCAAAATTAATGTTCAAATCTGAAGGTAAATGGATGCAAATGATGATGATGTTTGTGAATGGTGTCTGTCATTTAGATGCAAACGCAGCACAACACACTGGGAATACTTCTATAATACCATAATGTCACGTTTGTCATTGCACAATATGGAATAAATAATGCACCCCTGCCTTAAAACGTGTGATTAGACGTGCGATGAAGCGAAAAATAAAAATAAAATCTATAGATATGAAAGGCTAACGTTAGCAGCAATGCTATTACGCAGCAGTGGGGGGGATTCAGCCCCTCTCCTTCATTGTGAGAAGTTAACAGTAGAAATAGCGCTTTTACTGGACGTGAAATCACTTCGGCTTCGTTTAGGATTGCTGCTGTGATGCCGCTGGATATACGCTGTGTGTTTTACCTCGGGATGGAGGATCGGGACGCATCCAGCTTCTTTCTCAAATTCGTCCAGAGCGTCCGCCATCTTGCTGCTCGACCACGCGGAGCATCACGGGAAAAACATTTAGGGGGCGATAAACAGGAGACACGCGCGCGCACATGAGGAAGCAGTGCGCGCTCGCGTGTGATTTGACCTGGTCAATTAATTATTTTCTGTATCAATATTCTTATATTCTTAAATATTATCAGTTTTAGAGTGCCTCATTCCCTTACAAAAAAAAAGAATACATTCAAGAGCATTATTTAATAGAAACATCAATAGATAATAACCCAAAGTATATATTTAAAAAAAAAAAAATTACAGTCTATGGTTAAAACGTGTATGTACACAATATTTTGCCACCCAAAAAGAGAGGATTGATCAAATATAAATGTATTTCCTGTTTTATAACCTATAAAACCAAGAATTACATTCTCAAATACTAAGGAGACATTAGAATTCATACGATAAAAAATATCCAGAATCTTTTCATTATAATCCAGGCTCTTATAATTACAAGATCAAAACAGAGATCAGAGAAAGAGCAATTTCTATCAATGCACCGATGCCTAAGAAATGTAATTAATTTTAATTTGGACATAAAACCGATGTCATTCACATGGTAGCCTGTACTACTGTTGCTGCATTACGTCATCAAACTACTTTATATAAATCACTTTATATAAATATATACAAGTCTGTTCTACATGTGAGTATAGTTTTTTTAAACCTTATCTATGAAACAGTTTTATTTTTTATGTATTTTTGGCTAAATATTTTGCTCATCATCCTCCGTTCATGGAATGATGTGAAATGCAACGTGATTACGTCATGGCTGTCAGACGGAATGTCGTCAAATATTTTTATTTTGCCCTGTTTTGACGCTCAAAACCACGTGGTGGCAGCATTGGCTCGCTTATATATTTTTCTAGCCCTTTCCATGTTTTATTAGTATGCCATGTTAACCAAAACAAAAGTTATGTGAGTGAAAATGTTCAGATTTTTTAGATCAGGTCCAAATTTATTCTGCTAATATATGTGTGAAATATTTTATGACACTGCATTGCACATTCCATTAAAATAAATCGGTTTAAAACAGTAAACACATACGTTACATATGAAACATAAGGATATGGGCCATCTTCAGTAACATTACATGTTCACAACACGTTAGACTTTTATTGTTATTATTATTATTATTATTTTATTGAACGATATCAATTTACAAAACCAAATAGGGAACAATAAAATGCAAAATATACACGTTTCCAATCATAACTCCATCATAAATGTCGATGTGTGTATATATATCACATAAAATAACAACAAACATTCTTTAACCCTTTTAAAGGGGGTGCAAGGAAGGAAAAATAAATAAATAATTACAGGTATAAAATCTTACCAAACTTAAAAGGAAAGAGACTCATATATGGTTTTATACAATTATCCAAGGGTTTGGTTATCTTTGGATAAGTGTTTTAAAGATTCCAAGTATTTTTTACTTGGATTTTTAAAGTAATTTAAAGAGGGTTTACTATATTATTCCACTTACTTTTGTGTACATGATATTTACCCATTGTAATAATAATGTTTAACATGTATGACAACTCTTCCGAAAGACCATCTGCATAAACCAAAACCTGAAACAAATTTAAGTGATGGATTATCAGTGTTGATATCAATATTTAACCACCTGAAAATATTAATATTATTTTTTATTAAAGGCCTCTGGATAGGCTACGTGACAGGCTCCGCCTAACAGCCGGAAAAAGAGTCAACTGATCTGCGGTCTGCCTGAATGTTTTATCAAACTAACGCCATTGCGTGTTCCATCTCACAGAACTGATTCCAGACAACGTGTGCTTTTATTTTTATTTTTAGCCCAGTCGAACGCCGATCCCTCGAGCGCGGCAGACAGACAGAACTCAACGATCGCAGATAAACAGTCGCGCTGAAGAAGGAAGACAGACGTGCGAGCGAAGGCGGGCAGTAGTATAGCACTTCATGGCTTTAATATTTCAACAAAACGCGTTTATGGTTCACAGTTAGAGCGTTTTAGATCCCCCCCTCCCTACCGATGTAGGATCGTACCTGTCAGAGAATACGTCTGAGAAGTTTTAACCCATTTACTGATGGACTGACAGACGGATTCTCCTCAGACGACGCAATCTAACGTACACAATTCACATTTTACCTTATTCTCTCAATTCTCTCAAGCCCGTGTTTTCCGTCAGGAGGACTTCAGACTATTAAGGTTGGTGTTTATGTTTCTGACTGTAATTCTACATTTCTGTACGAATAACCCGTAGACTGCACTCTACCGGCTGTGTCTTAAAACCTAGTAAGCTGCCTATGTAGACAACATGTTTGGGCCATAGGGTCTGAGCATCATCAGCGCGTGCAGCATATTTGAGCGGGAATAATTGGCATATTTATGCAGCATATTTGAGCAATATAGACTGTCTCTCAAAATACAGTCAGCTGTCAACCTACATTGTATTTTGGTCATCAACAGCACGTGCACCATTACACCATCCAAAAATAGCATGGAAAAGCATAGTAGTGCCAGTGTTTTGGAAATGTCCAATATTCCATGGTATTCCTTACCTTATATTCGACCTAGAATACAACCCTGATGCGGTCTAGTTAGGCTGCAAACTAGGTTTTGAAACACTGTCTGCATTTTGCAGGTCTTGTTGATGGACATATGCATGTATGTGTGGATCATCCTCCATCATTTACATCGATATTTCTGTGCATTTTAAATGTGAATGTCTTCAAATCTATACGAACAGGTTGTTTTTTAGTGGTTTAATTGCAGTGAGCATGTATGTTATGTAATAGCTAACGTGACACACTCGGGCTGTTTTTGTCCCTAACGTAAACAATAATATTTATCTGGAATGCAGATGTCCTTTATAAATATTTACTAGGGTTAACCAGAGTTTACAATACCATTGTTATGAAAGTTAAATCATAATAAACAAATATGGGGTCTTCTTCAAACAACCCCATTTTTCAAAGAGTACCATGTAATGGCTGTACAGTATAACAAGTATACATTTTTTTTTTCATTCTATGACATTTTTAATGGTAATAATGGTAATTCCATGGTATAATTTAGGTTAGTTCACCCAAAAAATGAAAATTATCCCTTAATTTACTCACCCTCAAGCCATCCTAGGTGTATATTGAGTTATATTTAAAAACATCCTGTCTCTTCCAAGCTTTATAATAGGATTAAATGGTACCTTAGATTTTGAAGCCCAAATATTGGATCCATCCATCATAAAAAAATAATCTATACGGCTCCAGGGTGTTAATAAAGGCCTTCTGAAGCGAAGCCATGCATTTTGGTAAGAAAAATATCCATATTTCTAACTTAATAAACTATAATCACTAACGGCCGTACGTGAGTCGAGTTCCGGTGGAAGATTGACCTCTGACCCGACCTATAACTGACATGTTATATGATTATGATAATCAAACAGTGTCATGATGTAGCCTATAGCAAAGCACCATTGCTATAAACCATGATACTACTAGCTTATTACGGTATTATTTTTCTTTTTAAAGGACACTTTTTATTAAATATGGTTACCATTGTACATTTCTGGCAAAGAAATACAAAGTAAACCACATCATGTTGGCGACTGGTGTGAGTATACCATTTCCCAGTGTTATGATTTCAATGTGATGTGTGGTTAATCTCTAATTACCATAAAAGTAGCCTAATTAATGGATAACAACGCATCACAGTACTAAATTACTATGTAATAACAGTAAATGTGTGTCATTAGAAGCATCCTCACAAAATGATCTAGTTAATTAGTATTCAGTAACATGAACGCAATTTGGCCATTTATTTATTTTGACCACAAAACTTATTCTCATTTACACAGTTTAGCCTGTTTTTGTTGTGTCTTAGATTGGACGAGAACGGATACACACCTGAATCCTGATGTGGATCATGCTTTTTGTGTGTATCTTTGACCTTTGCGTAAAGGTTCATGTTTCCACTTTCCCCTTCAGAGGCGTTCAGAAACCCGAGCGCACACTTCCACATAGCTTTCTGTGTCACATTGTTGGATTGAGGTTGTGAAATGTGAGGTGTAGCACCTGTAACAGTTTCAGTGTGTGTGCGTGTGTGTGTGTGTGTGTGTGTGTGTGTTGTAACAAGCGCCCAATAGAAGAGAGTGCATCTTAAAGGAGAAGTATTAGCAGTAACAACTGCTCTCTAAACACGTCATCCTAAACCCGTTGTGTGTTGTACATCATGATGTCTTCCGACTCTGATATAGATCTGTGTGTTCAGGATCCAAACTTCAGAAGAACGTGATGTTTATGGTCTCATCGTCGCCACATTATTCATCAGCAATTTCCCTACAGATTGTTTGCTTCGTATAGGAACGTGTGGATGTGTACAACATTACGAGAGACAGTGATCGTCATTTGCATGTCAAATAGAGTTTCCATTCCTGCGTTGTTGTGCGTTATTGACGCTGCTGGTGTGTTTGTCGTCTTATTTTGCATAGTGTTTGCAGCTGAGGACAGAATCCAAATCGCTGTCCAACTATTTCTGGATTGCAATTGCATACCATTTTAAATGGGAAGCTGGAAGATCTAGTTCCTGATAAACTGAGGTTGATAGTTGGACTTCAGCAAACGTACAGCAGCGTGACCAGTGTAGTCCAATGCACAACTAAAGACTCTTGTAATTAGTGATGCACCGATCATGATTTTTACAAGCAAATGGACTGAATCAGAGACCGAATGCAGATTTTTTTTTAGTTTTCGTCTTTGTTTAAGCAAAAACAGCACTGTGCTTATAAACGCTACTTTATACGGAGGTAAGAGGAAAATAAAATGCTTTAAAAACGTTTCTGAAGACAGTTTCCTTCAGAGATACATTTATATAGAGAGCCTAAGTCCCGCCCCTCCGCTTCCGGCTCCTTATTTCGGAAAAAATATGTATGGTAGTCAATGGCGAGAGACAACTTATCTCTTTATTCCGTCTGAACTGTGCCCTGAATTACACATATGATGTTTGTCAATTTAAAAGATAATTATGAAAGTCAAGAAAGTCGCAGTTTGTCATAAAACATTAGAGTTACATTCAGTTTTATGTGAAAATCGCTCAATGAACTACATCTCTCGTCTCGCACTATGTACGTATGTGTGCAGTCTGGTACAAAACACTCAGGCATGACGGCGTAACGTTACCATTATAACGTAAGACTATAGAAAACATGACAGACGTTAGCTTCAGTAAAGTCAGCTTCATTCATTGAGAGAAAAGGTGTGACGTCACATGTGCGCCTTTTTGGTTTGTAGTCTTTGTAATTGCGTATTTTCACAGTCTTATACCTCAACAGTTTTACATCAAACTGCGACTTTCTTGACTTTAAAATGTATCTTTTAAATTGACAAACATCATATGTGTAATTCAGGGCACAATTCAAACGAGATCAAAATATTCGTTGTCTCTCGCCATTGACTACCATACAATATTTTTCCGAAAATAAGGTCCACATGGTGGTCCACCGGAAGGGGCTCTCTATATACCCCCAGCCTAAATTCAGTATTTATATTTTTCATCCAATATTTTGAGCACATGAACCGTGATCTAGCTGTGCCTGGTTCAGTATTTTCTCTTTTGAGTGTCCCGTCTGGCCTGCTAACGTCCTGTTTACAGACGTTCGTAATATTTCCACACAAATGAACATTTTGGGAAATGATTGCATTGCTGTTTAATGTACAGAGTCCAGAACAGAGATTGGCCGAATGTGAAAAAAAGAAACAAAACACGGCCTGTCGAACAGTGCAATCTCTACTTGCATTGAATCATTCAAAGGCATGTTTGTTAACAATTAACAATTTAATCTTTCTAGTACCAAATGGTAATGTCCAGCATTCAAATTCACAGCTATTTTTGGGGCTGGTCATGAGAGGCATGTGTGCTCAGGTGCAAACCCTCGGCACCCCAGCCGAGTCACTGCAACGCTTCATTTATATTAATGATCCGTCCTGCTGACACGGACGCCCGTAAGGCTGTGGCCGTAATCTCTCCATATTGCCTTCAGTTTTGCCTGAATACCAACTCAAATGGAGATTTAATCCTCATTAAATCCGTCAGCTTCATTATGGTTTCTCTTGTGTCCTTCACAAGACTCTGAATGTCAAACACTGTGAAGGGACGTCTGAGATCTGAAGCTGCGTTTCCTGATTTGAGAGAGTGAAACTGGCCTGTGGAAAATGTGTGAATCAAAGCTTTCTAGCTGTTTAATAAGACGAAGACGATCTGTGTGTTATTATTTGACGGGTGGATTCATAAACACACCGTGACGTGCTAGAAATGCTTCATTGTCAGAAATGATGCAGACATCAGGTGAGAACAGAAGCTGTTTCCTGTTTCATGTCGAAGTCGAAACTCTGAAAACAGGAAATGCACAACATATAATCGGATTCAAACCCTTGCCGAGATGAAGTGCTTAATGTAATAGAAACGTTTTATCTACATGAGTAGATTTATAATTTTTCTGTAGAAAATGTGACTGGTACTCTTGCGTTTATTTATTTAGCAGATGCTTTTAGCCAAAGTGATTTACAAAAGAGCATAATTAACCACAAGCAATCTCTCATAAGAGCCGACAATATTTCCAGAGCAAAATGCCAAGTTTAAAGTATAAGCTAAATTAATGCAGAAGTGAAGAGTCTTGTGGTTTCTAGGTGGTTGTTCATTGGCCACTGGCCAAAGTATTTTAAAAAAATTATTATGACTGTCATATCTCCATATTTTGTTATTTTTAATCTTTTTTTTTTCCATAAATCATTACTATTAGTAACCCTTTACATCTGTCAAGTTTTTGCACATATTTAACCAATGAAAAGTATTAAAAGGAGTTTGTGGCTGAACCTCTTAACTCCATTGGATCCTCAAACTGTCAGTCAAATCTCATAACCCCTCCCCTCCTCCATCGTGAATGAATGTATGAGTATATGAAGAGTTAAGATGCAAAAGCCTCTAAGTGCCATCTGAAATTTTCTTCTAGAATGATCATTTTTATCAAGTTCATATATTTAAGTTCAGTAATTTCACTTAAATGACAATTAATAGGTCATTTTCATTGCCATTTAAGGGAATTTACTGAACTTAAATATACAAGCTTGATAAAAATGATCATTCTAGAAGAAAATTTCAGATGGCACTTAGAGGCTTTTGCATCTGAACTCTTCATATATATGTGTGTTTTATGTATTTGAGAAGAGGAGAAGAGTGTCTTAGTCTAGCATTTGTCATCGAGTCATGGCTAATACTGTCTTAAACAGCCTGTGCAAAAGCACTTGGTCTTTTATAACGAGATGTTGGCCAAATGACAGAATGAGCTCCTGATACCTAGTAAACTTGGTTGATGAAAACGTAACACAATGCACTTACTGCCTCAGATGTGGCCCTTCTAATGACGGACACAACACGTATGTCTGACATTTGAACTCCATATGAGCTTGATTTTGGTAAAGTGTTAATAATATAATGATGACACATGCAAGTGTGTGACCATTTATAAAGCCACAATATCAACTTTGACACCATTTTTTGAAATGGACACACAAGGTTTCCACCCGACAGCAACAAAATCTTGGACAAAATGAGGATCAAGGGACAGATTTTAGCTATAAACTTAGGATGGGACATTTGTGTAACACTGCCTCGGGGTCATGAGTGGTTTGATTTATAAGCACACGGCATGCCTTTTCTTGAGTCTGTTATTGTGCCGGCAGCTCGGTCTGTGCTGTGGTGTCAGCTGAGGTTAATGGTGTGGACTTTCCTCCAGTTCACAGAGCTTGTGTGGACAGAACAGTAACCCAGAGCCGGGATGTCAGTGAGGAGTGAATAACGTGTTTCTCGACAGACATGCTGGACCAGCTGCGTTCAGATTGAAGGCAAATCAGGTTTTTTTTCTCTTAAATCAGATCTTTTCAGGCAGACTGTCCGCACTATTAATTGCAAGTGATCAGAGAAGATTTATGTGTCCAAACATAACCTAACCTTTGTGGATGTGTTGCTTTGGGAATGACGGAGGCAAACCCACACCCAAAACTTGCACACCCACATATGTGATGGATGCCATAAAAATGGAGGTGCAACATCTCGCTCTACGAATAAGTGTCCCGTCCAGTGCAAAATCTCAGAAATCTCTGGACACACAGTATATACCATTAGCCTGGAAATCCAGACCTAAATCTAAAAGATTAATGGTCTGGCATCGACTAATGAAAATCGGCCAGCTCGAGGGGCGGCACCAAGCATGCATTTGAAAATCTCACTGCACGCAATTGGATAACACTACGACCAATCACAACAATAAGCCCCATACGCTTAGCTACCAGCGGAGCTAACTGGTAACTGGTACTCTTGCCGTATCCGGTCGGCAAAACAGCAAAAACGTCCTTCTTGCAAAGGAACGTCTTCTGTTCCTCTTTTAGATAAAAAGCCAAGTCTAACTCGTTCATTGTAGCGGCCAAAGTGGTGTTCATCCATAGCCATCTTGCAATGTTTACTAATGACTTCGACGTCGCAGCGCTGTCGTCATCTCGCCTCTGGCCAGCCTATATCAGATAACCCGATGTGATTGGTGCAGCTCAGATCGAGGGGCATATTTAATGAGCATCATTACTCGACACCAGAGTAACTCGCTGAGCAAATTCAACTTGTGCTCTCGCGAGAACTCTGGAGGTAATATACCATTTGAACACTGTATGAATTTGGGCCGATTATATTTTCAATTGATTAATTTGTTTATTTTTTTGTTATTATTATTATTATTATTATTAATCGAATAATCTAATTCTATATCCCCTCTATTCTATATAATGTTCTATATAATGTTAATCCATTGATTATTTTCTGAATAGTTGAATAATCCTTTGGTTAATTTACCATTAAATAATAACCAATAATCTACCAGTGCTTCAACATTTCTAATTTTCGTTTAATTTAGGTTTTTGTCTTTTGTTTTTAATAGTTTTAGTATTAGTTACCAGTTCATCTGACCAGGAGAGTGTTTGAAACTTTATTTTTGTTTGGTGATACTAATGGTGCATAAATGAGACTCTTACCTTGTTAGCAATATATGTCCTGCATGAAAAATTAATCCAACTAAACATTCCTCTGTGATCAGTGATCGTGCCCTGACTGGTTAATCTGTGCAGAAAGGAGAGACGTGTTGCTGCAATGCACTTTCAATCCCCTTTGTTAAATATACTGTCATTGCTTATAGCTTGAGGCTTTTGCTGAGATGCTTGAAAGAGAAAGAACAGAAGAGGACGTCTCACTTTTATTGTTTTCTCCTTGAGAATGGCCTAAACCTAATGCTTTTTCTTTTGGTTGTTAAAAATAGATTTCAAACTACTAAACTACATAAGTGTTGTACCTTCACTATACCCTCTGGTTAAGAGGTCAGTGTTTGTTAGTTTGACCGAGGGACGAGGAGGATTCTTGATTGTCATGTTAATGAGGTTTCGTTTCGACTGAAGGAATCCTGCTCTCCCGCGTGGCTCAGATTCTCAGCTCAGAGCTGTTATTAGGGGCTCCTGGACATGTTCTGTGGGCTGAACTAAATATCACTCGCAGAGGTGAACGGTGGGGAACACGGCCGACTGTGAGGAGAGGCACAGAAAGAGGAGCTTCCTTAAAAAATAGATGCGTTTTGGTCGATCGGGATTTAAACTTTGTCGGCTGAAGACCCGAGTTTGGTTTGAAGATGAGAAACGCACCGAGCACAATGTTCTCTCACCATTCCTGATTTCTAACACACACACACACACTCACAGCGTTCGGCTGGTCTTGTGTCTGTCAGAGCAGAAAACTAAAGCTGTGTGTTTTACCGTCGTCTCCGGTCATGTTCATATGTAAATTACGGGAGCTTATTTCATCCGTTAGAATGAAAGGTCTGGAAAAGCCCGTACATTTACATGCCCATAATGAAGAAATTAAATTATTAATTAAATAATTTAATACAATTCTATAATTAAAACACGGGAATTGTGACTAAAGCTGCGCAAGGCCCGCTATATTGGCCCAATCTGCCGGTTCGCCAATACACGGGGAAGGTTGTCACTTGTTCTGTCCTCACTCATGCAAAGTATTGGTTGGTTAAATTTGCAATACATTAATCATGTACTCACTCGTTAATTCATCTGACTCCATAAATGAAAGGTTTTAATAATCTGCCTCACTAAAAGTGAACGAATGTTTGACTATTCCTTTAACCATTAAATGAACAATGTCAAAATCAGTTATAATAATCATATGTAACAATTTAATATTTCAGATATCAGAGATCAATTCCACAATCAATTCAAATATCTAAAACATGGTTATACATTGGTTACACCAAATAGTCTTACCCAGCTTGTACCTGAGATCACCTTCAGAACACCTTCCTTTATCCTCTGACCAGGTGACAAGGGGGATGGGGAAGGCCACCCTCAAATGGCTTCTATCCCACAGAAGGGGGGTTGCCTTATCTCTAAACCAGTTTTCTATGAACTTCTATAAATCTTATTTCCTTTTATTTTATCTATCTGGATATGAGATATCTGTACCACTCACTTTGAGACATTTCAAGTGACACCAAAAACATAAGTCAATGTTGAATATTCACATTAAACCATGTTCTTGTGTGAGTTCCTAGTTTCTGAGAGGAAGAAAGGCTGTATTGGGGAGGTCAAATGTTAATCAGCCAGCAGGGCCCTTTTGTCCCATAAATCAGGCCTCAACCAATATTTTCAGTCTTACAGTCTCCAAGTATATTGTGCAAAGCAATGATCAGGACTCAGATTGAATACCTTAACACTTTATCCCACTTCTTGTTTTTTTGTTTTTGTTTCTTGTTTTTATGTTTTATTATTCCTGTGGCTGTTTTTCTGTTGGCTTATCTATCCATTATGTACCCCACTGCAAAGAGACCGGGGGGTGGGAGGGATTGGTAGGTGGGTGGTTGATTTCATCCGTGTTTTCATGTTCTCATTCTGGCATGTTTATTGTCAAAAATTGAAAATAAATTAAATAAATAAATAAAAACACGGGAATTGTGTCTCTCTCGTCTATCTGATCGACCAGAACGCATCTCAAAACCAGGTGTAAACAAGGCCTGTGGCTCCATGAAGAACCATTAACATCCATAGGGGTGGTAGTGGCGCAATGGATAAGACACATGCCTTTGGTGTGAGAGACCCGGGTTCGAATCCACTGTGAGACACCAATGTGTCCCTGAGCAAGACACTTAACCCCTAGTTGCTCCAGAGGCGTGCGACCTCTGACATATATAGCAATTGTAAGTCGCTTTGGATAGAAGCGTCAGCTAAATGAATAAATGTAAATGTAAATGTAAAATGTAAATCCATGAAATCTGTGCACTGCGCAAAAGGTTCTTTGTAGTGGAAAAAGTTTCTTTAGATTTTTAAAATGCTCTTCACACTAAGAAGAAGAAAAAACCCCACAAAAACACGTTATACAGTACAGGCCAAAAGTTTGGACACATTACTATTTTTAATGTTTTTGAAAGAAGTTTCTTCTGCTCATCAAGCCTGCATTTATTTGATCAAAAATACAGAAAAAAACAGTAATATTGTGATATATTATTACAATTTAAAATAATTGGTTTTCTATTTATTATACTTTAAATTATCATTTATTTCTGTGATGCAAAGCTGAATTTTCAGGATCATTACTCCAGTCTATCACATGATCCTTTAGAAATCATTCTAATATTCTGATTTATTATGAGTGTTGGACACAGTTCTGCTGCCTAATATATTTGATGAATAAAAGGTTAAAAAGAACTGCATTTATTCAAAATAAAAAAATATTTTCTAATAATATAAATCTTCTTTACTATCACTTTTTATCAATTTAACACATCCTTGCTGAATAAAAGTATTGATTTATTTCAAAAAAAGAAAGAAAAAAATTACTGACCCCAAATTACTGACCAGTAGTGGATATTGTTGTTACAAAAGATTTCTATTTTTAAAAAATTTGCTTCTTTTTTATTTTTTTACTTTTTATTCATCAAAGTATCCTAAAAAAGTATCACAGGTTATGAAAAAATATTAAGCAGCAGAACTGTTTCCAACTTTGATAATGAATCATCATATTAGAATGATTTCTAAAGGATCATGTGATAGACTGGAGTAATGATCCTGAAAATTCAGCTTTGCATCACAGAAATAAATTATTTTTTAAAGTATATTCAAATAGAAAACTATTATTTTAAGTTGTAATAATTTTTCACAATATTACTGGTTTTTTTCTGTATTTTTGAAATGCAGGCTTGATGAGCAGAAGAAACTTCTTTCAAAAACATTAAAAATAGTAATGTTTCCAAACTGTTGGCCTTTACTGTATGTGAATGGCCCCACGGAGTCTGTATCCTTCCCTGAATTCATCTTCCCTGTGTCCGTGCTTTCTAAACGTATTTATTTATTTAATTTGTCATAATGGTTAGCACGTTCTGTTCTGTTCTGTTGTTCTGTTCTGGCACTAGATGTAGGCATGCTGCGTTGTGATTGGTCCTGATTGGACATAGAGGGGGTTGGCGGAAAAAATCATGCTTTCTTTGGTTTAGAAAGCATGCATGCTCTCACATCGTGAGTTTATTACGAATAACGATTTCGATGAATTGCACAGCCCTAATAATAAATGGGTCTAAACTTCTAGTTATTAACCCTTTAGAACCTGAAGCTAAAATAGGTGTTTTTCACATCATTTGATTTTTTGACTGTACAATTCTAAAACAATGTGCTATCTTCATGTGCAAGGTGTCATCTTTTTCAACAAATTACAGTTATTGACCATTATTGTGTGTGGTGAGTTTGTAAATAGAATTTAAATAGACAAAAATAAAAAAAACGAGAATAAATTTACTGATTTCTATTTAGAAAAAAAACAAAAAAATCATGAACGTAAGAAACGAACACTTTAAAGTTGAAAAATGAACTATAGTACATATATACAAGTCTTTTTTGTGACATTGGGTTGCACAGTTTTCATTTAGGACACTTTTTTTCATACACGCACACATTCATAGGCACGCACACATACACATGCACACACTACATGCTTAGATACGTGAAAGAGTAACGGCCATCCGCCTCCCAAGTTTCATTAAAAATCATCCCAATCCCCTCTTCTGCTGTCTAACACTTCTTTCACCATGTATTGGTTTTTAAAAAAATATATTTTATGCAATCCAAAACACTCTAACCTGCTGCGCGTCGTATCTCTCTGTTCAAATCCTTCCATCCCACGCTGCTGTCATTTGCCACCGTAATAAGCCGTATATTGGCGAAAAGCGCATGGTCTACTTTCAGGAATTATTTTGATAGTGCAAACGGTTGAAGAGTTACAGTGACATGAATACAGCTTGGTTGGCTGTGTCGTCGACGGCACATCCGGTTTTAAAGGGTTAAACCAGAATTTTAAAACAACATAGGATAGATGGTGAAGTTGCATTAAAAATAGTGCACAGACAGAGCAGATGTTATCAAGCAGTGCTTCTCAGTGCTGGCGGTGCGCTGAACGCTTTACTTTTGGTGTGACACTCGTTGTGATGATGGGTTGGTATGACTGCTATTCTGCACTGAATAGTCGAGTTTTGTGTGGCCTTTAAACGCATCACTGACACATTGACGCAGAGGGTTTGCTTGTTGTTCTCGCCGTCTGTGTAGTTGCGAGATTATTGCTTCGCCTCGGGGCAGAGGTTTAAATTCTCTTTAATTGAAAACACGCTCAGGCCACTTTAAGATGTTGCACGTTCACTAATTGAATATTAAAGGATGAAGAGGCTGTTATTTGGAGGGAAATCTTTGCAGCTGGTGCCCGGAGGTGAAGGATGTGCGACGCAGTTTGGCTTTTTGTGTGGCTCTTATTACATAATTACATTTCCCGGCTCTATTATTAAATGAATTTCATAAAAATGTCACATGGTGATGTCACAAGCCGGCTGGATGTCTGTCAGGGCGGGTGATTTTTGTTATCTCAGACTTCTGTCTTCTGGCATACGTGGAAGTTCACCTGAATGCCGATAATAACTTTACTATTTTGAAGAGCCTCGTTTCGAATTGCTGTTACGCTGCATGAAACTTTTAAAAAGCTTTTAATCTGCTTCTCTCACTTCAGACCAATACGTTTTAGTTCCTCTTCCTCCCTTTTGTCTTTTAATTCGTTGTTAGTCAAGCAGGTGACACTTTATTTTACAGTGTCCTTGTTACATGTACTTACCATAGTAATAACCAGTGTTGGGAAAGTTCACTTTCTACATGAATTATTTCAAAGTTCAGTTCACAATAGGGGTGGAACGGTACACAGAAGTCACGGTTCGGTTCATACCTCGGTTCAGACATCACGGTTCGGTACGAGTTCGGTACAATGGAGGGAAAAGCAAAACAAAAATGTAGAAGGCAATTATTTTATTTTTTATTGTGCATGTCTCAGGCTGTTCCACCAAAGGAAAATAAATGTCTTAAGCCTTGTATTTTTTAAATAAGTTTTATTAATAAAGTAAAGGCATAGACCCAGTTTATTTGTAGTGCATTGACAATAGTTTTATATAATTAGTTTATTAATTAAATTAATAAAAAGACAAAAAGACCTTGAGATATGTTTGGTAATTGTACCTGAATGACTTTCAAATTAATTTGCTATATTTCAGATCAATATACTTGTTTTCCTTAAAATGTTTTAATCAATGTAGAATATGTAACTTAAAAATAAACAGATTAGTCCTGTGTGAGGACAAGAAATGAAAACCAATGCAATGTGATGAATGTCCAAAAGATGGCACCGACAGACTGCGTAGTTTTAAATGGGGTTGAACGATGTCCTGTATGAACAAAATGACGGAGTATGTTTTTATGTTTCCACTGTTCGATCGCGCCCGCGCCTCTCTCTCTCTCTCTCTCACTCTCACACACACACACACACACACACACAACATATTCCAGCATTGCAATCTTGACATCGCAGCCTGTTCATTATAGCCACAGAGCTTCATAGCTAAGGCGGAGCTACAGATTAGGTGTCCCTAAAGAACCCGCGTATCTAACAGTAGTTCCACAGTACATTAATTAATTTGCACGCGAGTTTTATTTATTTTTACACCGTGTATTCTCCGTGTATATTCATGCACCGAACCGTGACGCCCGTACCGTTTCGGTTCAATACGAATACATGTACCGTTCCACCCCTAGTTCACAAATTTTAAAATGAACTAGTTCAGTTCATAATTCATACTTCAAAATTTTGAACTAAGTTCACAGTTTCAAAAATTAACTAGTTCATAATTCTTTTTTTTCCATATGGTGCTACGAGCTATTTTTTATTTATTTTTTCAAAAATATTTCCACTGCCCATATAGAACCATAGACAGCAATTATTAAAAATGTGCTGATTGAATGGTCCTTTTTAATGAGGAATTATTTAAAAAAAAACAGGACAGTAGTCCTTAAGGTGCAAATGTTTTTCAATTTTAATAATTTTCCATTTCAGTACATACTAGAAAGGAATACTGTCTGGAATCCTGGAAAAATATACCAGGCAGGTTCAACAAGTGCGGATTTTCTTTTCTTTTCAAAGTTTGCACAGAAATGTACGATTTTTCCCAATCCTCACCAACCTTATCATTAAACTCGTTTAAAGGATCATACGACGCCTCCTTGCTGCTTTGTCGCCTACATGCTGTGTTTTGTTTTGATGACGCATGCGGCGGCGCGACACTGGTGGCTGGTGTTGCCAGATTGGGTGTTTTTTCCGCTACATATTAAGGCCTGTTTACGGTGTGTTTTAGGCGGGTTTTCGCCTGGAAGGCTCTATAGAAATCTGGCATCCTATTGAACGAAGTTAAACTGAGAGAGCGTGCCGTTCACAGACACCAGAATGAACGAGTTCACAGTAACGTTCATCAGGCAGTATTACGGTACGTTCAGTTCACGTTCTCCCAAAATATGAACGAGGCACAACAGTGGTAATAACAGTAAATTATGCGTAATTACATGCAACTAAACCCCAACCAAACCCTAATATCCCTAACCCTATAGTAAGTACATATTGCTAATTAATATTACTCAGTACTTAAATATATAATTACACTGTAACAGTGACACCTTAAAATAAAGTGTAGCCGTCAAGCATTACTTTTGTTAAATTTTAAGATTTAATGCTAAGTATTAAACTTTGGTGCATAACTCCTCCTCACACATTTTTTCTGTGTGTGTGAAGTTTTTGTACAAATCCTAATCTTTGGGAGAAGTTACTCCTCGTCTCCTGGTACAAAAACACTAGAAAGTCTAGGAAGTTAAGCCAATTAAAGTCATATAACAGATGTCTAGTGGTCTGTTCATTATAAGATTGAATTAGATTTAGTCGACACTTGTTTATCCCTCGGCTTAGTGGTTTTGCGTGCTCTATAAGTGCTTCAGGGGGTGGGAGACGGGAATACAGTCTCGTTTTGGAAGAACGTTTCACGGGAACCATCAGGGTGTCTAACTGATGAGGTTACGTCATGGAAACCCGCTCTGATGTGGGCAGAGACTTCTCCCTAGTAACACCGATCTGACCCGCTAATCTGTCTAAGCCTGGTGCTGAAAAGAGAAGGAGAATGAGAAAGCACGAGAGTGACATCGGCGTGCTGACAGGCACATCATCAGCTCTGTGGAGTGAGCGAGCGGTGCGCCGAACTGAGGAGAGGAAGGTTCAGGCGGTTCATGCATGAACCATCGGCACCGGGGCCTTGAGGAAGACGGGACGTTGCTGGAAATCACTTTAGATAGAAGATATAAAAATATGAAACGTAAAAAGAAAATAAATTGTGGTATGTATGTATAGGCTATATCATTTTATTTAGTGTATATAATAATTAATAATAAAATATTCAATAATTAATCATAATAAAAAATATATTCATATATAATTGTATACATGATAGATTTAATGAAAAATAGTTTTGCATATATATATATATATATCATTTTATTTATATTTATTTATTATATATTTATTAAATTATATATAATTTAAATAATACATATTTAATAAATATTAATAAAATATTTAGTAATAATAAAAAAAAAAAACATTAATTTATATAAATCTATAAATAATATATTTAATAAAAAATAATTGTGTATAATAAAATTGAAAAATAAATAAATACAACTTAATATAATTCTAGATATAGTAGTTTATATATATATATATATATATATATATATATATATATATATATATGAATAAATCAGATGCCCAAAACACAGTTACATATATATATATATATATATATATATATATATATATATATATAAATAAATTAGTGCTGGGCAAAGATTAATCGCGATTAATCGCATCCAAAATAAAAGTTTGTGTTTGCATAATATATGTGTGTGTACTGTGTATAATTATTTTGTATAAATACACACATATGCATGTATTTATTTAAGAAATATTTGCATGTATATACTGTATATGTATTTATACATAATTTATATTATATATAAATATAAATCATTTATATATAAATAAAAAAAATCTTAAATATATACATGCATATACACAAATATACACATATTTATATATAAATCTTAAAATGCCAAAAACAGCCTGTTTAATTGCGTTTTTAGTGGTTTTCAGAGGAACAATGCTGCAGTTATGCTCAATATGACTCATTAAGCAAAAATTTCAGGCTCTGATCTAAATGAACATGTGAGCCTCTGTGGTTGTGTGAATCCATATGGGACAGTGTGTGTGTGTGTGTGTGATACGAGGTGGTTTGTTCAGTGTCTCGGTGGGGTAGATGAGTTGCTTGAGCTCAGAGGGAGTCTGGGTAGAGACGTGTGAAAAGAAGATATTTTTACTGAAAAACACACCTTTTATCTACTGCTGCCACCTGGGCCACACACACACACACACACACACGCACGCACTGAGAGGAACAGCACACTAATGGAGAGAGATTGTGTTGAAGAGTTGAGACTTATTAGTTTGTCTTCCAGTAAAGTAATCAAGCACTCATGAATCACAGCTTCTTTTTTTATGATTGTTTATTTAGTGGAATAATATAGTTATTGGTTCCTGTTGTGGATTGGGATTTAACTCGCTGTTAAAGTGAGTTGTTGGGAGTGAATTTGATCACTTATCTTGCACTTCAGAGCGTATGCCTATGTTTGTCTATATGAATGTAACGAGATGCTCTCAACCCTATATGTCTGAAACTAATTTCAAGCAATCTGAGGTTTTAAAGTTCATGATAAACATGACTTCAGTCAAGTGCGTCTAAACTTTTGAGTGTTAAGCCCTATTCGGGCAGGATTAACTTTACAAGGGTAGATGGAGTAATGTTATTTTACCACAGGACGTCTGTAATATTAAAGGCCAATTCGCACGGGATAAGATATCTCAGTAAAACTAGCAGAAGTGAGAGAGTAACTCGATTTGTGCATCGCCGTCACCCTCCTGTCATCATGTGTGTATTACGTTGCTTCCTGATATCATGTGCGCAAACACATATAACCCATATTTATATATATATATATAAAACAGTTATGTCCGGTCGAACGATGTATTAATTAACTTCAGATTGGATTGTGTTGGTAATAGGCACTTACCTAACGCTAAAAGATGTTTCGTGCCTCTAACAAGTGCTTTCGATCTTCTCTCTGATCTGAATGGTGTGTGTGAAACACTTGAGTTTTGCCACAGACTCGTTCCAGCGTCTCGAACGCATCTGATGCTTCTTCAAGCGTCTCCATACTTGAAAAACTGCGGAAAACTACTTTTAAACAGGAAATGACGGAATATTTACGTACATATTTACAGCGGGTCTATTCACACGGGATTAGTATCACCTGAGGTCATCTTCCAGACCTTTTTACTGAAGTAGCGGTAATCTTTACTGACATTATCCGTGATGATTACTGAGATGCACATTCAGACGGGACTAAAATCACAGAGAAGCTCTGGTGATTATTACTTTACCCCACCTCTACATGTTAAACTAGTCCCGTCCGAATAGGGCTATAGTGTAAACCTAGCCTAACTCCATCTTTAAACTATGGCCCTGTTTACACCAAGTATTAAGAAATGTTTTTATCAATCCAATCACAAGTGGACGACACTCAATACAGATGTAAACGTTTTGAGCTTGTCCACTTTCGACCACTTCCAGAGGTTGTCGAAAACGCATTCGACCGGATTGCTTTCATAGTGTAAACACTCATGTGGTCGAATGTGTTCGAACAGCTGCAAAACTTCGCCTACTGACATAATGCCTAAACATTATAGGAAGAGCTCTTGACAGGCGGGATTTGTCTGACACACTTTGTCGGCTGAAGACCCGAGTTTGGTTTGAAGATGAAAAACGCACCAAGCACAATGTTCTCTCATCATTCCTGATTTCTAACACACACACTCACAGCGTTCGGCTGATCTTGTGTCTGTCAGAGCAGAAACTAAAGCCCCTTTCACTCAGAGATTCCGGAAAATACACGGATAATGTGTCCCGGGATCCTTTGATTTTGGTTCATTCACACTGCCAGTAATTTTCCAGAATCTGTGAGTGCGTTCACACACATCCCGTAAAGACACGTGACGTCAGGATGTGATAACTCCCGTCATCACGACGACACACCCCTTACGGCATTGGTCCTGGCTTTTGTTCACACTAGGGATGGCGAAAACTAAAACATTTCTTGACCGACCACCGAGCCTCATTAGCCGGTTGAAACCGGTTAACCGATTAGTTTAAAATATGCTACGCTATTTGAAATAACAGCCATTTCGAGCCGCGCAATTTCGCAACTCTGTCGCATCTCTCTGCCGCTCTGCCTCCCGCTCACACACACACTGCGCCGCCCTTCCACTCACGTCACTTTTTTGAAATCCCCTACGGCGCGAAACATGAGTCCCGCAAACGCGGCGCCGAGGAGCTTGTATGTAATCGGAGGACAAATGGCTCCTTAGTTTCGAAATGTTTTGGGTACAAGGTGATCGCGTTGAAAATAAAGGTGTTTGTCTAGCGTTAGAAGCTCATTCGAAAACATTGCTGCGGCTCATTTAAGAAAATGACAGCTCCGAAGAGACGCCGCTTTAGTTTGAGGTAGTGCTAACAATAATAAAGAAAGATGATGATCATCACTTGATTACTTTTCTTTGCACGCTTCATCCTGTCGTCTGCCCTGGCTCTAGCCTCGAGTGTTTTAGCCTGTAGCCTTTACTTTTCGCAAACCTTGTGAGCGCGCGAACCCAAACGCTGTGACCTCGCGCCAAATGTTTTTATTGGTTTATTAAGTACAAACAGGCGAGTTATGAAAAATTGAGTGTGAGGGATTTGTTCACTTCACACAAAAAGATCTTGGAATGAGATGGCTAACTGTAGTAGCGTTTAGTCCACTGTCTATAATTGTCTAATTTAGAGATCACTTATTTTAATTTTTTTTAACCGACTACCGACAACTTTGATCGGTTAACGTTGATACGGTCAACAAACGGTCATCGGTTAACATCCCTAGTTCACACACAGGGCATGTTTCGGGACTGATCCCGGCAATGTTACTAGGTCCCCATCCCGGCATCAATCCCGGGACGTGTTTGCGTTCACACAATGTTCACACATTGGGAAACGCAATTCCCCGGGATCAACGCGCCGTGTGAAAGGAGCTGCTTCTCTCTGTGTGGTTTACTGTCGTCTCCGGTCGTGTTCATATGTAAATTGCGGGAGCTTATTTCATCCGTTAGATCGAAAGATCTGAAAAAGCCCGTAGACAGACCCTCCCCTGAGTCCCCTCGAAGAAATCAGGACAGAAGTGGATGAAAGTGGACAAAAGAAGCGGATTAAAACACGTGACTCTCGTCTACGTTTGATCCGATCAACCAAAAACGCATCTTAATACCAGGTGTAAACAGGGCCTGAACCATCAACAGAGTTAGTGCTGGTAAAGACGAAACCCTCCAGCACGCACAGAAACTGGGTCATGCAGATTGAATCAAATTAGACCGTCTACCCTAATGTTTTCACTGCTCTGCTGTGGCAGTAGGTTGGACATGTTCTCTCACCACAGCGATCTGTATCTGCTCACAGATTCGACGTGTCCCATGAAGTTCTCAGAGTTTGTCACGTATGTTCACACAGATTGAGTGTGGGAGTGTTGACGGTCACAGGCTGACGTCTAGACTTGCGCTACAGGCATCTGTGGGAAATGTGCATAAAGGTTTTGTATGTTTGCTTTATTATTCAGTGTGAAATCACAAAGCTAATTAAGGAATGGTTTTGAAACGACGTTGTTTGATGTTCTGCATTCTTTTGGTTTATTTCACCCAACACTCATTGTGGTTTTACTTCTGCAAATATATATTCCAGTTTTAGCATTTCTTGATCCTCTTTCTTTCCCTTTTGTGGTTTATTCTGGCCTCAAATTAAAGTCTTGTGTTTTTTTGTACACACTTTTCTTGTCTCTCTTTATCTGATACACACATTTCAGGGGTCTCATTTACAAAACTGTGCGTAGGATCCTTACTAAAAGTGTACGTGCGCACGAAAGCCAAAAATGGCGTATACGGCAAAATATATTCAGACTTATAAAACCGTTCGTACGCCAGAACCTGCGCAGAATTCACTTTATAAATCCCAATCAGCGGAAGATTGTGCGCACATGCTTCTCCACCCCGAAATAACCATATATGGAGCTTACAACGACTCGTTTTACTATGCAGATCCTCATCTGCATATCATTTGCATATGATTATTCATCCACGTGATAACGTTTAACGGTACAAGACACATCACATTAATAAAAATCATGTAGTTGCCTATATCCTTGCCTTGTTTTTGAATACATAAATCAAATAGTGTAAAATACATTTCAGAGAAAGTTTTTCTCAATCTTTTCCACTGGCCGAATTGTATTTTTAATTGATTTATATTTTTAATGGAAACAGATTGGCCTTGGGCATTATTTGCACCTTGCACGAAACTATTTACCCAGACAATTTTCCACGCCACAGGAAAAGTGTTCAAAAGCATCGCATCCACAACAAATATTTCTATTGATTGAATATAAAAAATGTTGTAACTTCTCAGTAACGATTTCATGTTTAAGTGTTTAACTCCATTAATTTGAATGGCATATTTAATCTAAATGTTTATATCAGAAGTAAAACAAAGTTTAAATCATTATTTTATTTATTTAAACTGTTATTTGCGTCAGTTTCACTAAACGGCCCGACGCGCTCGCTGGTGCGGACATTTAAGAAGGGATGGATATTTGCTTCAAGTGACAGGCTTGGTGAGTGAAATTATATTTGTATTATCTTTCTGTATATGTTTAATTTTCTTTAGATTTTCTGTCTAAAAGTGACCAAAAAGACATTTAACTCCAGCTCACCATCGGTGTCGCCAAACTGCTCCGTCTCCAAAACGTTCGTACGCATGGGTCAGAGTTTGTGTGCAGGTGCGCAAATTTTCCCATAAAGTTTGTTTTTATAAATCTCAACTTATGCGTCGGAAGTGGCGTACGCCTCATTCAGGGCCTGTTTTGTGCGTACGCAACGGTTATAAATGAGGCCCCAGGTCTTGGAGTCTCTACTAACAAGTTTATTCAGGTGTGTTTGATAAGGAAAACATACAAAATCTTCAGAGTTGATGGTGACCACTGACCTAAGCTAGGCTAGCTTCTTGTAATACGCCACTGTTTCTACACCCCTGACAGGACGTCAATAACTCAAATAAAGAATAAATGTCCTTGGAAAATTGCATTGAGGGATCAATAAGAAGAAACAGCCTTCGGGGACTGTTCTTCGTCCACTTGGTGCTTCAGACTGCTTTTTAAGGTCAAACAACAGCACTCAGTTTTAATGTGATATGACTTGAGAGAGTGTTAAGACGAGAGATATTTTAATAGTGTCTCTAATATATGATTTGGGAGGTTTGATTCATTTTGGGGAATCAGTTTGTTTTGATCTCATGGTGGCATTGTTTTTTATTTTTATAGGTAAATATTGCTGTTTATTGCTATAGATTGTTATATTGGTGCATTTAAAAAAAAAAAAAAATGTTATATTCTTCCTTGGTCAATTTTTGAAAAACGTTGTGGAAAACGTGTCTTTTTTTTTTTTTTTTTTTACATTTTATTGAATTTTACAATTTTACATTTTGAAGTGAATTTACTACAGTGACTGTTTGATCAATATGGGTTCCTTTTATTTATTGATTTATTTATTTGTGCCATTTCAGAGCAAATGCATGTATTCAATATTGAATTTTATCGTTATTACCCGACCTATATGCATAAGAAAATCTGAAGGTTTGTGCTTTCGATGACTGAAATTAGCATGCTAACAGGCCAGAATAGGTGTTAAACAAACAGAGGGGCGTTTAGAGAGCTAAATATTCCTCTCTGCTGCTTGTAGCTGGACTTCACTGTTCTCAGACCAGCGTGTCCCTCCACAGCCTTTCACCTGCACCGGCTTTGTGTTTCACAAAACGCATTGAAGTTTCCTTTGAAGTCGCGCCTGCAACTGTTTCTATTCCCTTTGGTCTGCAGCGTGTGTGTGTGTGTGTGTGTGTGCGGACCATTATCTCCAGCCGATGTGTTTCAGCCACAGGCTCTGGATATTTCCCAGCAGTTGTTATTCATATTCAGATTCAAGAGGCATGAATGTTGGTTCAGAAGAACAGTTGTCTACCACTTTCTGGTTGTGGTTTTGCGTCCCGCTGCGGAGTGTTAATTTGACAAGGCCTCTCTAGAAGTCACACACACATTGTGTTGACTAGTCAGTAAGCTGTGACTCTCAAACTATTGTACATCTTTGTCTGAGACCGGAATGGGAAGAGTTGACAAACTGGTGAAAAATTTGAAATATTTAATGTTTTTGTGTTTTTGAAACATCAGTGCATTTATTTGATCAAAAATGAAATTGAAAAAAAAAATTTGTTGCGTAATATTATTATAAATTAAAAGAACTTTATTTTTATTTTTATGTATATTAAAAAATATTCCTGAATTTATTCCTAATTTAAACTGAATTTTTAGCATCATTACTCCAGTGTCACATGATCCTTCAGGAATCATTCTAAAATGCAAATTTGCTGCTCAATAATTATTATTGGTGCCTAGTTATGAATAATGTCCCTTATTGTCAAAGTTATGTTGCTTAATATTTTTGTGGAAACCGGATTTGTTTTTGATTATATAAATGCCTTGGTGAGCATAAGAGACTTCTCTCAAAACATCAACAAACTTAATTATTCCAAACTTTTGACCATTAATATATGCGCACAATAAAAAGTCAAGGACGTCAGGTCAGTTTAAGGGTGTAAATTGAGCCGCATCACGTCACACTGTTACAGTTTCACAGTCTATGAGGCCTCCTGGACCGCCTCTGCTTTCTCTCCATCGTTTTTTCCCCTTCATGACCTACTTTGCTAATTATAGATCAAAAGTTTCCGCTTGTGAAAGTTTGGTCTGAGCAGTTGACAGGCCATGCGTTGAATCCGGGTCTGTGTGGCACCTGAGGACTCTTGTGCTGCTCATTCCCGCTGTGTGGGACGTCAGACTGACGGCGTTGTAGCCGAGATAAAGAGCCCAGCAAATTATCTGAGTGCCATCGATGTTTGCGCTTCAAATAAGAGCTGTCTGCGTCAGATATTGTCATGAAATGTCTTGGTAAACTAATGATAACTTTCAAAAAATTGTCTACAGAATAGCAAATATGTGAGAAAATAGAGGAATTTTGCTATACAAACGGTGGTTGGTTGCTTTAAATGCCAGTCTGATGGTCTTTTTCCTCTCTAACCCTGTTTCTAATATCACATACTGGATATATTAGGTGCTACATTTGGTTTGAAACGTTAAAAAACATGTTCTACTTCTATATAGTATGAATGTGCATGTGTAAATTCAGATGTACTGCATCTGCCATGTTGTCATTCCCACTGTTGCTTCATTGCCATTCACAAAACCCTTTCCCTGTGGCCTCATGGGATAGTAAAGTGTTCATCGAACGCGCACTTCAGAATCTCTGGGTCATCCAGATACTGTTCACCTACTGTGTATTTGTACTATGTGTTTGTATACTCCTCTGTTTTTCGCATACTAAATAGTAGGGAAGTATTCGAGTTCGAACGCCGTGCAAGTATGCAATTCTTTAATAATAATAATTGTCATTTTTGGCTGAACTATTCCTTTAATTATGATTAAGCTGCTTGGCTAGCCTAGCATAAACCTGCATCGTAATGTACTTGTCTGAAGTGCATCTGTTTGTGTCTCCGCAGACATGCAGATCTGTGAACAGCATTGACCGGCGCTCTCTGGAGAAACATGGAGTCTTGTGCCGAGTCTCAGGGTGATCCTGAGAGAGCTCAGGTGAGTGTGCATATAATGATGTGAATATAATGAGCCATTAGAGCTCACGCGAGCATGTGTCGGCCTTCACAGTGACAAGAACAAAGCTAATACTGCTGTCGCCAAACACTTTAAAATCACCACACTTTCTCTCCCATTAGCGACTACAAAAGACTGAAATACTCCTCAGCTGTCAGTGTTTGAGAGCGAGCCTGTGAATAATGAATAGTACAAATAACTAATGCATGCTGGGATACTTCTTACTGCCTCAAAATAATAGATTTAATAACCCTGTTTTTTTGGGGGTTTTTTTGCATTGTGAGATTAAAGGATTAGTTCACCCCAAAATGAAAATTTCCTAATAATTTACTCACCCCAATGCCATCTAAAATATCCATGTCTTTCTTTCCTCAGTGGGAGAGAAATTATGTTTTTTGAGGAAAACATTTCTAGATTTTTCTTCTAACAATGGACTTCATTGGTTACCATAGTTTTTAAGTCCAAATCAATGCCGTTTCAAAAGTCTTTGAAGTGTTTAAACGGGCTGTACGCGATCACAGCTGAAGAAGAGGTTGTTATCTAGTGAAACGATAGGTCATTTAAAAAAAAATATATATAATTTATAGACTTTTTACCTTCAATAGTTCAGATTGAGCTGATCAACACACGGACAGGGAACTACGTCATCACGTTGAAAGGTCACGCCGGCGCCGGCAGAAGTACCGCCCCACTGTTTACAATGCGACCGTACGTAGGAGGATAGTTCAAATAGTATTGTTTGCTAATATATATATAGTAATAGTATTCAGTGAATATGAATATGAATAGTATATGAATGACATTCTGATGAATATGAATAGTAGTTCAAATAGTATTGCCGGCGCCGGCGTGACCTTTCAACGTGATGACGTAGTTCCCTGTCCGTGTGTTGATCAGCTCAATCCGAACTATTGAAGGTAAAAAGTCTATAAATTATATATATATTTTTTTAAATGACCTATCGTTTCACTAGATAACAACCTCTTCTTCAGCTGTGATCGCGTACAGCCCGTTTAAACACTTCAAAGACTTTTGAAACGGCATTGATTTGGACTTAAAAACGATGGTAACCAATGAAGTCCATTGTTAGAAGAAAAATCCAGAAATGTTTTCCTCGAAAAACATAATTTCTCTCCCACTGAGGAAAGAAAGACATGGATATCTTGGATGGCATTGGGGTGAGTAAATTATTAGGAAATTTCCATTTTGGGGTGAACTAATCCTTTAATCTCATGATGATTAAGACATTTTAAGCACTTTTTTCGTATTCCTGAATTATTTGTCTTTACCTATAATGATTATATTGCAATTTTATATATATAATATTTTTTTTTATATATATATATATCTGTTTATTATTTTATTTATTTATTAATATTTCAATTAAGAGAAGCATTTTATGGTAGAATTTGTTGCAATGCCTTTAATGCATGCTAATTAATTTTCAAAGATTGTTTCAGTTTCAGTACTAAAACTACTGTTAAAGGAATGAGAAACACTTTAGATAAAAGATCAAATCTAAAATGCCTGTCATACATTTTTTTTTGGCATTGCGATAAAAATAAAGTCACAATGCATGTGTCAAAAAAAAAAACAAGTGCTATTGAGACTATTGAGCATTTGTGTTTGTATTGCGATTCTGTCTGTTTTGCTAGTGTACAAACTACCAGTGAATCGTTTCACACACAAGCCTCAGGTGTTACCCAGCATGCACCTGTGAGCCACATACACAGAAGCGTTTTCTGTCACTTTCATTAACCTAAATAAATGTCTGTTGAGGAGGAGATGTTGTTACTTTATTCATGAGCCATTAAAGCCGTTTACAGGAACAAGAGCTGTGAGGGGTTTGTTTGTTTATTGTTAATTTCAGTTAAGTGTGGTTTATAATCCTCCGGCTCTATTTGTTTCACACGTGTCAGAAGATACATAAAGGTTTAGTGTCCACTTTGAGATCAGATCTTCAGCTCTCTGAAGCGGCAGAGAAGGAAGTCACTGTGTGCCAGACAATTTGGGCTTTTAGTTCCCTGTAAATGGGTTGTAATTGCACCATTGCACACCATTCATTCATTCATTCATTCACAGAAGCATCAGCATCGGGGTATTAGCTAATTAATTACAGTGTGTTGGCTTCTGAAGTGTCTCAACAACCCCTCATACATCTGGACAAAGAATACACTGGTTTTGGTTTATCTCACGAAAAATATGTATTATTAATAATAATATTAGTCATATAAATTAATAATCTGTGTAGTACAAAGAAAAAAATGAAAATGAAATCTGAATGAAATGACATGCATCATATTTCTACTGTAATAAAAATATATATATTTTCTGTCCTGATACATTTAAAAAATAATGAAATGTTGCATAAATAAAAATAAAAACTTTAAATTGTACCTTTCTTTTAATATAATATAATATTGCAGTAATGATACATTTTTACACATTATGGTAATTCGAATTTGGGGTGTAAATAATGTATTTAATAATAATAATATAATAAAGGAACAATGCAAAAACGCTAATGATCCTAGAAATAGGATTAATTTTCTTTTAGATTTTAGAGTATAATTTCAACAAAACAAAAATTACTTTTTTATTTTAGTATTTTATTCTGAGAATGTATTTTTTTTTTACATATTCAGTTTTATTGTCATTCCAGTCCTCGATTCTCTTCTTTGCTGTTAATGGGCACACAATGATTGATCAGCCATGACGCCTAAATTGGTTTGAAAATAAGAATCGACTGGCGTTATTACTCCAATGCTTTGAGTTATGTAAAATTACAGCTACTTTATGACATCTGCTGGAAAAACCAGTAAACCTTGACCCGAGAGCCAGACCTTATTTGCAGGATCGTTTGTCATACTTTCGGTCTGAGTGCTATCCCAAGATGCACTGGAGCTCAGTTTGTGTTTGAGACTGCTTCCTATATTCACAACCTGAAGTGAAGTGTATGGAAGCTTGTTTCCGCCACAGAATAAAACATTTAAAAAGATAATTGCGACTTTTTATCTCACAATTCTGACTTTATTTCTCAGAATTGGACTTTATATCTCACAATTCTGACTTGATATCACGAATTGCATGATATAAAGTCAGAATTGTGAGATATAGTCAGAATTGTGAGATATAAAGTCAGAATTGCATGATATAAAGTCAGAATTGTGAGATATAAAGTCAGAATTATTTATTTTATTTTTTTCCTCAGAATAGTTTATATCTCACAATTCTGACTTTATAACACGCAATTGCGACTTTATATCATGCAATTCTGACTTTATATCTCCCAATTGCGACTTTATTTCTCAGAATTGCGACTTTATATCTCGCAATTGCGACTATTTTTCAGAATTGTGACTTTATTTCTCAGAATTGCGACTATTTCTCAGAATTGCGACTTTATTTCTCAGAATTGCGACTATTTCTCAGAATTGCGACTTTATTTCTCGCAATTGCGACTTTATTTCTCAGAATTGCGACTTTATATCTCAGAATTGCGACTTTATATCTCGCAATTGCGACTTTATTTCTCAGAATTGCGACTATATATCTCGCAATTGCGACTTTATATCTCGCAATTGCGACTTTATATCTCATAGTTGCGAATTTATTTCTCAGAATTGCGACTTTATTTATCACAATTCTGACTTCATATCTCGCAATTGTGAGAAAAAAAGTCAGAATTGTGAGATAAAAATATTTATTTATTATTCAGTGGCGGAAACAAGCTTCCATAGAAGTGAGACTGTGACTGTATGAACATTCACTTCTTTACCTCCAAAAATATTCAGTTTTTTTTTATTTAATTAACATTTTATGTATGTTTGTTGCCATTCAAAAGTATGTGAAACACAATCAAACAGTTGAAATACTTTTAATGAAGTTTGAACTGTCTAATAGTCATCATAGCTTCATCAGAGTGACCCCGTGACCTCGTCTGATGTGTTTATATATGCGCACTGATAAGGAAACGCAGGATGACGCTGGTGATCATTTTACATCAGATGGAGGAAGACAACAACTCTGTGTTTGGCAGGAAACCTCTGCCACTGGTTTCCTGTCTTCGGCAGATGAGCGTCTCGTATCTGAGAGTAGATGTCAGCCGTATGAGGCCACGAACGGGATGTTTCGACTAAATACAGATGCACAAACACCAGTGGAGATGTCTGATTTAGACAGCAGTGTCTGAGAAAATAAGATATTTGCTCATCATGACTCTTTGACTCATGTTTATGTAAATTAATTTGTTTGTATTTGCATATTGTGAGTAATTACTTCTACTGAAGTTCAGAACATCATCTATATTTTGCTCTGACACTTCCGCTATTTATAGTTTGTCAATATCGTCATATTATTTTTCTAATGAGCCTCTATTTTTACTGATTATTATATAAAGTGACGCCATAGTCTTTAATCACATTGTGAAGTGACTTGAGTTTTTATAATCTGTATTTTCTGTAATGGCCTCATGAAGCGTTTTATAGCTCGTTTTAAAATGGATGAATGAATGAAATATGAATTATTAATAGTCAGATCATGGAAAATGAGTCATGATGGGTTGGTGCAATTATCCACATGTCAACTTATGCATATTCAGGGTGGTTTATAAATATAAGCTTTTTGGGAAAGTTTGAATGAATGCCGTCTAAGAGAACGTGGTCGACGAGAACATGATAAAATAAGTTGTTTTAGGTGAACTTTGTGTGTCTGTGTGGCAGAACGTAAACAGCACTGTCATAAATAAACCATTCAGACACTATACCGTTCTCAAGTTTTGGATCTTCCCTTTATGTTTTTGAAAGAAGTCTCTTATTCTCACCAAAGCTGCATTTATTTGATTAAAAAATTAAAAAACAGTAAAATGTAATTTATTCCTGTGATGAAAAGCTGAGTTTTCAGCATCATTACTCCAGTCTTCAGTGTCACATGATCCTTCAGAAATCATTCTGATATGATGATTAGTTATGCTGCTTCATATCTTTGTGGAAACCTTGAAACATGATTTGATTTGATTATTTTTTTTTTTATTAATAGGAAGTTCAAAAGAAAAGTATTTATTTGAAATGGAAATACTTTGTAACATAAAAAAATGCCTTAACTATCACTTTTAATCATGTTAATGCATCCCTGCTGAATTGAAGTATTAACTTACTGACCTTACAGAAATTATTAGTTAATAATGTTTTTTGCTTTTCTATAAATGCCAGTTTTATTCAGTTTGTTTGGGGTTTTACAGACAATTTCGTAAAGTAACTAATAATTAATTAAATCATAATAAAAATAAAACGCTTCCTAAAAAGAAAACTTTTTTTTTCATGTCATGTAAACATCAGTGTGTGTGTGTGTGTGTGTGTGTGTGTGTGTGTGTGTGTGTGTGTGTGTGTGTGTGTGTGTGTGTGTGTGTGTGTGTGTGTGTGTGTGTGTGTGTGTGTGTGTGTGTGTGTTTGTGTGTGTGTGTGTTAAGTTTTCGTTGTGTCCAGTTCACTGACTGTCCAGTCGTGAGAAACACTGAGCAAACAGACGATCATTTAATGATCAACAGAGGGAAGAGAAACAGGGAGGAGCAGCGTCTGAGATGAAGGAGTGTGTGGGAAAGAGTAGATCAGTGCAGCTCGAGAGCGAGAACAGAGCGAGTGTGTTGTCCGGCACGCACAGTGTGTGTGTTTGTATGATCTCTGTGTCTGCGCAGACGGCTCTGGCTTGCTAACGGTAGGATAGGGCTCCGTTTCTCTCTGTTACTCTCATGATACATCCAGACGGATGATGATGATGGATCGCTGGGTGTGTAGGCGGCGTTCTGTGTTGATCCTGAGTCTTGCACTGATGTATGAGTGTGTGATGAGTATGATGTGTGCTCTTGAATGATCTTGTGTGATTTTGTTGGGCTTTAGACGTGCACATGGGAGTGTTGTGTGATTCATATTTTTGTTCTTTCTGAACAGTTACTGCTCATCTGTGGGCTCTGGTAATGTTGCAACTTTAGATGCTGGAGTAACAGCATTTGCATTGTGTGTGTGTGTGTGTGTGTGTGTGTGTGTGTGTGTGTGTGTGTGTGTGTGTGTGTGTGTGTGTGTGTGTGTGTTGTGAATTCTGGACACGAGACAGCTGCTGGGTAATCTGTGCGAGTGGTTTGTCTGCGGATGGTTGGCCAAAGCATGACCGTACTGTTCAGAAAGCAGGCCTCTGGGAATGTGTGTGTCTGTGTCCGTATCAGGACATCATCTATATGGAAAGTCCCGTCTCATGCGTGACCCGAGTCTCACAGCCTGTGTGTTAATAAAACTATAGAAAACTAGATTTGTACATTTTCTGAAGAAAATGTTTTTCGAAATGGTGTTTGACATGATGGCCAAAAAATATATGAAAATTCTGATTCACTACAATCTAACATATAATTTGTTCCCCTTTTTAACAAGTTATTTGATTAAATATAATTCTCAAACGTATAAAAAAAAGTTTAGTAAATATATTTAACAAAACATTGAATTCTTAAATCTTAATATGTATAATAATATTATATCTTTATAATTCTATTTAAAATATGTATATATTCTCATATATAAAACAATGACATTCAGTTATCAAATATTCAAATATATATTTGAGAATTCAGACTATTTTATGCATTATTTTTAGAAAGGATTTATATATTTTTTTTTTTTTTTTTTTTTTTTATAAATTAAATACATACACATGTTTCTAAATGTTTTATTCTTTACTAGATATTATCCATTATTTCATTTATTTGAGAGTTTTTGTCATTTAAAAAAAAATCATAAGCATGTGAACAATGTTTCTAGAGCGCTCTCACTCTCAGGTCATTTTAAATGCAAAACGAGATTTGTTTATTTTCCATCAGTATTTGTCCTCCTGTTTGTTTTTATTGCCAGTAAAACTACACCTTTCTTCCATTCCTCTTTTCTTGGCATCTCATCGTTTGGCATCTTCTTGCGGTTGTCAGCTGAACCTCATCCACGTCAGCTGCGTGTGATGTTAAACGTCTGTCATTAGCAAGTGTTTGCTGACTCCTCTCCCACCAGCTGACAGACAGCATTAGCCGATCAGATGCGTTCGCCTTCCCAGACTTCATTGACATCTTCCCTCCCCTGAAGTAGATGGAAAGTGCTTTAGTGACATTACCACACTGCTGTATCTCCGCAATGTTCTGTCAAACAGAACACAATTTAAAGGAGATTTGGAGCTAAAAATTGTCCCACCATCTGAAATGGGCCATCGGTCAATATTAAGGCTGACTGGAGATCAGCGAGAACACGGCAGAGGTAATAGGATCCATCCCTGGACCAAAACAACAGGGATCCCGACCCATTACCAGCCAATGAGAAGCGCTTGAAAGCATCCCGGTGATAGATTGATACGGTATACACCAGTCTGTGTTTTCTTTCTCTTTTAGCATTCTTGTTACCAAAAACGCTTATTTGCTTACAGTACAGGCCAAAAGTTTGGACACATTACTATTGTTAATGTTTTTGAAAGAAGCTTTTTCTGCTCATCAAGCCTGCATTTATTTGATCAAAAAAAATAAAAAAAATAATGTATATTATGATATATTATTACAATTTAAAATAATTGGTTTTCAATTTATTATACTTTAAATTATCATTTATTTCTGTGATGCAAAGCTGAATTTTCAGGATCATTACTCCAGTCTATCACATGATCCTTTAGAAATCATTCTAATATGATGATTCATTATCAAAGTTGGAAACAGTTCTGCTGCTTAATATTTTTTCATAACCTGTGATACTTTTTTAGGATACTTTGATGAATAAAAAGTAAAAAAAAAGAAAAAGAAGCAAATGTTTTAAAAATAGAAATCTTTTGTAACAACAATATACACTACTGGTCAGTAATTTGGGGTCAGTATTTTTTTTCTTTCTTTTTTTGAAATAAATCAATACTTTTATTCAGCAAGGATGTGTTAAATTGATAAAAAGTGATAGTAAAAAAGATTTATATTATTAGAAAATATTTTTTTATTTTGAATAAATGCAGTTCTTTTTAACCTTTTATTCATCAAATATATTTGGCAGCAGAACTGTGTCCAACACTCATAATAAATCAGAATATTAGAATGATTTCTAAAGGATCATGTGATAGACTGGAGTAATGATCCTGAAAATTCAGCTTTGCATCACAGAAATATAATAAATTGAAAACCAATTATTTTAAATTGTAATAATATATCACAATATTACATTTTTTTTCTGTATTTTTGATCAAATAAATGCAGGCTTGATGAGCAGAAGAAACTTCTTTCAAAAACATTAAAAATAGTAATGTGTCCAAACTTTTGGCCTGTACTGTATGCAATAGAAGAGTTTTTGACTGTAAAAGAGTCTAAACATAAACACCAAATAAATATTTTCAGCATTTATATAATGCTGTCAATGGCTGTATAGTCAATAATTGTAGTGCATCCCTCAGTTTGTTTACACGATTACTGGATTATTACTTATCTAACGAACAGGAAATGCATTTATAAGCAAGCAAGCAGGAGCATGAATAAAGATCAGCAGCTCATGAATATTAATGAAGTGAAATACATTACCATTCGACCAAGTTGTGTAACATTGAAAGGCAGGTTTCAACAAAACTGAGTTTTAGCTATTATCGCATACCACTTACGCCCATTTAACCAAGGCTCCTGCCTGGCTATATAAATATAATTTTACACATTGTTTGATTATGTTTTTCCTTGCACAACAACCCAAAAATGTAATCTCTTAAAATATAATAATCATTCAGAAAGTTGGATCAACAGAAACAGTGGAGAATATACAGAAAGATGGACTAAAAATGTTCTGGCAGCAAAAGTTAGCACGTTAAAAACAGCTAAATGTAAGAAGAACTTCAAGACCAAACCAAATATGCGACTCCTTTTAAACCAATAGGCTTTGATTGCGTGTCAGTCCCGTAAACAATGAGTATAATCCCCTGTATCTAGAATTCAATTTATGTCTGATTTCTGTGCAGTTTTTGCCCTGTCGCAATCATTTTGCTTTTAAGATTGAGTCTAGTTACAAGTTATTCCTTAAAGCTATTTTTGAATGCACGTCTCATGCTAACAGCCTAATTATCCATGACTTTCAAAAGACCAAAAAGAATGTGCAATACATATATTAAAATCATCTAGTCGGTGGTTTGCCTGAACGGCTGAAAAGAGTTTTGCACATTCCTAAAAGCTTTTGTTGAGTGCTTTAAAAGTGCTTTATTTCTCTGTAATTGTGCCCTCAGGACCGACTATGCCGCCTCCGGATGAGTGACGACTCTTTCTAGGTGTTTCAGAAATCTTCTGCTCTGGCTGTCGATGCTTCTGTGGGGTTTTGCTTGTTGTTTTTTCAGTGACTTGGTTGTTAAGGTCACGCCAGTGCTGATCCAGCAGGAATCACGTATCGGCCCGTCGACTGTGACTTCTGCTGAAATCCACGTGTGTTTGTGCATGCGAGCGGACGTCGAATGCTCTTGAGTGTTTCACATTAATCTCCCTGTGGATTTGCTGGAAAACACCCGAATGCTGAGGGTTTAAAACATCAGCTGTCGTCTTTGTTTTCGCAGGCCGTTTGACTCATCCAGACGATGCTTAAACAGTCGTTTACGGGACTGTAAATCAAGGTGGTTTCACAAAATGTTGGCAGCTGGGGTATGAAACATAGTTAAACTTTAAACAAGACCGCTGAGCCGAGTGTCGAAAGCACCTTTAGATTAATCAGTGAGAAAATGTGCATCTGGGAAATATTCTTTCTTAGTCCAGTCACATGATGCACCTTGAATTACAAAATACTCCTCTGACTGTATTTAGTTAAATAACATTCATTAAGCGCGTTTACATGCACGTTCTGCATGTATGTGGTCGTGGTCGTGTAAAAAAATTTCTTTATCAGAGTAAGGTCATCATAAATGGCTTAAAGGGGACCATTTATGCACTTTTACATCAGTCTTGATTTTGTTTTTGGGCTCTGCTGGAATAGGTTTTCATGCTTTAAAGTAAAATTGTTGCAGCTCGTCTCTTCCCAGTCTGTCAGTAACGCTCTGTTTAGTTCCTGTCTCTATGAAGCCCCTCCTTCTGAAAAGTACAATGTGCTCTGATTGGTCGGCTGGATCAGTGTGTTGTGATTGGTCAAGTGCTTCAAGCGTGTTTGGGAAATGTCCCGCCTCTTACCATAACCGCCAGTTTAAAAGGTTAGTTCACTTTCAAAAACATTTTTGCTGATAATTTACTAATATAATATCCGTGTCTTTCTTTCTTCAGTCGAAAAGAAATTGAGGTTTTTGAGGAAAACTTTCCAGCATTTTTCTACACAGAATGGACTTCAATGGCAACCAACTATTCCAATGTTCAAAGAAGGTTCAAATGTCCGTCTCAATGCAGCTTTAAAGTCTCGACACGATCCCAGTCCACAAATAAGGGTCTTATCTAGCGAAACGATTGGTAATTTTCTAAAAAAAACAATTATACACTTTTTAACCACAAATTCCAGTCTTGTACCATCTCTGAGATGCGCCAAGTATTACGTCATCGCGTTGGAAAGGTCACGAAAAATAAATAATAAATTAAAACAAAGATGTCGGATGATTTTGAAGTTGGAGGAGAAAATGAGATGGAGTTTTTCGCCCTTCCCAACCTTTTTGAACCGGAGTACATAGACAAATAACTTAGATAGATGACGTGACGCGTGACCTTTCCAACGTGATGACGCAATGCGTGGCGCATCTCAGAGATGGTACACAACAAGCATTTGTGGTTAAAAAGCTTAAATATATATATATATATATATATATTTTTTTTTTAAATCATCGTTCCGCTGGATAAGACCCTTATTTCTGGACTGGGATCATGTAGAGACTTTGAAGCTGCATTGAGACGGACATTTTAACCTTCTTTGAACATTGGTATAGTTGGTTGCCATTGAAGTCCATTATATGGAGAAAAATCCTGGAATGTTTTCCTCAAAAACCTTAATTTCTTTTTGACTAATGAAAGAAAGACACAGATATTTTGGTTGACATCGGGGTGAGTAAATTATCTGCAATTTTTTTTTTTTTTAAGTGAACTAATCCTTTAACAAACTACTAACTAACTCAACCAGAATTCTGTTGGTTTATTGAAGTGCGCATGTGTGATACGTTACAGAAAACCAACCTTGCTGGTAATTTAAGTGCATCTAGACAGAGCGAGCGTTTGTGGAACTGGAGGAGGAGATATATCGCAAACTCCGACTCTTTCTTGACCCAAGCAATTATAGAAATATAAAATATAATATAAATATGTTCTCATCTCGTGCAACTTGAAGTGCAGTCAAAATACTGCTTATTTATTGAACATCACATCTCACATAACTAATGAAATACTCATGAGTCTGATACAAGAATGATGACTATTTGACGTCAGTATATATATCTAAATATAATTTATATATATATATATATATATATAAAGTATAGTAAACGTGGTTTACTTGCGTTGCCAGGTTATAGGTTTGTATGTAAACAGGTTAATCCAATTAGCTGATTTTTAGGAGTTATCAGGGTATCTGTGTGTGTGTGTGTGTGTGTGTGTGTGTGTGTGTGTGTGTGTGTGTGTGTGTGTGTGTGTGTGTGTGTGTGTTTAGGTCATTCATTTTGCCCACTATGTGAGTATATTGACTTTGAATGAGTCAAAGCTTGAGGAAGCTCAGAAGAAACCCGCTGATGCACGGATTGATTGGATCGATGTGCTGGATGCTATTTGGAGGATCATTTTCACCATGTTTGGGCCTTGCATGTTCGTTGTATATCTTGCCTAATTTGATCATATGTTCAGCTCTGTTTGACCATATGTAAATTCATTTAGCAGTATTATGTTGATTTTTCCTCTCATATTTAGTGCTGAAGAGGGAGTAAACAGACTCCATGTGGTGCTGGTGATGAGCAATTGCATTGATTCATTCCTCCAGACAGAATCGAGTGTCATTACCATAATTTTGCATCAGACCGGCACCACAGGAGAACTAAATATGAGTCCGGAGAAACCTTGAGAACGTCAGCATTACATCAGCATTTAGTTCGTTCTGCAATCTGAGAATGTACCGACTGACTTCTTTGTGAGTCTGAATACATACACTCTCATTCAAAAAAATTATTGTGGTCGTTTTCATTTTTTTAATATATATTTAAAGTCTCTTATGCTCACCAAGGCTGCATCTATTTATTAAAAAAATATAAACAGTAATTTTGTAAAATATAATTTTTTTTAAATGACAGTTTTCTATTTGAATACATTGTAAAATGTGATTTATTCCTGTGATCAAAGCTGAATTTTCAGCATCATTACTCCAGTCTTCAGTGTCACATGATCCTTCAGAAATCATTTTAATATGATGATTTGCTGCTCAAGAAACATTTATTATTATTATCAGTGTTGAAAACAGTCGTGCTGCTTCATATTTGTGTGAAAACCATGATACATTTTTCATCAGGATATGAATAATTTTTTTTAAAACGGCATTTATTTGAAATCAAAAGCTTTTGTAAAATGATAGTTAATGTTATAGTTTACATCTTTTCAACAGTTTAATGCATCCTTGGTAAATTAAAGTATTAATTTCTGTAAAAACAAAATAATTGCACTCTGCAATTTGTAATAAAAGTTTGACGCCTAAATAAATGTTCAGTGTTTTTTAAAAGTCGGTGTAAAATGATGTATGCTCACATGAGAGGAAGACTCCAGTCATAAAAGACTTTAAAAAACGCTTCATTCACATGGTAATGAGCCGACGTCATGGGGGGCGACGTCACATGACCAGCTGAATAATACTTGCACTCTCTTGCTAACCGTCTTATTATCAGACACTTTTGCGCACTGAATAAATTAAAGAGGGCTGGCTTTGAATCGTGGCATTGATGGCCGAAACGCTTTTGCTTGATGCATGTGGCAAGTTCAAGATGACTGCCAAATCAGAGTGCACCTTTTAATATTCTAACATGTGACCCTGGACCACAAAACCAGTCACATAGGTCACAATTTTGAAATTGAGATTTATACATCATATGACAGCTGAATAGATAAGCTTTCCATTTGATGTATGGTTTGTTAGGATAGGACAATATTTGGACGAGATACAACTATTTGAACATCTGGAATCTGAAGGTGCAAAAAAATCGAAACATTGAGAAAATGGCCTTTAAAGTTGTTCGTTTATGTTCGTGATTGTGCCTCATTCACTCACAAAAATAAAAGTTTTATATATTTACGGTAGGAAATTTACAAAACATCTTCATGGATCATAATCTTGACTTAATATCCTAATGATTTTTGGCATAAAAGAAAAATCGATAATTTTGACCCATACAATGTATTGTTGGCTATTGCCACAGATATTCCCGTGCGACTCGTGACTGGTTTTGTGGTCCAGGGTGAAATCTTAACAAATTCTTAAGGAGAAATGTCCCATCACTCTGTTGTCTAGAAGATAGCCTAATGAAAGTAAGCCATGGTTTGGTTAAGTGGCTCAGATGATCACTACAGTTGTATGGGAACTTTTGAGGCCTTCAGAATCATCAGGAAGTTGTTGCTCAACTTACGGTTTTATCACCGAGGGCGTCAGGAAACAGAATAGACGAGCATGGGCAGTAACATCAACACAGATGCTGGACGCTTCTTGCAGGAGGAAGCGGAGCCGACATCGAGTTGTTTAAGGATTATCGAACAGATGCTTTTCCGGCTGTGCAATGAAAACATGCCGTTGTTCATGATAGAAATATGTTTTGATAAGAACGGCTTCAGTCGCTCTCATTGGCTGAGCTGGAGAATGGGATACTACTAGTAGTGCAGTATGTGCATTGTATATTATAGCGTTCATGTCTTCTCTTTACATTAAATAGCCAGATGACCTTCTGCAGTGTTGTTTTGGTATTATTACATACTATTATAGTATTTATTAATATTTTGAATTGGTTTTATATATTCAGTTTAGTAAGTGTTTTTTTTATTTTTTTTATTTTTATTTAGCTTTAACTTAACTAAAATAATTATTTCAGTTTTAGTAATTTTATTACTTCAACTTCGACTTATTTATTCCGTTTATTCTGGTTATTGTTATTTATTTATTTATTTATTTATTCAAAGTGAAAGAGGCTTTTTTTTTTGGATTGATTCTGTGTTTTATATCCTTAATCCCAGTAATGCTGAAACGGCTTTGATACTGTCATAAGTGGTCAAACATCATAAATCCTTGAGCTTTTCAATCCGCTCTAACTGTTATTAAATTATATTTGTACAGAGCTAAAATATTGTAACAGATTAGGTAGGCTGGTTTATCGTTAATTCAGACAGACGGACATGATTAGACTAGTTAGTTAAATGCCAAATATGTTCTTTTTGATTATGCAAGCTAATGAACAGCAGTCCTCACGATCTGAGGTGTCACTCGTGCTCATGATGAGGGCATTAACATGAACACGTTCTGTAGGTTTAATTCAATTACACCCATCCACCCATCCTCTGACATCTTTATTACTCAAACGATAACTTACATGACCTCAAACCGGCTTCATTTGCCAATTACTGTCACAAGTGAGTTTGTCGTGCTGTGATTGACAGATGTGCCGACCAATTAGAATCCCAGAGTTATAATCTGTGCTAATCCACATTGTCCGGAGTGTGTGTGTGTGTGTGTGTTGCTTAGTGTCTGTTCAGTTTGATTTTGTTGCCAGTGTCTTATGTGTCATTGTGTTTGTCATTTTTAACTAATGCTGCTTTTCTTTTTTCCCCTGTTTGTCTTTTTTTGTCCTTTTTTCCCATGCCGTCTGTCTGTCTGCTGCCAACGTGTCACAACGCACAAAATCTCACCAACACCAAAACCAACACTGCCTGGCGGACCCTTGATGTGTGTGTGTGTGTGTGTGTGTGTGTGTGTGTGTGTGTGTGTGTGTGTCTGTGTGTTCAGCATCATGCAGAGAGCAGAGAGAACCCTGTCACCACAGGTAAGAAGCTGACATTCACCTGTGTGTCATCTGTTGTGTGTGTGTGTGTGTGTGTGTGTGTGTGTGTGTGTCATCTGTTGTGTGTGTGTGTGTGTGTGTGTGTGTGTGTGTGTGTGTGTGTGTGTGTGTGTGTGTGTGTGTGTGTGTGTCATCTGTTGTGTGTGTGTGTGTGTGTGTGTGTGTGTGTGTGTGTGTGTGTGTGTGTGTGTGTGTGTGTGTGTGTGTGTGTGTGTGTGTGTGTGTGTGTGTGTGGTGTTCAGGTAAACCCTACATTATGGGGATAATATGTCCCCACAATATCTGAAATCCTAATGGGGACATTTTTTGGTCCTCATGAGTAAAACAGCTTATAAATCATGCAAAACTATGTTTATTGAAAATGTGTGTGTGTGTGTGTTATATGTTCTTACATGGCTGTTTGGTTAATTGGCTCATTAGTAATTAGTTTCACAGTTTCAGTGATGATGGTAAAATATTCAGATTTCATCTCAAACAAGCATCTCTAATGAATGATTAGCATAAAAATGATTCAGCTTCTCTTTTACTTTTTTAAATCACATTAAGTAGTGTGTGTGTGTGTGTGTGTGTGTGTGTGTGTGTGTGTGTGTGTGTGTGTGTGTGTGTGTGTGTGTGTGTGTGTGTGTGTGTGTGTGTGTGTGTGTGTGTGTGTGTGTGTGTGTGTGTGTGCTATGTACGTATTCACAAGAAGCTTGTGTTATTTCCCCTTACACATTTTCCACTGCGTCATTAGGTCATTCTTATGCAGATTTTGACGTGCATTTCATTTTTTCAGCTGAAGACGTGCACAAACACAATCATTACTGATTTACGGCAATCTTGTTGCAGTGAGAAAATTAATAATAGTATTGCAGATAAGAGTTTCAGCACAATGCCATGTAATAATTTTGCCTGTTTTGATTCTGTGCGTTGGCCACTAGAGGGAGCGCTGTACAACAAAATCTGCATCTCGGAGTCAGACGGACAGCAAAAAAATATGGCTTTTTGGTGTATGCAACTCAAAGCTATTTAATTTCTTTTGTCATTTGAAATCAAAAGAATCACAGTGTTAAAATCCATTTAAGGTGCCCTAAGAATTGGGTATAAAAAAATAACTCCTAGATTTCACAATACTTCCCCAATTAAGTTTCAAAACATTTTGTACTAGTTTTCTGAAATGCAAATGCAGCATTATCTAATTAAATATGCACTCATTTGCATACATTTCCAGAACAGAAAGCTAAACATTGGATGAAGCCAGGATTTATTTGATTGATATATTGAGTTTAAAGTTGATCTCTTTTCATCACTCCATACATTTGAACGATTTATTTCTGCGAACTCCATGAACTGCTAACGTTAGCTTGTGCTCCATCGTCCTAACTAATCTTGTTTGGTGACTTTAACATCCACATCGACACTCCCTGTTCTAACAGTACTCGTTTAAATACTGTTTTGGACCGCTTTGCTCTCTGTAATTACAACGTTATGGTTTCTGTGTGTATTCGACTGTTTGCATTATGCGTTATGCAACTGCAATCGCTCATGTCTTGGACTTGGCAAATGTCTACAGTCCATCTAACTGATTATGTTTGAAGTGACTCTCTGTTATTGTGAAGCGTCCTTGAGCTTGGGAAAGGCGCTATACAAATTAAACACATTATTATTATTATTATTATTATTTTAAATGAAATCTTCAGACATCAAATAGATAGTGTATTAAACACTCAAATGTTTTTTGGTAACACTTTACAATATGGTTCATTAGTTAACATGAACTAAGAATGAACAATACTTCTGCAGCATTTATTAATCTTAGTTAATATTAATTTCAACATTTACTAATACATTATTAAAATCAAAGGTTGTATTTGTTAACATTAGCTAATGCACTGTGAACTAACATGAACAAGCAATAAAGCTGTATTTTTAGTAACTAACATTAACAAAGATGAACTAATACAGTAACAAATGTATCAATCATTGTTACTTCATGTTAGTTAATGTTAACTAATTAACCTAATTGTAAAGTGTTTTCATTGTGTCTTTTCAGTAGACATAAACATGTAATGAAAAGCCAAATACCCCAAAATTTCAAAATTGACCAGTGCATTAAAAAAATGGGTTACCCTTTATTTTAAGGTGTCATTGTTACAATGTAATTATATATTCAAGTACTGAGTAATAATAATTAACAACATGTACTTACTATAAGGTTAGTGTAGGATTAGGATTTGGTTGAGGGTTAGTTGCATGTAATTATGCATAATTTACTGTTACTACAATGGTAAGTAGATGTAACATATGTAACAAGGACACTGTAAAATAAAGTGTTACCAAAAAAAATGTTTTTGCCTGTAGAGTATTGCCTTAAAACCAGATTTTACCCGAACAATCCTAAAAAAAAACTGTGTGTAGTGTGAAAAACAGCCACTGATTCAGCGTTCAGTTGTTTTATAAATGCATCTTTTCTCCGTTATTTTTCCACAGCTGCCTTAATGCCCGGTGATGATGCGGCGCTTCTGACCCCGGGAAGGATGAGTCAGCGTGGGAAGGAGGCGGGGCTTCACACGCCCAGTAAAGACCTGCTCACAAGCCCCTCCCTCAGCCCGGGCGTCAGCTACACCCATGGTAAGAGGACACACACACCACCACGGCTGCGGACACACGGGTTTCCCCCAGAAGTCTCTAGGGGCTCTGAAGGCTCTGTGGCTGAAACGTTTTTAAAGGTCGCATCTGCATGAGAGTGGAAATCTGATCCCAGACCAGTTCAGTTTACAGGTTACATTTCCCTGGTTACATCAGCTGTAAAGTGGTTTTGAGAGGTAAAAAAATCACTTTATTGGCATTACACCATGAACACATGAAGTGTACAGGTGGTGCAATCTCCACAGCATGATGGTATGGATAACAAGTATAGGATATATGCACAATAGACACGTGTACAGTGGCAAACAATGTATACAATACAATATTACACTATACACAGAGCACGAGGACATCTAGTTAATCGTTACAGTACAAAATATTCATTACATTATTCTAAAAGGTTTTGAAAACAACAGTAGATCATGCATAACGGGACCAGAAGCACCAGAAGCAAAGTCACATCTGATTTTAGTCTTGACTTTAACACTTTGTTGACTTTTCCAGAGCAGTTTTCCCCTGTCTAGTGTTGGTTTTCACCACTAGATGCTGCTGAAGTGTCATGAACCAGACCAGGACACACATGTGCAGCCTTTTATTGTTTAGTTTCTAATTAACACAGTTCCTAAAGTCATGTAAATCAAATCAAGCAATCAAGTTTAATAGTTGAAAAATGTCACAGAAATGTTCTGTTGTGAATCTTTCTGGTTACACTTTACACTATTTTATTAGCAAGATACTCTTTGAGCACTTCCTTCATTGACTGCAGTTTGAATGAGGAAAGCAATATATTTGTCATAGTATCCTTTCAGTTGTTATGGGGATTAGTAAACCAACATTATTATATAAAATGTTAATTGCTGAATAATAATAGCCATTACAAACTTTGTATTTAATATTTATTATTAAATAGGTTGTAAGTAGTATTTTGGATACCTTATATCTGTAATTTGAGTTTAAAAAAACTATATTTTAGCGCAAGCAAGCCATTATAGTGGAATCCTGTTTTCTTCTGTTAGTCTTTTAAAGGGGTGGTTGATTATGATTTCACTTTTCTAACTTTAGTTAGTGTGTAATGTTGCTGTTTGAGCATAAACAACATCTGCAAAGTTACAACGCTCAAAGTTCAAAGCAAAGGGAGATATTTGCTTTTAAAGAAATTGCTTTTTAAGGACTACAACAAACGGCTGGTAGAGACTACACCACATTCCTCCCGGGTTAGTGACATCACCAACCCTAAAATTTACATAAAACCCGCCCCCGGGAACACGATTTATAGATTATCTTGACAGAATATGCTAATCAATGACCAGAAGATAGTTAACTACACATAAACTACATAAATGCATCAACTAACCATTCAGAAATGTTCTGTTGCTTCTACATGTTGTCACTTCTTCTTGAGTCTCTCCATCATTGTCCGACTCCGGTTTGAACATAAAAGGCTAAAAGTTTTTGAAATTCCCAGTTCATGTGTGTGTGAGGTAAAAGGACACAAGCTCTTGAAGCTCCGCCCCCTGTGCCGGGAGCAGCAGCCCATTTGCATTTAAAGGGACAGACACAAAACGGTGTGACAATTTTAACATGCTATATAAAAATATCTGTGTGGTATTTTGAGCTAAAACTTCACATACACACTCTGGGAACATCAGAGACTTATTTTACATCTTGTAAAAAGGGCATTATACCACCCCTTTAATAAGAATCGTATAAGAAGGTCATGCTCTTCTCTTCTAGGGCTTTGTTAATGTTCCCATACTTAAAGTGTCCACAGTCCACAGTGCTGCACTTTATATGTACCATTTTGTTTTATTAGTATATTTTAATTGATCTATTTATCCTTTTTTAGGGTTTGAGAGATAATAAAGGTATTGTTTGATAAGAGCGATCTCTGATTGTAGTCCTTGTAAACCAAAAAAGTAGAGCAAAAAGGTGCTAGACCTTGACAGTCCTGTGCGGTCAATGTTCACGCTCACTGTGATGGTATATGGAGTGTCCATGTGATCGCCATAATCCCTGTGTCATTTACAGCCACACACACACACTCCAGTCTCACATCTGTACACCGCAGTTATTAATGTTTTCAGAGGATTTGGCTTTTATAATGATGATTTTAATCTGATTAAATGCACTGGGTTCCTGTTTGTAGAGTGTGTTGTGTGTTCCCTGATTCAAGCGTCGCATTTGGAGCGTCATATGTGTGGCGTGACAGTTGTTTTTCATGGTTCCGGAAGGCTTGACGCTGACACACACACACCATCACATCTGCACAAAACCTTTCAGTGCCTTCGAAACCCTCTCGCATCATGTCAGGTCTCCATAGCAACAGTAATTGCACCTCGCCATTCTTTTGAAAGCCCATTCAACCTCCTGTATATTCTCGGATGAATCGCAGCAGTTTGGGAGTGTTCTGATGATTACAGATGTATAATAGAAAGTTTCATTGTGAGTTCACCTTGCAGATGTGGGCCACGTTTCACTCAATTATTCAGTGCCGTTCTCAGCAGCAACCCGACACGAGACGCAGCTTTCTCCCGGTGAGAACGCACCCGGAATAGCATCAGTACGCCAACTGAGATGCGCACAAATCCTCTTTACTGGCCTTCTTGCTCTGTTTGAGACAAGAGCATGTGTGCTTGGCCTGGATTTATTGGATTACAGCCCGTCAGTAAATGAGGTTAATATGCACACACAGAACGCAGCTCAGCCAATCAGACGTTGCTTTTCCTAGATGTTCCGTCACTGTGGCCAATCAGACGCAGGGTAATTTGCATATGGGAGGTCAGGCGTGAGCATGCTTTTCTCATTTCGTCTACTGTCTGGGAATATTATGGCAGGTCTGTGGACCAATCAATGTTTGATCGTCAATGGAGAGGGTTGGACGTAAAACTTTTTTGTATGAATGACTTGTATATTAATCTTCCTGCACACAAGGCAAGTACTTAACTAGTGCTAGTACTCTAATGCTTAGTTAGAGTATGCTTCGTATAATTATTTCATGTTGTTTGTTTGTATAGTTATAGCCTCCTTTGCCTGCAGTGGTACCTGGTGAGAACAGAATTCAAGTTTTAGTAAATCTACTCATTAAAATGTCATAAAGTGATTTTATGGTGGAGTATTTCACCTTGAAGATGACAGATGAGATTGGTTTCTTGAGGATATTAGTTGTCTGGGTGGTTTGTTTAGTAGAATTAAATGTTGTCTGACTCATAACGCTTATTTGTTAGGCTGGTAATCCAGGCTCATAGCCGGATTGCATAAGGCTTCCAGTGGCTTCCAATGCAGAAGACTTTAGCACCATTAGTGCATCGACCAGGTCTCAAACACATGCTGTCGGAAAGCATCATATTTGTTGCTTTTTCTTATTTCATCACTCATGTGGAGTCGTATATTTGAGCTATATTCCACCAGCGTCATGAGGTGCATCCTGGGATGCTTTTTAAACAATACTGACGTTAAAATATGCTGGGCACTTGTTGGCTGGTATTTTAGTTTTTTTAATTTACAATTTATATCTTCTCTATTTTTTTGTTAGGGATGCGATGCACAATACATCTACTCTAGTGGTTATCGGCTAATTGTAGTGTTTTTCAATGTATATCGGTCAATATAGCATATATCAGCTGATATTAGATAACTGAGCTTGCTTTTTCTCCGTATTTATACAGTACAGGCCAGAAGTTTGGACACATTACTATTTTTAATGTTTTTGAAAGAAGTTTCTTCTGCTCATCAAGCCTGCATTTATTTGATCAAAAATACAGAAAAAAACAGTAATATTGTGACATATTATTACAATTTAAAATAATTGGTTTTCAATTTATTATACTTTAAATTATCATTTATTTCTGTGATGCAAAGATGAATTTTCAGGATCATTACTCCAGTCTATCACATGATCCTTTAGAAATCATTCTAATATGATGATTCATTGTCAAAGTTGGAAACAGTTCTGCTGCTTAATATTTTTTCATAACCTGTGATACTTTTTTAGGATACTTTGATGAATAAAAAGAAGAAAAAAAAATTTTTTTTTACAAATAGAAATCTTTTGTAACAACAATATTCACTACTGGTCAGTAATTTGGGGTCAGTAATTTTGTTTCTTTCTTTTTTTGAAGTAAATCAATACTTTTATTCAGCAAGGATGTGTTAAATTGATAAAAAGTGATAGTAAAGAAGATTTATATTATTAGAAAATATTTTTTTATTTTGAATAAATGCAGTTCTTTTTAACCTTTTATTCATCAAATATATTAGGCAGCCGAACTGTGTCCAACACTCATAATAAATCAGAATATTAGAATGATTTCTAAAGGATCATGTGATAGACTGGATGTCACATGTGACACTGAAGACTGGAGTAATGATCCTGAAAATTGAGCTTTGCATCACAGAAATTAATTATTTTTTAAAGTATATTCAAATAGAAAACTATTATTTTAAGTTGTAATAATATTTCACAATATTACAGTTTTTTTCTGTATTTTTGATCAAATAAATGCAGGCTTGATGAGCAGAAGAAACTTCTTTCAAAAACATTAAAAATAGTAATGTTTCCAAACTTTTGGCCTGTACTGTACATTTAGATTACTTTGCTGTCATCTAAGGATCGCGTAAACTATAGTCAACCACTCGTTACAGCCACAAGCACAGTTATACGGTTCCCTGAATCGTCTTTGTGAATAGTACAGTGGTCTGAATCATTAACCGCTCGGCTGCTGCTGACACTAATACGCTAGTTCAGTTTAACCTGCGGAGTTACTCATTAGTTGAGTGGGAAAGAGTTCAAACCGTAACTGTTTTTCTTGCGGAGATCAGTTTCGCATGAGGAATTCCCACACCTGCTCAGGTTACTACAAAAACTCTCTCACACACACTGACTGTTGCAGATAACACACACTACTGAGAAAATGAATCGAGCTCAATGAACGTAGCACAAAATAAGATACAAAGGGTTTAAGAATTAAAGGGACAGACTGCACTTGAGTACAAATCAGGTGGCTTTTTATGGAAAAGATTAACATGGTGTTGACCTCCTCGGGTGTTTTTCCACATAGTTTACTATATGTGTGTGTGGGTCAGATGGTCTGACTTCCCCCTCCACCGTGGATAAACAGATCCTCGTCCTCAGAGGAATTCCTCCAGATCTATGACTGCCGTCATCAGCGCACAGCTTACGGCTCAGAGCTAAAGTGGGCATGTTTTCACCAATCTTCGGCTAAAGGAACATCGCCTGCCGTGTTTGATTGTGCTCGCTAGCTTTACGGATTACCAGCAGAGATACCTGCTGAAGTTAGCCGTTGACTCGCCTGCCATATCACGTAATTCAGAGACACAATCAGCCCGTAAAGACTCTCCTGATGGGCTCAAGACCAAATGGCTAGAGTGTAGTAGAGTGTAGCCAAATTCCTGAATCCGATGGATGGATGGATCTGTAGATATATAGATGGATATATAGATCTGTAGATACATGGATGGAAAGATGGATAGACAGATTGATAGATAGGTCTGATACATAGACAAATAGATGGATGGATAGATAGATGGTTAGATAGATCTGTAGAGACATGGATGGATGGATGAATGGATTGAGTGATGGATGGATAGACAGATTGATTGATAGATTTGTAGATACATAGACAGATAGATGGATAAATAGATCTGTAGATACATGGATGGATGAATGGATTAATGGATGGATCTGTAGATACATGGATGGATAGATAGACAGATGGATAGATAGATCTGTAGAGATATGGATGGATGGATGAATGGATTGATGGATGGATAGACAGATTGTTTGATAGATCTGTAGATACATAGACAGATAGATGGATAGATAGACAGATGGATAGATAGATCTGTAGAGACATGGATAGATGGATGGATTAATGGATGGATGGATAGACAGATTGATTGATAGATCTGTAGATACATAGACAGACAGATAGATGGATAGATAGATCTGTAGAAACATGGATGGATGGATGGATGGATAGATAGACAGATGGATAGATAGATCTGTAGAAACATGGATGAATGGATGGATGGATAGATAGACAGATGGATAGATAGATCTGTAGAGAGATGGATGGATGGATGAATGGATTGATGGATGGATAGACATATTGTTTAATAGATCTGTAGATACATAGACAGATAGATGGATAGATAGATCTGTAGATACATGGATGGATGAATGGATGGATGGATTGACAGACTGATAAATAGTTCTGATACATAGACAGAGATATGGATAGATAGACAGATGGATAGATAGATCTGTAGAGACATGGATAGATGGATGGATTAATGGATGGATAGACAGATTGATTGATAGATCTGTAGATACATAGACAGATAGATGGATAGATAGATCTGTAGAAACATGGATGGATGGATGGATAGACAGATTGATAGATGGATGGATAGATAGACAGACAGGTCGGTAAATAGACTGGTTGGTCAGTAGAGAGAGAGAGAGAAAGAGAGAGAGAGAGGTCTTGGGTTGTTAAATGCCGCTCAAATGAAGCATAACTTCCATTCAGCACAAGATAATGAGCAATAGGCTTTGAATTATACATCCACCAGAGCATCTTAATTAGTTATGTTAATCAGGGCATCATTCACAGCCATCCTGCTGTCTCATCCGTTTGGTGCTCCTGGTTCTTTTTGGTGAGACTGTTGCCTAGCAACTTCAGAGTGACATCAGCAAGACTCTGGGAGGAATGCTCTGATTGGTTAAGATGCCCAGTGTGAATTATGATTGGAAAGGAAAAAAAGTGTTTAAAAGCCTCTTGAACTGCTTTATCCTTTACTCTGATTCATCTGGAGCTCCTCTCCAGTCCACTGACCAGAAACACTGTACGCTGTACTGAGCTTTAGAGCTTCACAGTCTGAGACCAACTCAAACTCCTGTTCGCAAACAGCTTCTAAATTGACTTGAAGAAAATCACTCCCCCCCCCCCCATTTGGATCCGAGTAGGGCTGCACGATATTGAAGAAAAAATGCGATATGCGATAACTTATTAAATAATGCGATATTCGATATGCGATAATGCTTAAAGTGTGTCAAATAACCTAAATTATCTTAAAATTATATAACCTACATACGTGTTTCACATTCTTTTTGTGGCAAGAAAACATCCCTACAACTTCTGAAAGTCAACATCAGTGTTTTACTGTAGCAGAAGAAGTGTTATTTTAACATCAGTGTAAACCAAAGGGTTTAGGGGTTCAGGAAGGCCTACATTAGGATTGTTTAGTTTCTGTTGTTAAATAAAACACTGCTTAGTTTTCACTGTATGAATTAAATGGATACTGATTCTTATTAAAGCTACAAAAGTTATTTAGACAAGAGCAGTGAGATATTTTCTCTTTGTATGTTGTTCATGACCCCAGTTATTGCAAGCCGTTGCGATATGCATATCGCGATATATACATTTGCGATATTTCGATAATTTTTATATATTGTGCAGCCCTGGATCCGAGTGTGACTAGGATTGTTTAGCACAGCTTGTTAGTGCTGTTTTCGTCATAGTTAGGTTCAGGGATTCAAACTAATTCCCCGTACTTAGGCATCTTTGACTGGCTTATGTAGATTTTATGCATATGTATATTTAATTAGTGGTGCTTGCTCATGTAGAGCTTAGGTTAGTGATTTGAAAAATACGAGCTTTAAGTATTAAATTTCACCATGTAATGTTTCTTATTGTCCGTTACTGTCCGTAATGATGCTAGATTGGAAAAGTTAGCATTGTAACCTAAGTTTGAGACTATGGTAAGTTTGATTTGGCTCTGTAACATTGTTTTAGTACAGTATAAACCTGCTTTAGTACCGTATAAAACCTTTGAGTTATATGAAAGGCTCGTGAGAGATGGATGTATATGTGGCTGTATCTTCGCCGAATGAGATTTGACAGTTCATAGTGTGATTGATTCTGTTTTCACCGGCACTGAGAAGGAGAAGGAGGCGTGAATGTGTTTTAGATGTTCAGCTACAGCATCCTTCATTAAACATTCTCTAATACAGGATCTCTGGAAGAGAGACAAGGAAAGAGAAAATCCGATCTGAGTCACCGTCACAAAAATATAGAAACATGCAATGATTCAGTCATTGAGTGAATCTGACAAAAGGCTTATTAATATGTTTTAAGAACAAGTCATATTTCTAATTATAATTTGCATACATGTATATATACTGTATGTGCTTTTGCATTTCACATTATTTTCATGACATTTAGCTTAAGCACATCAAGCACAATTTTAATTTTCATAATGTGTACAAATCTCTTTCTTAATACTATAATGGGAAATATATTATGTAAATGGAAAGTATTTATGAGAGTTTTATAGTATTGTCATCTCATTTATGCTGATTTAAATAAAACATCACGGTGTAATTTGAGAATACTGAGAATGAAAAAAAATAAAGGTTAATTTTGCCGAAAGAATGCAGGAAAAGATCAGTGTTTTTTACTTTGCTATATATACATGTATATGTACAGTATATGTGTATATGGAATACAACACTTTTTTTTGTCCTTACCAAAATATATAAAATAAAAACTATCCATCCATCCATCCCTATATATATCCCTTTATCCATCCTTCCATCCATCCCTATATCCATCCCTTTATCCATCCATCCATCCCTTTATCCATCCATCCATCCCTGTATCCATCCCTTTATCCATCCATCCATCCATCCCTTTATCCATCCATCCATCCCTGTATCCATCCCTTTATCCATCCATCCATCCATCCCTGTATCCATCCATCCATCCCTATATATATCCCTTTATCCATCCTTCCATCCATCCCTATATCCATCCCTTTATCCATCCATCCATCCCTTTATCCATCCATCCATCCCTGTATCCATCCCTTTATCCATCCATCCATCCATCCCTTTATCCATCCATCCATCCCTGTATCCATCCCTTTATCCATCCATCCATCCATCCCTGTATCCATCCATCCATCCCTTTATCCATCCCTATATCTATCCATCTATCCATCCATCCCTATATCTATCCATCCATCCCTGTATCCATCCATCCATCCCTATATCTATCCATTCATCCCTGTATCCATCAATCCATCCCTTTATCCATCCCTATATCTATCCATCCATCCCTGTATCTATCCATCCATCCCTATATCTATCTATCCATCCATCCCTGTATCCATCCATCCATCCATCCCTATATCTATCCATCCATCCCTATATCTATCCATCCATCCCTGTATCTATCCATCCATCCCTGTATCCATCCATCCATCCCTATATCTATCCATCCATCCCTGTTTTTGTCAGATTTACCCCATACATCATGCAGTCAGATCAGAATGACACTGAAAAGAATAAGAAAGAGGTACAGATCTAGTGACGAAACGGCTCTAAGCTTCTTTTTTTCTCTCCACTGATTGTCAGTGCCGTCCAAGAATCTGAGACGGGGCTCTTTCTCTCTCTCACTCTCACACACAGACGCTCTAGAGCGAGAGAGGGAGAGGGAGAGGGCGGGCTGCAGTGAGTAACACTGAGAGAGAGAGCCTGTGTGTTTTCAGAGCGCAGTTGATCAGCTGTAGTACTAGCAGCAGTGGAGTATGTCTGAGCGTGTGTACGTGTGTTTGTGGTGACTGCCGAATTACCACAGCAGCCCCTCAGCCTCGTCCTCCTCGGGGTGAGGCCGTCCTACGCCCGCCCTCATGATGAAGCAAGAAGGGATTCTGGGCCGCCGCCGGTTCTCCACCTGTGGAGGAACCATCTCAGGCCGCTCGCCCCATCCAGACGGACGCAAACTCATTCGCAACGCCTCGTTTGGGGGGTACAACGAGCTTTCTGTCTGCTTGCCAGGTGGGTCTCATCAACATCCTGGTGTGAATCAGGAAACTTTTACATGTTTTAATTCTCTGGCAGGCAGTTTCGATCACGTTCCTCTGCATTAGTGCCAGGATTGGTTACAGTGTGAACCATGAGTGTGGCCAAAGTCTATTAAGTTTGATAGTTTTGGCAACTTAGCTGTCGACTGAATGTGTGCGTTTGACTCTTGACTGCCCTCCAAATTAAAGTGCATCTATTAACTTGACAGCACATTAGCATCTGTTACTCATTGCATCGCTATCCTTCAAGTGTGTGACGCATGTCTCTTTCAGCCTTCAATAACACCTCCTGCTACATTTTTCGGTAGTCAATACTATATATCGATTTGGGTTCCATTGAACGTCTTTACTCTTATTTTAATCATTAAAGAAGAATTTATCCTAACTATGAACTCAACAATATGCCAAACAAATATTTCACTGGTTTTGTTTGATATTTTGTGGGGTAAATAAGGATAAATTATTATTTACTCGTTTAAAGAATAATAAAGTGGAGCCTAAATTGAATTGTTAATTAATTGTACTGATTTAAGTCTCACGATTAAGTAATATACATTTGACTTAGTAATGGTTCGGTTTATTTCAAGTTTCAGTGAAGAAATCGATTCAGCCAGTCTGAATTAGACTCGCTGATAAATTTGAGACTTGCCTTTATTTATATTATTTTACTTCTGCATTCTGTCGACATTCACTGAAGATTAATGTCCAAGAACTAAATCGTTCGGTTTCAGAGTTTTTTTTCTTTCTTTCTTTCTTATTAAAATAAGCCAAGCTGGTCCTGAATAAGAGCCAGTTCTCAGTTCCCAACCGTAGTTCTCAGAAACCTCATTTGATGGTTTGCATTAGGGTTGCATAAATAAGGACTGTTTTTTCTTTGTCATCTCCTCAAGGTCAGTAAATCGAGCTGTTCAGCAGAACGCAGATGTTTCTGCGGCAGCTATTGAGTAGTTTCAGCTCTCATAGTGAATTTGACTCGTGTCAGTGCGGCCTCCGCTCCATTTATCCATCATGATTATGACTTTAAGTAGAGAGGGATTCATTAAAAGCTCTTATTTACGCACACAGGCCGCTCGCTGTGCTCTGGATGCTGGCAGATGCTAGTCTTCATTTAGCATGCTTCAGAGATGGTGTTTTTATTTTAATACTCACATTTGTACGCTTACCCGGCATTTCCATTATTGTTATCCTTTTTTTAGCGTTTTAATGGAGTCCATTGAGCAGAGATTAGCTAATGGACTCAGAGTGTATTGCATTTGCACAAATCTTGTCTGCGCGTCACGTTCACCTGTGTGAAAATAGCAGAGTTCGCTTAAAGGGTAATGGCTTTGATTTAATACTGAAATCACTCAAATCCGGATTGATGGATCATTATAGTGGATAAAGATGCAGAGCTCAGCAATGGCTGCCCACTTGTTTTCATGAGTATTTTTTTGTATATTAATTTTCTCCATAAAGCATAACTAAACTGGCCGGCTCAGAAATGAATCGCATTTCTTTCAAAGTGAAATGTGTTTGCAGAATGAATAAACTTCTCATCCCATTAGGATTTATGATCAAACAGTGACATTTTGGGGGGGGGGGGGGGGGGGGGTTTATTGTGTTAATAAAAAAGGCACACAAAAAATATATAATTCATGTATTTGAATTGCATGTAAAATTGCACAGTTTAAGCTAACAAGCTAATAAACCTAAAGTGATTGTAAATTGATTGGATGGTGAAAAGTGTCCTTGGTGATCAGCTGACAAGGAAAGTTGTTTAAGAGGTGGAGCAAGTGATTATATGTCACATTTGTCAACATTTTGATGTCATATTTACTAGCAGTTACCTTTTCCTAGCCTACATAACCCTTGAACTCATAACAAACACGATTTTAACGAAGGTGAATTCAGTTGAAAACATGAGAGCGCTTGGTTTTGTCTTTAAAGGCTTTTGCTTTATCACCTAAAATCATTTTGAATAATATTTTTTACTTCCGGAACAAGTTAAGCTCAGTGTTTCACCCCTCCGCTCCGAACGAGAGGATCATCTGCACTTTACTGTATGAGGTGGCAGATTAGCACAGATGTGTGATTATTAATAGATGGCGTGCACAAAAACACAGGTGTGTTTCCCCGTCTTGGCACCTGTGTGCTGACCGGATGACTCGCAATAACACTCCATTTGTCATTATGCTGTGTAGTTGTTGTTGCGTAATGCTTTATTAAAATGATGTATGGCGCGTTGCTCGTATTAAGTGTTATACGGAATAGTTTGTCTCTGTTTCTAGACGATGCTCTCTGCCCTTCAGACGGACTGAGCCTCCGTTCGGCCGATCGGGGTGGAATTACACCCGCCGCTGCTGGTTTGCCGTAGTCAAGGACGCCGCAGGACTGTGGAAATATCAGACACGTCTCTGTCTCACAGCAGAGAGACACACAAATACACAAGTAGACCATTAATGCACAATGCTTATTAGGGTCATAAATGCACTTTTACATCAAAGTCTTGATTTTGTTGAAGTTTTCAGGCTTGCATGTTCAAAAACACCTTATTTTTGTACACATTTGACATTGTTGCAGACATAGATAAATATATATGTAGAAACCACATTCACTTGGAACGATCAGACGCTGTCATCACTCACAGTAAATATCAATGAATTTTTCACGATGCCACAACATCGCAAAGCCTTCGGTTGTAAAAACAGCCAAGATTTAAAGCGGCCAATAGATATTGTGACAATATTGTGACGTGTTCGTTCCCGGAAGAAAACTCAGGTTCAGGCTTCATGTTGGGGTTAATTTTGTGTACATTACTCCAATAAAAGAGTTGTTTAGCCGACAGCAGTGACTGTTTTCACTGCAGTGTTGTGCAGTTTCTTTGCCTGTACTCTCTGCATGTCTGACTGTAGGCACGCGTGTTCAATGTTTAATAAGCAGGTGAGCCTGCAGTGCTGTCTGACAGGAATGGGTTTTTTTGTCCATAGCAATATTTAGTTTTAAATTTATTTTCTATGTATATCCAGTCCAAGCTAGCTCTCTCTCTCTCTCTCTCTCTCTCTCTCTCTCTCTCTCTCTCTCTCTCTCTCTCTCTCTCTCTCACACACACACACTCTCTCACTCTCTCTCTCTCTCTCTCTCTCTCTCTCTCTCTCTCCTCTCTCTCTCTCTCTCTCTCTCTCTCTCTCTGGCTCAGTTCTGGCTAATGATCAGAGCTGTCTGTGAGCTCCTGCTTTATGTGTGTATTATTACTCACACAGCGTCATGGCTTATTAAACATAGACACACACACAGATGTCGTCTCTCCCTCCTTGTGGAGTGAGCTGTCACCTTCCTCAGTGGTAAATGTCTGTGTTATCCCAGACTTTATTTACAGATGAACTCAACTCACTCTGGGAATGTTAAAATGCGTTCTGCAATCCCAGTTTAATTTGCAGAGAAAACTGTAAGACATAAAAGATTAATGTAAGACATGTAAAGGTTGGTGTGCGTGTGTGTGTGTGTGTGGGTGTGTGTTTGTATTAGGGATGTTCCCAAAGCCTTTATTCGAATTGGAAAAGGCACGATACATCTATCACATGTAGATAGTAAGGAGAGATGACTGACATGATGATGTCGGAGGATTTTGTGCACATTTGATTCGTTCAAACAGCTGATTCATTCATGAATGATGTAAATGGCTCTCTTTATGAATGGGCCATTGAATCATTGGCTCACCCGATTGATTCTTGTTGGTGATATTTTCATTGGCAAAATCGATCAAGAACAGACAATATTGTGTCTAAAATATAACACAATATTAACTTATTGTTTATTGAACTGTTGCATGAAATCAATATCACATTTGCACTCATGCTTTTCGGGACATAAACTAACTAGACTTAACTAGCCTATATCATATGATTTAAATAAACGACTAAAACTCATACAGGGGCATTTTTTTTGCCCTGATATCTTGGGAATTTTAACTGCATTATATAATATATACGTCATAATATTGAGCTGTCAATGTTTTTGTTATCAAAAAATATTACAATAATGATTCAATATAATTAGACCACAACAAAACATTTGAATGTTTTAGAATTCTCATTATTGCTTTCATTTTTTATTAAATATTGCTAATGCAAGTTGTTAGGGTTTTTTTTTTGTGTGTGTGTCAAAGGAGAAATAAAACATTATTTTTCGGTTCTGCACGTCTGTTATAACAGCACTAACAAATAATCTGTTTGGTTGTTCAAAACTAAATAGTTTGCTCTCTTTTTCTGCATTTAAATGCGATGTACATTTTATCTAAACTGATACCACACATGAATTTTAAGGTCACTTATTGCTTATTGTTGATGTTTTTAAGGACAGACTTGAGGTTATAGACTAGAGTGTGTGTGTGTGTGTGTGTGTGTGTGTGTGTGTGTGTGTGTGTGTGTGTGTGTGTGTGTGTGTGTGTGTGTGTGTGTGTGTGTGTGTGTGTGTGTGTGTGTGTGTGTGTGTGTGTGTGTGTGTGTGTGTGTGTGTGTGTGTGTGTGTGTGTGTGTGTGTGTGTGTGTGTGTGTGTGTATGCATCACATGTTGTATTCAATACTTAATTTCCCAGCTGTCCCATCAGCATATTGAGCACAAGAGGAACCATTACATCTGATCTGAGAACTGCTCGTCCTTAGACCTCCATTATTCACAATGTAATCTGCCCACTTTTATCAATAGGACAGCAGGAAAAGATGGCATGGGAACAGGATGAGGAAAGTGACGTCAGTTTCAGTCAGATTGTGAAGTAAATCTGAGCCTGTCGTTAAATGAAAAGTGTGGTTAATGCAGATTTATGCGACGGCAGAATAGGTAACTAATATGCTAACAGACGAGTTATGCTGATGCTCTCATCAGCTTGAGGACGAGTGGGTTTTTCTGCGTATGATTAACATGTTTAAGAGCTCTTGGAGTGCAGTGTTTTCTGAGATGAACACAATGCTTGGCCCGGCAATCGACAGTAGAGACAAAAGACCTGTTTAAACTGATCGATGGGTCGTCATTTACATCCATCGCTGTTCGGTTAGTCCAAAAACATCAAGGAGTGCATCTTTGATCCCTGTTCATTTGGATACAGATGCCAAACAGCTTGAAAATTGTCCAGTTCTCTTAGTAAAATGCACAATTTTCCTTTATTAAAGCATCTTATGTGACTCTCATAGCATGAAAGAGTTGTCTGCTGTTGTGCCTTTGTGATTAAACTGGGTTGAAATATCTTTATAATAAGTTTTCAACAGTTCTAATCTAAATGATCAAGTTGGATCAAATTAACTATTTAGCAGATACGCAAAAAAAAAGGGGCCAATTCTCTCTCAGAAATTGCTAGTACAAGTGGCATGTTGAATTGACTATAATGGTATTTTCTTGTAAAACACACTCCAATTTTGTTTTATTTACAACTTCGAAAAGTTTTGTTTTTATGTTATATCAATGTTTTAGTGTGTAAACGCATTTACAATGTTATAGTCTTTGTCTTCCGGGGAAAAGTTGTCATCCTCAGAAATGATTTGTCCACACTCCAATTCAAATAACTTATTATTAAATAGTTAGTTAGCCAGTTGTTAAGTTTAGGTATTGGAGAGGATTAAGGGATGTAGAATATGATTAATAACATTAATATGTGCTTTATAAGTACTAATAAACAGCCAATATAATATGGATGCTAATAAGCAACTAGTTCATGTGAGAATTGGACCCTAAACCAAAGTGTTACCACTTATTTTTAAGTGCTCTCTTGTCTGAGATTGTCTTTAAATAATAATTAATAGCTCTTTAAAATGTTTGTGCCAACCCAGTCTTTATTAAGCTTTTCTATAAGGTCTTCAATCATAACTTGAATTAACTTGCCAACCTTTTTTTTATTACACTCCCAGCCAACAGTCAAGACAATGATTCTGTCAAGTAGAGATGTTATTTAAATTGACAGTTGTGCTATTCATGCCTAAGAAACTAACTAGTCTTGACAGAGTGACATTGACAGATCGTCCTCGGCCTTATCTAATGAAACCGTTTTGGTTTTTTGCTTATGATGAAGTGTTATTCTTTTTTCAAGGCCTTAGATATAGGACACGTCGTCCACCAACATCAAAACACACCAGGGTTATTATCGTTAACATTTTTGATATATATAAATATATGATTTATTTTGCGTCATACAGTACAGGTCAAAAGTTACGTTTCGTACATTACGTTTTTTTATATTTTTGAAAGAAGTCTCTAATGCTTATCAAGGCTGCGTTTATTTGATCAAAAATACAGGAAAAAAAACAGTAATTTGTGAAATATTATTACAACTTAAAATAATAGTTTTCAATTTCAATATACTTTAAAAAATAATTGATTTCTGTGATGCAAAGCTGAATTTTTTAGCATCATTACTCCAGTCTTCAGTGTCACATGTGACATCCAGTCTATCACATGATCCTTTAGAAATCATTCTAATATTCTGATTTATTATGAGTGTTGGACACAGTTCTGCTGCCTAATATATTTGATGAATAAAAGGTTAAAAAGAACTGCATTTATTCAAAATAAAAAAAAATTTTTCTAATAATATAAATCTTCTTTACTGTCACTTTTTATCAATTTTACACATCCTTGCTGAATAAAAGTAATGATTTATTTCAAAAAAAGAAAGAAAAAAATTACTTACCCCAAATGACTGACCAGTAGTGTATATTGTTGTTACAAAAGATTTCTATTTTTAAAACATTTGCTGCTTTTTTTTTTTTTTTTACTTTATATTCATCAAAGTATCCTAAAAAAAAGTATCACAGGTTATGAAAAAATATTAAGCAGCAGAACTGTTTCCAACTTTGATAATGAATCATCATATTAGAATGATTTCTAAAGGATCATGTGATAGACTGGAGTAATGATCCTGAAAATTCAGCTTTGCATCACAGAAATAAATGATAATTTAAAGTATAATAAATTGAAAACCAATTATTTTAAATTTTTATAATATATCACAATATTAAAAAAAATAATTCTGTATTTTTGATCAAATAAATGCAGGCTTGATGAGCCGAAGAAACCTCTTTCAAAAACATTAAAAATAGTAATGTGTCCAAACTTTTGGCCTGTACTGTAATATTTATACGTTAAACATGATGATTCCTGCTACACCGTTTATGTTCAGGTGATGTTTAGGAGCCGTTTGTGTCGTTCAGAGATCAGATGAAGTAGCATGTGTGCAATCTGTCAAAGCAAATGTGTGTGTTCAGGTAATTCCCTACATTGTGGGGACAAAATGGATAGTAATACCAGAAATCTTTAATCTTATGGGGATATTTTTTGGTCCCCATGAGGAAAACAGCTTATAAATCATACTAAATGTTTTTTGAAAATGGAAAAATGCACAAAGTTTTCTGCGATGGGGTTTAGTGGTACATTTAGGGTTATAAATATCATTATGTCTATGCAAAGACCCCATAAAACGTGTGTGTGTGTGTGTGTGTGTTCCTCCAGCTGTTGTGAATCTCTGACTCACAGCATTCAGAGGTGTTGTTGATACAGCCGTCACTGAGATATTTTCCCAGGGTCGTGGGACTGAAATAATCTCATATTTTGCTCTAATGGAAAGATGTAGCCTCTAAGTGCAGGTCTGGGATCAGATTTTATACCTTGGTGAACATTTAACATTGACCAATGCAGGGTTTTTCGACCAGTGTGGATGAGAAATGTCTCTTTTTACAGTATAAACTGCACTTTGTTGTTTATTAGCAACACGTAACCTATCTCAAGTTAATCATTAAGACTTAAGGTCGTATCAAGAATAGTGAAATATCACTGGTGTTTCTACCATGAGAATCCTACATGCATATGTGTTTGTATATAGACATATTATCTTTATAATAATTGTAAATTACTATTATATATTAAAAAAAAAGTATTGTATAACATGACGTGTGATATATTTGGTGATACATTTTACACAGGTTAAGGAAAGAAAGGGGGAAAAAAACAAGAACAAACACAAAACACAGTGCAAAGAGGATCCAAAGCCTTTCAGTATTTTATATTTTTATTTGATATATATATATGTTTATATGCCCAGTAATCTAACTGGCTAAATATCAGCCTAGCTGGTCGAGTCGAATTACAATGTCTTGCTTTTTTGCAGGTTTTGAACGAGGCAAAGAAGAAATCCTGCCTCTGAAAGAAGACTCCTCACACTCCATATCCAAGAGCAAGGTAAACTCACACTCAGACAGGCTCTTGTTTACTCTCCCTTCCCATGATCCTCTGAGGGCTGGAATCGGATCAATGTGGGTCGGCTGGTCCTCTAGCAATCTTCAGCCCTTGTTTATTAATTATACATAGCGAAGAGCATCTCAGAGGTGATGGGGGGGATGGGGGGAGGGTGTGTGCATTGATTAGCAGCGCATCAGAAATTACCCTCGAGAAGATGCTGTTAACATCCAACACTCGGTAATATGATCAAATTGCTTCAGAGCCATGCAGGTTTTCGTAAGGTTTTGTAGGCGTAGGCGTGCCGCCACATCCAGACAGACCGTTAATACAAACACTCGCAATCCCTAATAAATCCCAAGTCGCAGATCCCGTCAAACACGAGAGCCGGATTGCAGAAGAGCGTGAGAGCGACGTGAGGAATTAGCTGATATCTTTCTAACCCTTTCAAAGGCGTATGTAACCACTGTTCACGTAAAGATGTTTCTCCTAATCGGCTGTGAAAGGCTTCGGTATGAAATTAAAAGACAGATCTTTACCCGAAACCAGGGTCCGAAATGAAGTTTTGACCCACCTGGCAGGTGATCTGAGTAAATGTTCAGACTTGAAGTGCTTCTTACTGTTCATGAAACTGTATTTTGCATTATTTCTTTTAAAAAAGACACTACTTTTCCTTTGTATTTTTCCAAGAAACATTAAACATTTATATTATATTGTATTAATTATATGATATGTGTGTAGTAGTGTTATTTTAGTATCATGGAGATACTGTTATAATTTTTGTATATTTTTATAGTGCTGCACCCATGCCATCTTATTATTAAATGACAACGATTCACCTTATGAAATTAACTTGATGCTTCAAATTAAGATTGTATCAATTACATCTTTACACCAGTAGGTGGCGACAAGCGACTGTTAAAAAATCTGTTTGTCATTAAATCGTTCAATTTAGAGATTCGTTCAAAAGCACAGATTCATTCAGTCTTTATGAGTGAGTCATTGAATCATTCGTTCAAACTTTTTTCTTTTCTTTTTTTACAAATAAAAAAATTGAATTAATTACCGGTAGATGTTTTTTAAATAGACTGCAGCAATAAAAAATTTGTCAAAATCCCAATTAAATTACATGTTATTTTCTTTAGTGGTCTATTCAGAATCGTGGGAGAATCGTGATCTCTATTTTAATTTGATTTTTAAACAAGTTTAAATTTTTTTATGTCCATATAGTTTTTGTGTTTTAGTTTATTTATAGTTATTTTGATACTTCAATTAAAAAAAACCGACAACAACTTTATTTCAGCTAGTTGCCAAAGTAAAATTTCGCTTGGTTTTATTTCATGTAATTATTTTATTTCTAGTAATGAATGTTTTTTTTTTTTATGGTTTTGGTTTTAGTTAATACTTGTATGTGTGCATGTATAATGAATTATGACATTTATTTAGGCCAAGCTAAAGTGCAGCTCAAAATATCATGATTTAGAGCATGCTGTGCTAATTACTAAAGTCTGTGTTGGTTTCACAGTCGGAAACCAAGCTCTATAATGGCTCAGACAAGGACGTATCTGCGTCTGGAAACAAACTTACAAAGAAGGAGTCTCTCAAGGTACAGCCACACTCATTAATGGCACCCAGAGTTTCACTGTGTTTTTCTTGCATTATGTTTTGAGGACTGATGACCAGTAATTGTGACTGTGATGCTTGTTCAGGTGCAAAAGAAGAACTACAGGGAAGAGAAGAAACGCGCCACTAAAGAACTGCTCAGCACCATCACTGATCCGTCTGTCATCGTCATGGCCGACTGGCTCAAGGTGTGTCATTTAAATGTGTTTATACTTATAGGCCTTTTTTATACTGGAGGTTTCGGTGTGGAATCAAGTTAGTTGCATTGAAAAAAATGAGTGTTTGCGGTACATCTGCACAATTAATCGTTAAAAGATTGCAGTCTCGATTCAAACGCCCACACGATATTCATAAATGACAGCGATTCGGCGATATGTCCATCACAGTACCATCACAGCAAGAGCAAATGTCATGTATAGGAATGAAACAGCCTTTTCAACCACACAGAATCATTCAAATGATCACAGAAGTACTGGGATAAAAATGTATAGATAAACACTGATAGTGATAAAAATAGAGCAAATCATCTTTTGAAAATAACTTGATGCTTCAAATAAAGGTTGGATCAGTGACATCGGTACACCAGTAGGTGGCGACAAGCAACTGTTAAAAATGTATTAGTAATTGAATCATTCATTCAACAGATTTGTTCAGTCTTTACGAGTGAGTCATTGAATCATTCACTCACTAAAATTTTTGTTCAATTACACTGCAGCAATTAAAGGGGTGGTTGATTATGATTTCAATTTTTTACTTTAGTTTTTAGTGTGTAATGTTGCTGTTTGAGCATAAACAACATCTGCAAAGTTACGACGCTCAAAGTTCAAAGCAAAGGGAGATATTTGCTTTTAAAGAAATCGCTTTTTAAGGACTACAACAAACGGCTGGTAGAGACTACACAACATTCCTCCCGGGTTAGTGACATCACCAAACCTAGAATTTATATAAACCCCGCCCCCGGGAACACGATTTATAGATTATCAAGACAGAATATGCTAATCTATGACTAGAAGATAACTACACATAAGCTACATAAATTCATCAACTAAACATTCAGAAATGTTCTGTTGCTTCTACATGTTGTCACTTCTTCTTGAGCCTCTCCATCATTGTCTGACTCCGGTTTGAACATAAAAGGTTAAACGTTTTTGAAATTCCCAGTGCATGTGTGTGTGAGGTAAAATGACTCGAGCTGTTGAAGCTCCGCCCCCTGTGCCGGGAGCAGCAGCTCATTTGCATTTAAAGGGACAGACACAAAACGGTGTGTTTTTGCTCACCCTCAAAAAGTGTCAATTTTAACATGTTATATTAAAATATCTGTGGGGTATTTTGAGCTAAAACTTCACATACACACTCTGGGGACATCAGAGACTTATTTTACATCTTGTGAAAAGGGCATTATACCACCCCTTTAACATTTTCTCAGAACCTCTAGTAAATTACATGCTATTTTATCTAGTTGTCTGCTCAGAATCGTGATCTCTTTTTTTTTTTTTAACAAAATTGTTTTGATTTTCAGTTTATCCGGAATCGTGCGGCTCTAGTCTGCGTTTTGGTTCTATGGTTCACAAATAATATGACAGCAATTCGGCCTAATTTGCAGCAAAAGGCTTTGATTGGAATACAATCTGCATAAGTGGTATAATGCATGTCCATTTACACACAAATTATCTCAAAATTGTCTTATTCTTCATTGAATCTCACGTAATTCATCCACACCAGACAGATGCAAGTGCTGTACTATTAAGTTTTGGTGGTAAAACCCAACAGAACAAAAACATGATTAAAAAGTGAACAGCACTTTTCATTTTGACGTCTCCTCTCCTCCTCAGTCTTTACATCGCTGCAGGGGTAAACCACTGATTTTAATAATCACAGTGACACTCGCAATGATTAAACCAATGTTATAGTATGCAAAAAAAAGACCTGCAGGGACAGGAGAAAGGGAAGTTAAAATCGATCTAAGGTCCGGATCAAGTAATCAAACCACATCCTTAAAATGACCTCCAGTCTCATATGAGCCCGTTTTCTCTCTCTCTCTCTCTCTCTCTCTCTCTCTCTCTCTCTCAGATCCGTGGCACGTTGAAGAGCTGGACCAAGTTGTGGTGTGTGCTGAAGCCAGGCGTCCTGCTGATCTATAAGACCAATAAGAACGGCCAGTGGGTCGGTACCGTGCTGCTCAACGCCTGTGAGCTCATCGAGAGACCGTCGAAGAAGGACGGGTTCTGCTTCAAGCTCTTCCACCCCCTCGAGCAGTCCATCTGGGCCGTCAAGGTACGTGAGACAACTCGGATTAACCTGAACCTTTTCGGATTTGCGTTGTTTTGCATTATCGTTTGAAAATTAAATGTTTGGAGTAGACATACTGTCACGATCACCAGTGAGAGTGGCCCTCGATTACCATCAGACGGTGCTCCACCTCAGAGTATCGTCACTCTAGCAAAGACTACATTACCCATAACCCACTGCACAGACTATCAGCCATGATTGTGTTCAGCTGTTGCTTGTTAGTTTCTGCCTATATAAACCTGGTTAATTCAGTCACTCTAGGTCTTGTTAGTTTGTAAGTACTGCATTTCTGAGCCTTGTTCCCCGGATCTTTGTTAATTCTGTTCCCCGGATATAATTGGTTTTGCCTTAGCCCTGGACATTGTCTTTGTTTGGACTGCTCATCTGTGTTTCGACCTTTGCCTGGCCTTTGTGTATGTCTGTGGATTAACCCAGTGAACTGCGTTTGGATCCTCAACCCTCGAGTCTCGGAGCAGTTATGTTACACACACCTCTAATCTTTGAAGTGCCAAAAGAAGTTTTATAGGCATACTAAGACAAAAACATATAATCTAAATATAAAAATAATCTAATATAAAACATACATTAAATATTTAAAAACTGTTAAAAAGATTGGGGTCTGGAGTCTCTTATTGCTCACCAAGGCTGCATTTATTTGATCAAATTATCAATTACAATTGATGACATTATCAATGTTAAAAACAGTTGTGCTGCTTCATATTTTTGTTGAAACCGTGACACATTTTAGTCGGGATTCTTTGATGAATAGAAAGTTCAAAAGTACAGCATTAATTTGAAGTAGAAACATTATAAATGTCTTTACTTTCACTTTAATGTGTCCTTACTGAAGTAAAAAAAAAATCATACCGTCCCAAAACTATGGACCGGTAGTGTATAAAAGAAATATAAAGTGTATATAAAAGGAAAAAGCTATGAGAATGGACTCTTTCATATTAATAATATTCTTTTATTAGTGTAAAAAGTGCCATTTGGAGAGTTGGATGAAGTGTTTATTGTGTTTGCGTGTGTCTCAGGGCCCTAAAGGAGAAGCCGTGGGGTCTATCACACAGCCGTTACCCAGCAGCCACCTGATCTTCAGAGCGGCTTCAGAATCTGACGGTGAGACACACTCAACACACTGACAAAACAGAGCTTTGTATTTTACTGCGGCTTCAGTCTTTCGCGTGATGTGTGCAGGCCGATGTTGGATGGACGCTCTTGAGCTGGCTCTGAAATGCTCGAGTTTGCTGAAGAGAACGATGATCAGAGAGGGCAAAGAGGAGACGCCACAGACCGCAGAGCACTCGCACATCAACTTCTACAGTCTGCTGCGGGCGCACAATATGCAGGGCTTTCAGTAAGAACACATTAACACTCTGAGCTGTCATGTTACAGGGCTCTTTAGATTCATGTTTTATTCAGCATTGATAAAAACTGACACTTCATGAACTCGCATATTCATTTTTAATGACGGACGATCAGCGGCAGAGTGCCGTGACATTTACTTGGAAATCTTTAGTGAGAGCTCAGTCTTGGCTAATATGATAGCAGATAGTTATTTTTATATTATGGCACACTAGAAATATGATAACCAATATGATAGAAATATGATTAATAATTAATTTCCATTCATTTTTCCCATAGGGATTTAAAAATAGTCTTTGTCAAATAGTTTGTCAAATTTGTCAATAGTCAAACTTTGATTTGAAGCAAAAACGTATTTGATAATCAGACTAAAAGATGAAGGTACAAGACTGCGTGGTTAACGGCTTTAGCGAGGACAAGAACTACAAAAGAAAGCATTGCGATGACATTAAAAAAATATATTTAAGTTTATTGCAAAAAAAGAAGGAAAGCATATCAAGACCGTCATGCTTTACAGCTAACGAGCTCTTTTTGCGTATTTTGCTTGTTGCAACCCACTGATTGGTGGAATTTTCTGTACTGCATCATGGGTAATGTAGTTTTTCACCACAAATTCAGCTGGTAAACATGATTATTTTAAAAAATAAGTTGAAATAATGCGGTCTGACGGCTTCAACAAAAGCCTATACAATCGATTAACAACCTCTTAGCTCACAGTAGGTCTGTCTTTAAAGATTTATTACTTGTCGTCAAAAAGCATTTTCTCTATTAACCCAGTTTTAACTTCCAGAATTCAGCAGTTGGACTCTATACGCTTACATTGACCAAAACTGGGGCCGGTTTCACAAAGATAGACTTTGACCATGGCTTATATATAGTAGATAGTCAAGACTTCAGATAGACATCTAAATCAGACCGTTGCACAAAGCACTTAAGACACTGTCTATCTTAAGTAGGACTACACTGCAGTGCATTCTGGGTAAAATAAGACACTTTTCAAAACAAAAAACATGGCGGATCGAGTAAGCGCGTTCAGCCGCTCAGTGCAGTTTACCCCAGCGCATAATATGTGTTTGTTGGAGGAGTATAACAGTTACAAGGACATTTTACTTGGGAAATTTAGCAGAGAATGTAGTAACAAGAAGACATTTTTAAAATATGAGCCATTTTCCCTTTTCTTTTGGCTGTTTGTAATGTAACTGATTTTATTGCTGGTTGCCAAGGTAACAGAGTCTTAGACCTAAGTTAGCCTTGGGGTAAGGTGTCTAATTTTTTTGGTCTAAATTAAGTCAGTCTTTATTTTTGTGAAACAGTCTAACTTGCATTAGCCTAGTCTATGAGCACATTTACATTTACATTTACATTTACATTTATTCATTTAGCTGACGCTTCTATCCAAAGCGACTTACAATTGCTATATATGTCAGAGGTCGCACGCCTCTGGAGCAACTAGGGGTTAAGTGTCTTGCTCAGGGACACATTGGTGTCTCACAGTGGATTCGAACCCGGGTCTCTCACACCAAAGGCATGTGTCTTATCCATTGCGCCACTACCACCCCATTTGTCTAACACTATAGACCGGTCTAAAATAGCTTTGTGAAACCGGCCCCTGATGTAGTCAGCGCATCACTAGTCACCGTTTAATGCAAGTCCTGTGTTTGTGTACTAACTGAGAGTTTGCATGATCCACCAGGTTTAATGACAGTGACCAGTTTAAGGATCCAGACCTGTATTCTGATAAGTCGGACCGTGAGAATGAGCAGGAGCAGGAGGAGTGGGAAAATGAGGTGATGGATAAAAGTGAAGAGAGCGACAGCGACACGTCGGAGCGACAGGAAGACTCGTACGTCGACATGGATCCCAACGAGGCGCTGCGGGAAACGCCGTACATTGAGCAGAGCCACGAGGAGCTCGGAGAGGTGCGTGTGCGAGTGAAGTCCGGCTCAATGCAATCCCTCATTTAAAAAACACTGTAAATGATGACATTATCATGATGAATTATTGTTTGGCTCGAGTGGAGTGCTATTAATGCACAGATGCTAACACAATATTCAGACGTCTATTTTTACAGCAGACAGCTGGGGAGATGAACAGAAAGTCTGTGGTGGATATGACACAATCTGTTCACTCAATCTGTGTGTGTGTGTGTGTTTATCAGGCTGGTGAAGCGGCTCAGACAGAGACAGTATCAGAAGAGAATAAATCTCTGATCTGGACTCTACTGAAGCAGGTCCGGCCCGGCATGGACCTGTCCAAAGTCGTTCTGCCCACCTTCATCCTGGAGCCACGATCCTTCCTGGACAAACTGTCCGATTACTACTACCACGCGGACTTCCTGTCGGAGTAAGAGAACACACACACACACACACAGGCACAGTGACATTCAGAGTATTCAGATGGTCCTTTATATTCCCAAATAAATCAGAAACTAATAAAATAATTGAAATAAAGCTGAATGAATGTATATTAATGTTTGTTGAAAAACTGAAATGAAAATTAGAAAGTGAAATAAATAGTTGAAGCACTACTAAAACTGAAATAAAAATAATGCAACATATAAATAAAGTAATAACAATTAATAAAAGAACACCATAAAATTACAAAATGAACCTAACAATTAACATCAATATCAATTTGAAATATTAATAACTAGTAGTAGTTTATGAATAATAATAAAAGGACAACTGGTTACAAATCTAGTGTTCCAAAAATGTGCATTGTTAGGTTCGACTTAAAAAATATATATTGTGTTTTTAAAAAAAATTCGTTGTTCTAAAATTAATTTAAAAAACATTAATTGTGTTTAAAATATATATATATATATATATATATATATATATATAATGTGTTAAAAAATATATCGTTTTTATTTATATATTATTTATATAAAAATTATTTAGGATAAAGTGGGACAAACATGTCGACTAAATAATAATCCAATTAATTAAATGACATTTATTCATATTAATAATAATCACAATATATTGTTTATTATTGTGATTATTATTATTATAAATAAATGTGCTTTATTTCATTGGATTGTTTGTCCACATATAGTCCTCAGTGTGAAGGCAAAATAAAATGTAAAAATATACATAAAATCAGATTTTAGTTTGTTTCATCAAAGACGCTTCATCATAATTGTCTGTGTTTTCTGTCATCAGAGCGGCGGTGGAGGAGAACGCTTATAACCGGATGAAGAAGGTGGTCAAATGGTACATTTCTGGATTCTACAAGAAGCCAAAGGTGAAGCCAGATTCACTAACAGCCATCAGGCGTCTCAAATCTGTCATTTTACTTGACATATTTTCATCTTTTCGACACTGACAGGGTTTAAAGAAACCGTATAACCCCATTATCGGAGAAACATTTCGTTGTTTGTGGATCCACACCAAGACAAACAGCAAAACCTTCTACATCGCAGAGCAGGTAAAGCAGTGACATACACTTTGATTCCAGTTAGTATATTATTGAGCTACACACCAAGATAACACACATGTTGTCCTCCAGGTATCCCATCATCCTCCAGTTTCAGCCTTTTATGTCAGTAACAGAAAGGATGGCTTTTGTCTCAGCGGTAGCATCCTGGCCAAGTCCAAGTTTTACGGTGAGACAGAAGATACACTCTATTAAATCGCATGATTGTGTATAACACACACGTCTGATCGTGAGTTTGTTGGTGTTTTGTAGGAAACTCGCTGTCGGCCATCTTGGACGGAGAAGCCAGGCTGTCGTTTCTGAACAGAGGGGAGGATTATGTGATGAACATGCCCTACGCTCACTGCAAAGGTCCGTCTGCGCACACGCACATACGTTAATGTGAACTATGACCCGTTAGCACAGCTAACAGTCACACGGCACGACTAACCCTATCCCCGTTGTCTTCTGTAGGGACACATCTAGGTATGTTTACATGTCTAGTAACTCGTTTGGACTGGTTTAGATACGTGTGCAGTGTCCAGGCTAGATTTGGCATTTTAGTTAGAATATGACGGTTTGGTAACACTTTATACAGTATATCTCTTAATAATAACAAGAAAAACAGTAGCTCATTATGTAACGCTTAACAGATCTTTAGCTAATGTACATTCAAATAGTTTTTAATTTATATATATTTACCAAAGTGTGTATATTTTATTATTTATATCATAAATCATTCTTATTCTCTCTCTCTCTCTCTCTCTCTCTCTCTCTCTCTCTATCTATTTATTAATATATATATATATATATACACGTTAATAATAATATATTTGTTTAATATTTAGTTATATGTATTTATGATTTATATTTATGTAATTTACTTGTAAAATTATATTTGTAATGTAAATATATTTATAGAATGTTAATTATTTATATATATATCATACATTTAGAATATTTATTTTATATATATATATAATACTTATTTTTACATATTTTTAATATGATTCATAATTATTATAAATATTGTAATTTATAAAATTATGTAATTATAAATATTTATTAAAATTGTGTGTGTGCATAATTGTATTGTATTTGTCATGTATATTTATAAAGATTATTTATTTATTTATTTATATAATGCATATAGTAATACATATAACAAGATTATACATTTATATATGTTTGTGTGTAAATACATTATAACAATATTATAAATTATTTTTATATAACTATTAAATACATATTTATAACAGTATTTTAGATATAGTATGCATTTAATAATATACTTTTTTCATATTTGATCTGTTAAGCTTCAATAGTAATGTAATGTTTGTTAATGTTGAATTGTTATCATAGAGTGTTACCAAAGACCATCTCCTGCAGACTGAGGTCTGGCTTAGCAAGCGTCATGTATTACGGCTGTTTGTCCAGAAACGTGATGTGCGTTGTTGGTTTTTTAAATTAATTTAATTTAATTTTATTATTATTATAAGAGAACCTGTGCAAATAAAATAAATCTCAATGTCCTTGCACACACACACACATGGGTTTATTCACTAACAGTCAGATACACCTTTCACTCACACAGATTAACACACATTCTGTGTCTGTGTCTCTCAGGGATCCTGTACGGTACTATGACTCTGGAGTTGGGCGGACAGGTGTCCATCACCTGTGAGAAGACGGGCTACAGCGCTCAGCTGGAGTTCAAACTCAAGGTGTGTGTGTGTGTGTGTGTGTGTATGTGTGTTCATGTCAGTGTGTTTTTGAGCTTTTGTGACATTTAGAAGAACAGTGGGGCGCAGACAGAAAGGCCACAGACATCACATCCGTAACACATCATACTAAATGCCACACTGATAACGACATCCACAAATGGATGATGCTTTATATGACCTGTTTCAATGGCATGACTGATGTTTCCCCGTCATCTCAGCCGTTCCTTGGCAGCAGTGATAGTGTCAATCAGATCAACGGGAAGATCAAACTTGGGAAGGAGGTGCTGGCGACACTCGAGGGGCACTGGGTGAGTAGTGTGTGTGTGTGTGTGTGTGTGTGTGTGTGTGTGTGTGTGTGTGTGTGTGTGTGTACAAAAGTAACAAGAAATCAACTGTAAAAGTCCTCGCACGTTAAAAAATAAATACAACCTCACGTTGTGTCAATCACGTTTACACACTGCCTCCGAAACTTTCATCCGTCATAAAAAAAAATGCGTTTTTCGCATCCGTAACGAGCATTTTGAGAGGAGTTTTGACAATTCAGAGCCACCGAATGACGAATACGAAAAACGCATACGAAAATTTTGGACTCGGTGTGTAAAGACCTTGAAGGTTACATATAAATCCCAAAATGGTCTCTTTACATGTCAATCAAACGATTTTTAATGTCAAAGTGAGCAGTTTTTGGCCGGAATAGTCTAAAGCATGTCTAATACATCTAAAGCAGGGTTTCTCAAACTCGGTCCTGGAGGGCCACTGTCCTGCACAGTTTAGCTCCAACCCTGATCAAACACACCTGAGCAAGCTAATCAATGTCTTCAGGATCACTAGAAACTCACAGCTAGGTGTGTTTGATCAGGGTTGGAGCTAAACTGTGCAGGACAGTGGCCCTCCAGGACCGAGTTTGAGAAACCCTGGTCCTAAAGCATGTGGTTTAGCCATAACTAATGATTTGAGCAAATCGAAATGTCTTTTGACCTGGAACTAAGGCTTCTTAGAGCTCTTTGAGATTCAGACTGTCATTGTGTGTGTTTTCTACAGGACAGCGAAGTCTTCATCAACGATAAGAAGACGGGTGAGATGGAGACGTTCTGGAACCCAACGCCGGAGCTGAGGCAGGACCGACTGATCCGAGGCACCGTTCCTCCTGAAGAACAGAGCGAGTTTGAGTCCGAGAGGTATCACAAAACACTGCTATCTGAAGTCTGGATGTTCTGCGTGAGCGTCACAGAAAGAAACTCAAAGATCTTCTTTACAACCCGCCAAAATAAAAAAAGTTCGGTTTAACTTGAAGAGATTGTGACATCACTATTGGACACTATTGGGAATATCAAACAGCTTTCCTATTTTATTATTTTAACAGTAAACCATACCCGTCAACACTCCTGTTTTCCCTGGGTTTCTCCCGTTTTTTTAGCCCTATCTCCCGGGAAACTCTTTTTTGCATGGCCCAAAACTCCATTATGAATAATCGGACCAATATGTTTGTCTAATGTTGACCAGTTGCCAGATCTTGTATTAAATGCATTATATTCACACAATCCACACATCATATAGGCTATCATTTCAACCAGTTTGTCACCTCAACCTGGCAACCTATAACCCAGTTGCACAGTCGCGGAAAGTTTAACCAGAAAGCAAGCCGATAGATATGGCAGGTGAAGGCGGTGTCCCCGCAAAGAAACCGAAGTACAGTTGTAAATTTCAACAATGTTGGACGCATCTATATATTTATAGAATAGCAAAGTAGGCCTAATCAATATACAAGACTGAACCACATAGATGTGAGATATAAAGGCTATCATGATCATTTTGCCAACAATGAACCATGGATTTGTTTAGTTTATAATACGTTTTATTTTTAACTTAAACAAATACAACATATAACATTCAAAACTCATCGGCTTAGACTGCATTTGAAGAAAAATAAACACAACAGTTTTCTGTAGCCTTTATTCAATAGAATTAGGCTTCTAGCGTTAGAATGTTCTTTCCAGTGCAAAAAATAATATTTTTTATTAGACAACATTTTAAGGAAGTGTAGTGCAAATATCTTTATATAATTATACTTCCATTATAGTTAACTTTCTTTCCAGTGCAAAACAATAATACATAAAAAAAACTGCTAATAAAGAAAATATAAAATACTGCATTCAAGCAATATTTATATTTTTGTGCTCTTTTCTTTTTCGGAGGTAGTCATTTTTACATTTCCCGCTGTTGTCACTTGTCGTCATCGTTGCTACGATACGTGACTCACAATGACTGAAACGACCAATTAAAAGGGCATTCTCTGATGATGTTCCAAGATGTTAAAAACGTTACGCTGATCATAGACGAACAGGGGGAGAAATTAATATCTACCGCACCGTCGTTTTTTTTTCTTCTTATCATAGCCTACAAATGTCTTCGTTCATAGTCTGACATATATTAGAAGCTATGTGTCTGTCATGGATTTGCACTGAATTGATTCTCAAAAATACGGGACGATTCCGTATTATACTGAACGGTTGGCAACCCTAGCAGTAAACCTCTGTTGTACATACATTTTTAATTACACTTTAAAAGATTAATAAAATAATGTTTTATGCCTTTATTTGGTTTCCACCATGTTTTAATTAATACATATGTATTAATTACAACCCAGAATTTCTAGATTTTTTTTTTTATATATATATAAATAAATTGTTAAAGTTTTATTAATTAAATTGGTTAGACATGATTTTTATATTATTCAAATTTAATTAAACTATTAAAACAGACACATTTAATAAAATAACAAAATAAAATGTTAAAATAAAACTGATTTAATAGGGCCCTAAAAATGTTTTTTTATTTTTTATTTTTTTTTATTTTAAGCTTTAAATTTAATTTTACCATTAAAATGGAAAGCAGAAAAAATTTAAACGAAAAAAAAAATCGGAATCTGGGGAACGGATTTTTCTAATGCTCAGTGACATGGTAAATAACAAATAGTTTCCCGATTATGAAAAGGAACACATTTACAGAAGTGTTTCTGTCATCTTCAGGCTATGGCAACATGTGACACGGGCCATAAACAACAAGGACCAGACGGAGGCGACCAATGAGAAGTTCATCCTGGAGGAGGTTCAGAGGAAGGCGGCACGCGAGCGCAAGGCCAAGTGTGAGGAGTGGATGCCCGCGCTGTTCGAGCAGGACCCCGCCACCGGAGAGTGGCACTACCGCTACGCTGAGTAAGCACACATTTAGATTTCATTACGATTCATTCAAGTGATGATGTATGCCTTCAACTGATTGCCACTGTGTTTGATGATGAATTTATATTAAATCGTAAATCCAGAAAAATTAAATCACAACACGGAATTTTTTTTTTTATTAAATTATTAAAATGTTAAAGTTTGATGAATTCTAGTGATTAGACATGATTTTTGTGGATTAAATTATATATATTTATTTTATTTATTTAACTAAACCATCAAAATGGAATGCAGAAAATTCGAATGGAAAACAAGGAATTTGGGGAAAAATAAAACTGATTTTATAGGGCCCTTAAAATGTCATTTTTGTTCAACAATTTTTTTTTATTATTAATTAACTTGTTAGCTTTTTGTGAATTCAATTGATTAGACATGATTTTTGATGATTAAAATTAAGTTAATTTATTTCAATTAACCAAATGGAATCCAGAAAAATTCAAATGGAAAACACGTAATTTGGGAAAAATGAAACTGATTTCATAAGGCCCAAATTTTTTTTTTTTTTTTTAAGCTAAGATTGAATTGAAGCATTAAACCAGATCTGAGAGCAGTTCAGCCAGCGCTCACTGTTGGTTTTCTAACGCACGCTGCCCCCTGCTGGACAGGAAGTGCATTGTAGCGTGTCCCGTTTACTGTGAGGATGGTGTGTTTCTCTGTGTCCTAGCACTCGTCCGTGGGATCCGCTCAACGATCTGATTCAGTTCGAGAAAGACGGCTGTATTCAGACCAAAGTGCGCCACAGGACGCCTATGGTACGTTCAGCCAGTGTAGTTAGTCTCAGTACCCAGCAGGGCTCCCGGAGGGACAATTACCTGAGCCAGGTACGTCCTTCTGTCCCCACCTTTCCCTCCTTCTACCCACAATCCCTCTCTCTGCTTCCATCTCATCATCGCCTGCCGTCGCCTGCGCTCTGTCCATTCTTCAACCTACCATTCACCGTTCTGCAAATGCAACCAATCATCTGCTGCCTGACCTGGTCACATGACCACTCTGCTTCATTTTCAGCTTTTGTTTTTTCTTTGTGCTCTTTGGCGTTTGCAACTGACTCGCATGCGTGCCCGTGTGATTTTTCTGTTTTCTGGTTTGAAACCTTTGAAACTAGGGTCCAAAATGAATTGTTTTGTGAATCTTGGGATTTTGTATAAAAATAAATAAATGTCCACATTTTAAATCACATGGGATGGAAACAATATTTTTTGTGATGTTCTGAAATCTTAGATAAATAATAAATATAATAATTAAATTCATGCTTAAATAAATAATAAATGTTGTATTAAATAAAAAATAAGTATAAATTAAATTTGAATAAATAATAAATGTAAGATTTGAAAAAATAAGTGTAACAATAAAATTGATTGTGTTTTCAAATAAATAGAAATATGAAATAAAATAATAATTAGAAGTTACATTTTCATTATTGAATTTGCATTTAAATAAATAAATGTAAGAGTTAAATACATAATCTAATAATAAATAGTTTGAAATTAAATTGACGTTTAAATAATAAATGTTGTAATAAATGAAGGGTGAGGGAAGTAGAATGAAATATATACGTTTAAATAATAATACATTTAAAATGTAAACATTTATAATAAATGCAATGATAAAAATGATTTTAAATTAAATGTGCTTTCAAATAAATAGTAAATGTAATAAATAAAATAATAATTAGAAATTAAATTTGGAGTTAAACAAATAATAATAATAATAAATTAAATAATTAGAAATTAAATTTGGAGTTAAACAAATAATAATAATAAAAATAATAATAAAAATAATAAATAAAATAATTAGAAATTAAATTTGGAGTTAAACAAATAATAATAATAAATAAATAAAATAATTAGAAATTAAATTTGGAGTTAAACAAATAATGCATATAATAATAATAATAATAAATACAAATTTGAAATTAAATTAGCATTTAAAAAAATACATAGTAAATGTATATAAACTGCATTTGAACAAAGCAATAAATGTAGTAATAAATGGGGTTTTTTAGGTTTTTTTTATTGAAATTTCCAACTTGGATGGAAACAAATATGCAAAATACAGCTTCATGGCCAGTATTAAATATTTATGGCTGGCAGAAAGTTCATGTTGGACCCTGTTTGCAGCCTTTCAAAAAATATCTGAGAATCGCATATATAATTCAGACTGTCATAACCACAATATAAAGAATAAACTGTGTGAATGTCCGGCTCTCGTCTGCGTGTGTTTCTGCAGGTGACGGGACCAAAACGGAAACACAAGAGTGATAAACCCAAGAGTCCTGAAAGTGGCTGCTCGTCTCCGGAGCCGGACCGACAGGACTCGTCAGGCAGCGAGAGTACGTCACACACACACACACACACACACACACACACACTCAAACATGCCACAACCTAATCATGGTCTTTTCCTTCAGGGCACAAAAGCAAACACAACAGCCGCCTCCGGAAGAAAGGAACAGATCTGAGTGAAATCCAAAGTGCCATTGAGTCGATCAGAAAAACCCAGGAAGACATTAACAGGTGACGCCGAATCTCTAATACACACTTACATCACAGTGAACAACAAGAATATTCACCTCTCTTAACACTGCATCCAGGAGCGTCAACGCCCTGAGGAGTCGAGTGGCGAGTCAGTCGACGACGGAGAGCTGGTTCCTCACTCACAGAGATTTCGCCATCATCCTCTTCCTCATCTTCGTCCAGGTCCTCCTCAACTTCATCTTCAAGTAAACGAGTCCAGCGGGAGACCCTTCACTCCTTTAGCACCACCTCACCATCACATTCGGTTTTCATTCGTTCCGTTTTTTTATTTTGATGAATTCGTATCGTCGGCTAATATCGAGCCGTGGTTGAAGTGCATTGTGGGATGTTTTAGAAATGACTGTTTACTTTTATTCTTTCAAAAAGAGGAAATTTCTTCATCAGCCTCCAATGGTTTTTAATTTATTTTAGCACTGTTTTTTACCCCTCCGTGAGCGTAGTGGAGGACGTCAGTCAATACACACACTCAATGGGTGAATATCATCAAATCTAGGTAATAAAAAAAATATTGATATGATATTTTCATGACTAATAAGCACATTTCACCCCAAATTCTCATGACTGAAGTGCAAAAAAAATTCGTTACTATAATATAATCCCCCAAAAAATGAGATATTATTAAGTATTTGTACGTGATGGTATTTATTGTACTGCCTTTAATTTGTACTGATTTAAATAAAATTTGCGTATGGATGCATTATAGCAATGAGAATTTGGAAATGTTATGAAAGTGAATATGTCTTAATGCATTTTAGTCCTAAAACTCAATGTTTTTTTGGGACTGAAATGTGACCCGAACACCCGAAATATAAAACTTTAAAGGTTCAATATTGCTGATGTTACTGGTATTTTATGAACATTTTATTAAAAGAATGAAGGACGTTGTGAGTCGAGGTTAAATTTTGTATTATTTAAAAACTGTTCCGGGAACAATTTCATTCTGAATCTTAATTTTTTTAACAGCACAGTGTGTGTGTGTGTGTGTGTGTGTGTGTGTGTGTGTGTGTGTGTGTGTGTGTGGATCCTGCATTTCATACGTTCGTTAAGTCGTGTTTTGAAGGTAACGATGTTTAATTAATTTATTGGAAGGATACTGGGAGGAGCGCGAGCGTGTACAGTATCTCAAGCGTCACATTTTAATATTACTCGGAGGAAACAGTAGATCTAGGCGTTAGTAAACCTGTAGCAGGAAATACTGTTGCGTACTTTTTGTAGTTGCTTGACTCTTGTCTGCCAATGTTACATCAGACTAGATGTACGATTAACAAGCCAAATAGTCAGAGTAGATTAGAGCGTTAACGTCTCATCTGTATATAGTAAAGAACCCATTTCCTTTTGTACTTCTAGAGAAAACGTGTGTTAGCCAGACGCCGTCACCCATAGCCCCGTCACGTGTCTTCGTTCGGTCACCTGATCACTTGCACAGCGTCCAATCAGATGTTTTGAATGTGCTCACATCAACAATAACTACTAAAAAGAAAAAAACCACGTGCCTTTACAAGCGGGTCCTGCAGCCGGAGTCTGAGGGATTTACACCCGACCGTTTAATTCCCACCATCGTTTGTCTTTATTTCTCACTTTGGAGTGAATGTGCCATACTCTCGATCTCGGAGACGTGTCCGGCTCGGCGTCTCACTGTGAGTTTTAGATTTCGTCCCGGAGCTCAAAGCTGCCATAGATCTGCCATCGTCTGCCACCAAACCAGGGATCAAACTCCATGTCACATGCACTCTGTTCAGTGTTCGTCTCCACACTTCCGGCTTCTAGTTGAGATCTTTGTTGGTTTTGTTCACTTTTTTTCTTTGTTCACCCCAGGCTCTTTTTACAGGTTTTTACTCCTGCTGATCCATGTTGTTGTTGTTGTTGTTTCTGTTCTTGATGATTTCCTGCTCTCGATGTACAGACTTTACATGCTTTATTTGTATTACAGAAATAACTTCCTGTAAGTTTATTGTCACCTGTGACATATCACCAAATAAATGAAAAAGACTGTACTATTGTGTCTCCTTCCTTTGCACGACAGTATTGGTTTTTATTAAATTGGTTTTGTGTAAAAGTTGTTATAGTTATTTATTTTTTTCATATTCAGTTAATTTACACACTATCATTGGTTTTCAGTTTATTTCAATTTCGTTGTATTTATTTTTAATGTACTGATTGCTATCATTTAAACATTTTTTAACTGTGTTAAATATCAAGTCTAGTGGGATTGCTTATATTTGGTTGTACAGTTTTATAATTGAACATTTATCAAAATTAGGCCTTTTTTAGTTCGTTTTAGAGACATAATGTTTTTTCATGCGTATATGAGTGTATTTCTTTTTTTATTTTAGTTTGTGTTATTTAGTTTAGTTTTTTATTTTGCTTTTAAGTATTTTATGCACAGTCTAGTGTAATTGCTTTATTGTAGTTTTAGTTTTAGAGTCATAAAAACATTTATTATTCGTATTCCATTGAACTAAAACCCTGTAATTACTGATACCGTTTGGTGTAAATGATATATTAGCGGTATGTGTGAATATCAGGTGTGTTCACTGTATCTGTGTGACGTTTTCAGCAATGCTGTGTCATTTTAGATGCGTTTCCTGTAATAGCCAGCAGAGGGCGCTTCAAGACTTCAGTTCATTAGCGTGGAGTAACCAATCAATTAAAACAAAAGAGTTAAATAAAATATAGAATTTATACAACAGTAAATTCCAGTTCTTCCAACAAAATAATTTAATCTAAAATCAAAATATCTTGTGCATTTATTTATTTAGTAAATAGTTGTAATACGTGGGATAATCTAAAGCCAATAATCAGTTTGCCAAATCCCTGCAAGTAGTCGGTCAACGTGGCGGGGATTATTTTTTTAGATAAAGGTAGATAAGTATTTTCGGCATTGTGGTTGAGTTTATAGACGTCCGATGTAGTTGTTTTGGAGGGTTAATGGGTTGAATGCATTTTCACGAACAGCTGGAGCCATCATTTAATCCACATGTGTGCTGATGCATGCTGGGACAGCAGCTTCCAGAGCGGCGGGCCATCTTCCCACCTGTCACTGAGATGTCGTCATAACCCTGGAGAGTTCACATGATGATGTCATGACCCTGGTGAGTTCACATGATGATGTCATGACCCTGGTGAGTTCACATAGTGATGTCATAACCCTGGTGACGTCACATGGTGATGATGTCACCATGTTTTTGGAGTGTTTTTTGTAATTTTTGTACTTTCTCATAACCACAAGAATAATTACTGGGTTAGAAATGTGAGTGTTGTTGTTCATCGAATGGCCCTTGATAAACGAACACAAAGAATGAATCACGCCGTTCATTCTGACTCTATTGTCCACACAAAGCCTGAAATGCGTGAAGTGGATTCCTGATTTAGACACCGAGGGACTCGGAGAACGATGGCGCTGTGTGAGTGAACGTGTGAAACACACAGGTGACAGACTGTGCTCAGACTGATCTCGTTCACTCATTTCTGACGTCTCAGAGGGATCAAACCCAAGCTCTCTTTCTCTTAATAAAAGTCATTTATTTTGGGTTCGGATGCTTCCTTGGATATCAAGAGCGTTCCATCAGAAGATGAAATCCCACAATGCAGCAGTAGATCTAAATGTGGGATGAAAGCTGAGCATTAATGCTGCTGGATCCACTTCTGTTACAAGCTGAGCGGATGTAGCTTGTGTGTCACTGGTGAGTGACTTTGTAAAAACACCTCGGTTTGTGCAAAATCAGTGTGTTTGCTTTATCAGGCTGACGTAAATGTGTGAAATAAGAGCGCTGGAGCTGTCGTGAGCTTTTTCCTCAGACCTGAAAGTTAATCTTCACTCAATTATTAATAGCGAGACGAGAGAGACGTGGCACAGAAATGCGGGTTGGGTTGATCTCCGCTGTCACGCCTGTGAACCCCCGTGAGTCTGTCATCTCGGAATCTTTGCCAGTCCAATAAATGGATTTCCTCCGCATCCATATTTGGAGCTCTCGACTCATTGTCTCCAGTGCCACCGTTGCTAAGAGACCGTCTCCGACAGCATCTCGAGATGTTGAGGCTTTGGTCTAATCCTGCAGGACACGCAGACTTGAAACAGACCGAAACAGCTTGTCCGCAGACGCCTGCACGTGCTGAGAGAGAGAGAGAGAGAGAGAGAGAGACATGCAGAAGTGTTATGTAATCACATCACACACACACACACACACACACCCATACATGCAGCCCTGCAACTTCTGTCATATGCTTTTTACATAACAGACCAAAATACACCAGTCATTTTATATCACACATTTTATATGATAATCTTTTGGAAGTTCCAAATCGAAATAGATTTTTTTTACATATAAAAATCATGCTTTTCTATGTATAATATTGCACTGAATGCACTTTGATAGAGAGAAATTGTAGCACGCATTTACGCCTTTTAAAGTTGTTATATAATCACTAACTATAACCAAATGCACAAACACACACTCGCAAATGCTGATGCATGCTCTCAAGACCAGGAAAACATGCTCTCACCAGCACAAAACACACTTTGGCTCATACATTATAAAAAGTGTAAATCTTTAAAAAAAATAATTTTATATATATATATATATATATATATATATATATATATATACATTCTCATTGCAATCTGCTGTGAAATTTCATTTAGTCAGCCTCATATTTGGGATGACAGTCGAGTCTTGGATTATTTTGTAACAGTCTAAACATGACTTAAAAGTTTTATCTATTTTTGTACTTAAAAAAACACATTATTTACACTTATTTAACACATTTTGACATGAAAAATCATTTTAGATGCATCAAGCTTTAGTTTATTTGTTCATCTCTGTCATCATTATATCGCACTGAATTATGTTTTAAAATGACAGAGTTTTGATTATAAGCATCTAGATATAAACGCTTACACGAGAACGATGTACTAAAACGGAAAAGTTTTTCCTCTTGCGTCACACGCGTACAGACGATGACATTATCATGATGAAACGACTAAAAGCGCTGTATTCTGCTGCCGGGCCAGTAGATGGCGACGTCACTACATGCCCACAGGCTGAACACATCATACGCATGCGCATGATGTCACAAATTTGCGTTTTTTGTAGTTTACACAGAGATGATAACGGTTTCGTTTTCAAAAACCTGCACTTTGAAACCTTTTTAAAAAAGATTGTGTTTTCAGGCCCTCAAAACACCCTGTAAAACACTCGTGTAAATGAACGACCAAAAACGCACACAATATATGAAAAAAGTGTTGTGTAAGTGTCGTGTAACATATTATTGTTATTATTAAGTGCCCCTCAGACATATTATTGGCAGATATAGCAGTGGTCACTGATTTTTCTATGCATTTTTATGTCAGTAGTCTGTTATACTGCTATAAATATCTCATTGATTTACATTACTAGCTATTAGAATTTCATCTTACTTTCTGGCCATATAAATATCAGCATCTGCTTGATGTAACGTGTTTGTTGTGTTTTGGTGTTGTGTTCATTCTGTTCCCTGTTCTACTGTGTTCCCTAGTTAGTCTCCATAGTTGTTCATTTCCACACACCTGTTCCCGTTCACTGTGATTATGTTCACCTGTGTTTCCTTAGTTCTGTATCCTCTATATCATCAGTGTTAAGGTCCTTGCACACTGAGTCCGAAATGTTCGCACGTTAAAGAATAAATACGACACGTTTACACACTCCCTCTGAAACTTTAGTCCGTCATAAAAAAAATTGGATCGGGTTCGATTTTCTGCGTTTTTCGCATCTGTAACAAATATTTTGAGAGGAGTTTTGACAATTCAGAGCCACTGAAAAAACGCATACAACAATTTCGGACTCAGTGTGCAAAGACTTTAATGTGGTTGTGTTACTATATTCTTGTGTTTTGTTTTGGATTTACTAAAGACTGTTTTTGTTACGCACTCCTTTCGTCATTTCTTCACTACAGCCATTCCTGACAACCAAATTGCATATTTTTTTATTAAATTAAAGGCATTTTTCTCCACAAGCCATAAAAGCCTGATGTTTCAAATATGAAACTCACCAAGAAAACAGATAGAAACTCTCTAAACACAAAGTCTTAAGGTTAAATGAACTCTTCCATATTAAACGAGAACAATTCTGATTATATTTCATGTGTTTTCAGGGTTAGTTGCATCATTTCAGAACAGACCTGCAACCCACCAACATGTGTGGCATTCAGAGATCCAGGTCACCAGGTCTGACCTCTTCTGTTTCTGACACTGAATAGAGTCCTCCGCACATCCACGTCTCTTAAACAGGGGTGAGGGTGAGCGCTGGCAGAGAGAGCGCTGGCTCAGCACAGTTTTTATCCTAGCTGGAATCGCAGCAGATAAAAGAAGTGCTGCAGCCGAGCTCTCTTTCAGCTCCGGGATTAAAAGAGCATTAACACGGACGTCTGTCACAATAGCGCTCTGCAGCGTGTGCACGCACGCATATACTTCAGTCTGTGGTTATTAAACATATATCTGACTGCGCTGGGCTCTTGTGATGGTTATAAATAGCGGATGAGTTGTTAAATGAGGTCATTATTAGCAGCCAACAGCGGTTTCGTACTCATAGAAATGAGAGAAGGATGTGAAGCATCCTCCATTTTGGTAAATTGAATAACATGGAGGTGACTAAACCACTTTTGATTCAGTCATGCTCAATTATCCCTGTCAGCCTCATCTAATTTCCAGAAGCTTTTTGCTTAGGGTTAGTGATTTGAACACAAGTATTAAAACTTTGTGCAAAAGACATGAATGGTTCCTCATTCAACAGTGCAAAGCTTGACATATGAGATAATAATGCATTTTCTAGAAGCTTATTGAACCTAAAGTTTGCATATTTGTGTTATTTTGAGTATCATATTTGATACATCAGGCCATATAGTGGTATAGTGAGAATATGGAGCTCAAACTCGAGGAAAAACACCTCAATTTTATTCAGAGGCTTAAAATAAAACATGCCATTTTTTAGCTGCAGATGCTGATATTTATATGACCGGAAAGTAAGATGAAATTCTGATAGTTTGTAATGTAACTCAATGAGATCTTTATAGCAGTATAACAGAGTACTGACATAAAATGCATATAAATATCAGTCTTCATACTCTATATCTGCCAATATCTTAGTAAAATGATATTTAAGTGCTTAGATCAAAGCTCTGTAGTTTTAAAACATATAATGCAATGCAATACAATGATTGAGAGATGAACAAATAAACCTTCCTCAAAAGCCTGATGATCATATTTGATACTCACAGATTTTTCACCAAAAAATAAAAGATGTATCAGGTTAACCTAAGCTACTTCAGTCCAGTAAGTGTTCATCTTAAAATGTAAAATCCTTCTTATGTTTACTTTATAAAAGTTAGTAAAGATTTCACAGCAAAAAAAAATACTGAAGGTTGTACAAGGTTGTGCATTTGTGACCCTGGACCACAAAACCAGTCACATGGGTAATTAAAAAAAAAAAATATTGAGATTTATACACCATCTGAAAGCTGAATAAATAAGCTTTGCATTGATGTATGGTGGATATGTATTGAATAATATTTGGTTGGGATACAACTATTTGAACATCTGGAATCTGAGGGTGCAAAAAAATGGAAACATTGAGAACATCTCCTTTAAACTTGTCCATTTATGTTCACGATTGTGCCTCATTCACTCACAAAAATAAATGTTTTATATATTTATGGTAGGAAATTTACAAAATATCTTCATGGAACATGATCTTTACTAAATATCCTAATGATTTTTGGCATAAAATAAATTTTTTGTATTGTTGGCTATTGCCACAAATATCCCTGTGCGACTTATGACTGGTTTTGTGATCCAGGGTCACATTTGTACAATCCCACTAAAGGCCTTTTACTTGATAAAAAAAAAATATAAACTATCAATCAGACGACAGAAGGCATGTAAGATTGTGTGCAACGGGTTTATCTGCAAAGCTTTGATCATGTTGATCATTTAGAGGCCTTAGATATTTGTGCATCAAATATGACACAGAAGGCTTTGTAAGGTTAAGAGATCCGAGTCGTATCTTGAGACGGCAACCTTTACATGGCTGAGCAATACTCGTGTTCAAATTTATGTCAAGGTGAGCCAAAATGACTCAAGATCCAAAAAGAGTCCCTCGTCTTGTGAATCAGTCATGTGATCTCTCTCTCTTTGAGTTGCATGCTGGGCTTTTTTGTGTTCGGTGAGTGAATTAGTGTGACAGAACAACCTGGTTTGTTCATTTGGCTGCTGACAGTGACTCGCTGTACCTTCAGCTCTTCAGAGGACACACGGAGACTTGAAGGACAGCAAAGCGTTCTCCTGTGTCACTTCACATTCGTCTCTCTCCCCCGCCTTTTGCTTAGGAATAGAGAGAGAGTGGGTGAGCCAGAAAGACACAAAGAAATAAAAGAGAGATCCACAGAAGAGGCAGATTCTGGCTGGCACAGACAAGATGGCAAGAGAGAGCGAATCTCCATGGGGAGCTCGCATAAAACCCACAATATTGCACATTATGCCCACCTAAAAGAAGAAAGAAACTCTAAATCTGAATACATTTGTTCTTGAGCATGCTCAAACTGTTACGGCTTGTTGATTAAATCAAGCTGGAAGACTCAAAATGAGAGTTTTGTGGCATTTAACATTAGTTGCTGAGCTTATATAACTATATGCAGAGCCATATGGCTCTGGCTATACGCTAATGCATTTTTTGTGTTTTATCATTTAATGTATCATATTTCAATATTTTTAGCAGATGCTCCATCCTTCTGATCAAAATACCTTTCAACCACAGACTTGAGGCCCGTACACACCGGGACGAATATCGGCGCGCGTTATTCGCCAGCGTTTTTCAACGCGTTTTTTGTGTTCACACCCAAGCGATTTTCGCTGACGATGAGCCGAGTGAACATGCAAATTCATTCCCTGACATTAGATGGCGCTTAATGTAAAACAGAAATACAATACCACTCCATAACAGTATATACTCTGCAATACCACTCCATAACAGTTCTCTTTTATCAAGATTTTTGTGTTTGAGCGCCCCCAAGTTGTGTTTTACTGTAACTTCAGAAGCTCCAGACACGTGAGCAAAAGCGCCAATCTCATTGGTCGGATAGTTTTTGACGCGGCGCGTCAAACCAAAAAAACGAACCCGAGGCGTTTAAAAAAAATTACGCTTTTACGCGTGGCGTTTTTCGCGTCGGTGTGCACATTGGCGCCCTTTGTTTAGTCACGAGGCGTTAAACGTCGGCGAATATCGCGCGCGAAATTCGTCCCGGTGTGTACGGGCCTTTAATCACAAACTTAGTCAACAAAAATATGATTTTTATCCATAATAAACTATATTAAAATGCCACCTTAGTAACTCACAATCAAATCGGCCCAACATTCAAGCACGTTGCGTCGTGTTTCTCCTGGTTTTGCTCTCATTTTTGAGTCAGACAAGAGTCAGTTGACTCAGTTCAGCGATTCTCCAACCGGATCACTGAATCAGTGAGTTGTTCACTCGATAGCAGCTGCAATCGGATCATTCCACCTCGCGAATGAATCGTTCAGTGCGTTGTGTGAACCGATCCAAAAGATTCACCAATAAAAATCGACTCGAATGAATCGTTCACGATTCGGACGTTGCGATCGCGTCTCGATTTCTTCCGTTCGAAATAACGAGGAACAATATTTTCTAAATTGTAAAAAGTTAACTATTAGCCTTTACATTTGCAATATAATAAAGTAAAATTTTAAAAATAAATAAATAAAAAAGTAAAAATGGCCTAGCCTACTCATAATCCCCTCATCTTCAAAAACTACACTAAAAAAGTTGATAAATATTTTTTAATCGACAAAATTGCATATTTTAAATGTCATTTTTGTTAAATCTTGTATTTAAAGAAAATCTGGTATGATTGTGCTTCCACTTGATCCATTGATTTTGATGATATTGTTCCCAACAGTCATTCAAGTACACTGTGACATTAGCATGCTGTGCAGGGAACGATTATTAGTCTATTAATTAGTCCATAATTGACACCACAGAAATGTGTTAAATCAATGTGGACTGTGGGCTAAAGGAATTATTCATGACAAACAAAAGTGTGAAGGACTCTTTGAACGGTGATGCAGCTCTTTCATGCTGATGCTGACAGCTATTTTCAGAGATCTCCATATGGCTGCTGCGGATGAGCTCTGTGAGCTGCCTCTTCAAATACATCTGTGCTTGTCAAGCAGATTTAGTGTGGTATATATGATTGCTTATACTTTACGAACAGAACAGACCTCCCTCACCATTAAACTGTAGCTTATTTATTATATTTGTGGTGTCAGCTTTAGTTAATTATAACATTGACTGTTAGAACTATCAGTCTTTAAAACAGTCTTATACGAAAAAGGAAGTTAGTAAGTGTGTATGAGGTCAGTTTCTGTGGCGCAGGAACTTCTACTGGCAGAGCTAGAAGAGTGTGAGAGTGCAAAAACGAAATCTGCATGAATAAGTGATGAGGAGGTTCTGGCTGGTGTGCAGGTTTGACATCTAACAGCTTCTACAGGGGAAACACCATCTGAGACAGCACCCGTCCCGAACCCTCGCCTGTGTTCACGCTTGTGTTCCAGCACACACTGTTTACCTCGTTTATCCACTTGAGAAAGTCAAGGAGGAAAGGCCCACACTTTCAAAACTTTTGTGCATTCACTCATTAACGAGAAGTTATATGGTTTTAATTAAAAAATATTAAGTTATGACTGTGTTATAAGCTTACGTTCCACCGGGAATACAAAAGGTGTATTATATTTTTTTTAATGCATTAGGAGGAGGGTTAATCTATCTGTCCATCTCATCTATCCATCCATCCATCCATCATGTTGAAAACATTTTACCTGGACAATCTGATACTTTAATTCAAACATTTGGGGTACATAATACTTTTATATTTATGATCACAAATCTATCTATCTATCTATCTATCTATCTATCTATCTATCTATCTATCTATCTATCTATCTATCCATCCATCCATCCATCCATCCATCTTCTATCTGTCTGTCTATCCATCCATCCATCCATCCATCCATCTTCTATCTGTCTGTCTATCCATCCATCCATCCATCCATCCATCCATCCATCCATCCATCCATCCATCCATCCATCTTCTATCTGTCTATCCATCCATCCATCCATCCATCTTCTATCTATCTATCTATCTATCTATCTATCTATCTATCTATCTATCTATCTATCTATCTATCTATCTATCCATCCATCCATCCATCCATCCATCTTCTATCTGTCTGTCTATCCATCCATCCATCCATCCATCTTCTATCTGTCTATCCATCCATCCATCCATCCATTTTCTATCTGTCTGTCTATCCATCCATCCATCCATCCATCTTCTATCTGTCTATCCATCCATCCATCCATCCATCTTCTATCTGTCTATCTATCTATCTATCTATCTATCTATCTATCTATCTGTGTGTCTGTCTATATCTATTTTTCTATATCTCTCCATCTATATCTATCCATCCATCCATCCATCCATCATACTTTTATTCAGCAAGGACACATTAAAATGATCAGAAGTGACAGTAAACGCATTTATAATGTTGCAAAAGATTTCTATTTCAAATAAACACTGTTCTTTTGAACTTTCCATTCATCAAAGAACATGATTATCACAAAAATATTAAGCAGAGAAACTTTTTTTCAGCATTGATAATAAGAACCATTATTAATAATTTAGCGGCAATAATAATTGAGCATCAAATCATCATATCAGAATGATTTCTGAAGGATCGTGTGACACTGAAGACTGGAGTAATGATGCTGAAAATTCAGCTTTGATCACAGGAATAAGTTACACTTTACAATATATTATATTTAAAATATATTCAAGAATGTAGAAAAATCATAATGATTCCAAACTTTTGATTTGCGGTTGGTTTGCATGCTCTTGCACTCATATGTTTTTTTGTAACAAATCCGTGGCAGTCAAAAATGGCGCTCTTTGCATGTTATATTTTGGTGGTAAATCCCACGGGAGGAATGCTTCAGTATAACAGAGACACGGCATCTCCTCCTCTGGAGTTGCAGTGGTGAACAGATGCTGCTAGAGTCACATTAATGACACTGACAAACCAGCTAAATGTATTCCTCATGTAAAAGATTTGGCCTCTCAAAATAGCAAGGTATATTTTAACTGTGTCCAATCCGCTCTTATAGCCTCTGTAACAGTGATGTGTTTCCTCATCTCTCCTCTGGCTCGACAGGACGGGCATGTTGCCATGGTGATGGCGCAGTACCACAGTCCTCCAAATGTACTAAGATTATCCCATGGTCCCGTCTGACGGGGGGGATCCTGTTTACGCTCTAGATCTTTTTTGGAGGGCACATGCATGCCATCTTTCTCGTTTTGCTTCTTTGCAGATGCATGAGAGCAGCACTTCCACACCTCCCACCTGCAGTGCAATAAAATCCCCTGAAAGGTTTCAGCAGGGGGTGGATGATGGAGACCGTCCTGTCGTGTTTTTGCAGTGGCGCTCTGTGTCCCATGTTTTGGTTGCAGTGGAAGACACTGATCTTTAAATGTCCTGTGCCGGGAGACCGCTGGATTACGTTGCAGTGAGGGTCATGTGACAGTGACAGATCAAACACAAGGGTTCTGCTGAGTCTGATATTATTGTACCTGATGTGCTTCATCCTGCAAATACCTTGTGGTCAAATATTTGACCCACAACCAGGTCATGTACTGTACAGTACAGTACAAATCAACCATCAGCATCATGTAGTTCTCATGCTTGGGTCATAAAACATCTCTGGACATATCTAGAGAATATCACTGCTAATTGTTTATATCATGTATCTTCTTTAAATATTATGCATGCATTCCTTTCATTTACTCAACCCAATGATTTATGTAAAAAAAAAATGTCATGTTTACTATATGGCTCTTGAAATTGCAAAAGTTGTTGCCATAATGCTTTATTTATTTTGTTATTTGTTTTTCATTTTCATCTATGCATTTGGCAACATATTTACGTTTTCGGAAGACAATGTGTGGCGCTTCAGAAAAATTCTAAATCTAGTGTGTATATATATATATATACTAAAACTATATATGTGTGTGTGTGTGTGTGTGTGTGTGTGTGTGTGTGTGTGTGTGTGTGTGTGTGTGTGTGTGTGTGTGTGTGTGTAAATCAAGATTAGAACATTTGATCAAAGGAATACTTAATAGTACACCCTCAAATCTCTGATATTTTACTGCAGCAAAAACAAATGTGAAAGATGCAGTGATATTTTCATATCATTGAGATATTATACGTTTTGTAATCATTTGAATTTTTATTTATTTTTTTATTCAAATTTTTTGTTTTGTTTTTTTGTGCTTTTTCAAATGTATATATAGTTTTTATAAATGTGTATTAATGTCTATATAGTTTTTATTATTATTTTTTTCTCTTTTAGTATGTTTCCTTGTCAACTAGCTGTAAAAAATAAATGTAAGTTTTTAACATATCTTATTTGTTGAAATCACTAACCTGAAGTATGAGGCTCAGCAGCACTAATCTAAACCAGCCAGTTTTGCTCAGGTGTTTTGCACCTATTTTTATGTAGGTCTGGGTGAACACCTGTCCTTGCCTCCACGGGCTGCTTTTGGTTATGTAACTCTGTCACTAAGTTACTGTGTGTGTGTGTGTGTGTGTGTGTGTGTGTGTGTGTGTGTGTGTGTACACAGATACAGCTACTGATGGGTTAACTGTGTCTCTGTCATTGCATTAATTTTTAAAAACTGTGGGTATATGTCAAGCTCCTCTTACTGTCAGCAGGAAAGCGAGCAGCAGGGTTGAAGTCTCAGCGCTAGATGATAGTTACAGAGAAACAATAAAAGGTGAGAGGCCGACACGCGCTTTCATTCTCATGCGCTCGGACACTATCAGCTCAGATGTTCAGTTAAAGGGAGACTTGTTCATTTCCATCATCATCTGCTCACTCAAATGCAGCACACGAGTCATATAGACTATACTTTTATGATGCTTGAATGGTCCTTTTCGAAGCTTGACGGCTCTTTCATCCCATCCACTTTTATTGAAGAAAGCAACTATTCCTTTAAAAGACAGATTTTGTTACCAGAAGCCAATGAAGCGATGCGAAGTGATCGGTCTCCGATGCCAGTCTGCAGTGAACTGTGGATGCTGATTAAAGGTCATGTGTAGGTTATTAAATATCAGCAGTCTCACCGTGAACATCCTCCCTTGAATTAATAAAAGGGCTAGTTTTTCTCAAGATGATGTGATGTGGACACACTTACTGTGAAATGATTTGAATGAAATGGCATGAGGCATTGAAGAACTTTCTATTATAGCTGAGCTATCTCTGTCTTCATTTGTACATATTAAAAATAATTATAGCTATGCAATTATATATGAAAGGATGTCGTGCAACTCTTTTCAGGTTTAAATAATTGCTAAGCTGCAATATTCTGGCAATCGTCGTGAGAGTCTGTGATCTAAGATTCTGGGCTCATTTGCATATCATAAGCTGATTAAAAGGCCAATGACAATGTTAGATAAATAAAACATTATTATAAGCACATAAATAAATTGGTGTGGACTGAGTGTACAGCTTTACTGATCTTTAATATTATCTTCTTCTGTTTCAATGTTGCATGCATGGTGATTTTTTGCAGTCCTTCTTTAACTTTTGTTGTTTTTTTGCTTTGCAACACCATTCATACAGAGAGAGACAATAGTGTCAGAGATCACTGGCTCACTGAGGTCAAGTCAAAGGTCGTTAGGTTTCAAAGAACCTCTACAAAAACATTTTGACAGTTATTTAAAAAAGATCAAGGCTTTTTGCTATCGAACTTATTGTTAGTTTAATATGACACATTTATGCAATGTAATTGCTGTGAATTAAATGGCATTTACGGCGAAACAACCTTAAAATCTACGCTAAGTAGTTTTTGCTCCAGGTTTCTGGCATCCATGCCTGTTTCTAATCACACAGAACAATGACTCTATTTATATTCTTACAAATTTGATAGTGGCCCAGGAATGCTTTAACACACCACATACCAAGAAATGTTAGACACTTTGACAGAATCAGTTTCAACAAGAATGTTTCCAAGTTTGTTTTTATTTTAATAAACATACAGAAGACAAAGTCTTTTCCAAACTCATACTTCACCCGACAGACAGACAGAGAGATAGATAAATGGATAGACAGACAGACAGACAGATCGATATAGATAGATAGATATAGATAGATGACAGACAGACAGACAGATCGATAGATATAGATAGATATAGATAGATGACAGACAGACGGACAAATAGAGATAGATAGATAATTAGATGGACAGACAGACAGACAGACAGACAGACAGATAGATAGATAGATAGATAGATAGATAGATAGATAGATAGATAGATAGATAGATAGATAGATAGATAGATAGATAGATAGAAAGAAATATTTCGTCGCAAACGCTTTGGCGGGAACCTCCACCCCGGCCCACTCTGGAACAATGGCATTCCCCCCTAAACGATTTCCGGCAGCCCCTCCTTTTGCGCTCGCCGTTGTCCTGGTGGCATATTTCCGAACCCTACTATGACCTAGGCTAAGCTCATGAATATTAATTAGCTAAAGTGCAAGTCAACGTCTGCTTTTAAACCAATGAGAATAGCCCTACAGACATAACAGCACGGTGCGTAATTAATATTCATGCACCCATCCTATTCCATAGTAGGATTAGCAAAGCGCGACCTGTGTTACGTGCTGACGCCAGATGTATATGAGCGCACGCGGCGGGATCTTTTTCCCCTTTTAGCGCCATCAGAGCGGGAGTCTCGCGCTGTTCACTGCGCAGTAGCATCTCCGCCTCAGACAGACCTCTACTCGTCGGCTCCTCGGTAAGGACATAATACCGCTGAGCGACTGATTGTCCGTGTTTATAGACGTCTTTTTGTTCATACTAGAAGATAAAGTACGACTTAAGTCGAGATTTAAGGCGTCAGAATTGGATATCTAGCGCGTGAGCTAACCGTTCAGTCAGCAGCCATTGAAACAGACTCCTCCATGATGGAGATGAAAATGGCTGTTCGTTTTTTAAATATCGTTAAATACAAGTTTAATCGATAAATAACCTGCCGTTTTAACGTTTAAACGTTTCTTTGTTGACAGACTTGATTGGTTACAGTTGTTAGAAACGTTGTCTTTTCTCGTGTTGGTGGATGATGGTAACGTTAGTTAGTCTGATCTGGCGGGTAACCTTAAGTTTTTTTTTTTTTTTTAGGGGGGTGTCTCATCACGTTTTCGGAAAAATGGAAATTAAACAAACTGATTTGATTAAACCGTCTTTTTTAATGAAAGTCTGATGGAGGGACGTAAATATGGCACATGTTCGATCATGATTAGGATAAAATTATCTGATGTTTTTTACGCATGCTGGTTTAAATTCCCCTTACTCTAACGTTTCCATCAAAAGCTTGAATCTGAATCGTTGAATGGCTTTGATAATTTCCTAAGTTTTCTCTTGTTGTGAGGGTTTGGTTATAAGGATGCTGTGCTGCTAACAGCTTTAGCCGGTGGATCTGTGGAGGAAACACGTGGTGATGTGGCCTGGTGAGAATTGACCACTGCACTGACCCGTGGATCAAATTCAAGACCATTAACCCAGTTTAAGAGTTAAACAGAGGGTTTAAATGCTAGCTTTAGCAATGCCTGGACCTAGTTGGCTAGTTTGATGTTTAATTAGTCACATCTGTATGAGATCTGGCTGGTGAGTTGCCAGAGGCTCTTATTGGATAGACTAATGCTGTACTATTGAAGTCAGCCAGTAATACAATAATTAATGTATTTATGTCTGGCTTATTCTTTGCAAGTCTTATGTTGCTATTGTTGACCCGTTTATATGATTTTGATCTACAGTACTGGTCAAAAGTTTAGAAACATTACTATTTTTAATGTTTTTGAAAAGTCTTTTATGCTCATCAAGCCTGCATTTATTAGATTAAAAATACAGAAAAATATTAATAATGTGAAATATATTCATCGGCCTTTACTCCAGTTTTCAGTGACACATGATCCAGCTCTTGCTTTCCCTGGGAATCGAACCCATGACCTTGGCGTTGCAAGCGCCAGTGCTCTACTGTTTGAGCGCCTGTGCTCTACTGTTTGAGCCACAGGAAAGCCATATAAAGCTTTTAACTTTTGTATTTAAAGGGATGGTTCACCCAAAAATGAAAATAGTCGTCATTTAGGCTACTCACCCTTATGTTGTTCCAAACATGTATGAGTTTCTTTCTTATGTTGAACACAAAAATATCTTCTATCTGACCATTTTAATTTTTGGGTGAACTATCCCTTTAATTTGTGACGAGACGGGCTTCCCTCAGTCATGAAATAACACTAAATTGTGATGCACGTTCTAGTCTACATTGTAGACTGTAAATTGCTATTTATATGAAAGAGTCTTTGGTGAATCATGGCGAAGTCTTGGAAATTTGACGGTCATAAGGTTTGGGAACCTTAGAGAGGCTTTTTAACAAGTACATTTAACCTTTGCTCCCAGGTCGGATGGCTTTTTATTAGGTTTAAAGGCGTGCTGTCAGCTTGCACTGCTGACGAATGGTTATTAGAGGCTGGAGGAAACCTGCCAGGAACTTTGTCCCGGTATTGTGACGCGCCATGATCCGTCGCTGCCATTGTTTGGGGAAACTCTTATGTGTCCGTATTGACAGGTTTCAGCTGTCTGATCTTGACGCAGACAGAAAGAGGAAGAGATTAACCTTCAAATCTGTCAAGAATGGATGCTGTCAGGTCTTCATGTTATTGATCTCCCACAGGCGAAGAGCCTCCTGTCTGTAGCGATCAGCTCTTGAATGAATGAAGTTGCTACAGTGTTGCCGCTGGACGTGGGTGTCTGAGGTCGTGTTTGATCCGACTGGCTCATAGACTTCAGATTTGGAGGCGGTGGAACTGGCTCGTGTGCAGGCCGGCACTAACAAATGGATCCAGTCAGATTTTGAGCTGAAGATAGAGGGCTCACACCTTTGATGTTTATTGCTAATGTATCTCAGAAAACCCCAGGGGTTGAATATCTGCAATTTAAGTTTTTTTAGCACGAAGATGGCAGGGTGTGCGAGTTATAATACATTTGCTTCTCAAAATCAGGTCTGATTGGACATTTGGACACATCTGGATGCTTTTGACAAATGTCCATTACGTAAATGGTTAAACTTGTGCATATTGGATGCCTGAATCACGCCAGTGCTGTGGGTAAACCATCACCTGACAGATGAGACCATCAGTGACCGAATTTGGCTTGAGGCTGTTAAACATAATGGACAGCATTAACATTTTCCCTTCTCTCTCTTTCTCCTGTAGGAATCAGAACGGTGAAACAACATGGCAGATCTCGACAAGTAAGTGCTTGTTTGTCTATTAAAGAGCTTTTTATTTTAGACTGTCAGTAATGGTTTGACCATGTATCATTTCCCAGTTTGACAGCTTATTGGATTGACGCCCTTCTCATTATCAGCTAAAATCTCTTTATGGCTGTTGTTTGTGCATTAAATGGCACATAAACGGCCCTCTCGGCTGATGCTTGATTAGCCTCACATGACCAGTGAACTGATCTGTACGGTCCTAACCTCTCTCTCCTCCCTGTGAGAGACACCGAGGCCAGCAACATGTGTGCTTTCACCCCTCAGTGTGCCATCCCGAGCATTTATGCAATGCCTAACACGTGTTTGCAACTCTACAGCTCTGGGTTTACTCATTCGACACGTGATACGAGCGATATCCGCGAATCACCTGTTGTTCACCACAGGAACTTCCTGTGTCTTAAGAGCGCCGTATATGTGATGCTGTTTCACATGCTCCTGTTTTTATTTCAGCTGAAATGACAAATGGATGCGCTCAGCGCTTCAGGCCCTGCCTAAGTTTTAACAATGTACATAAAAGCGTGAATGCATAAACTTTTTCTCGTTGGCAATTTTTTTTAATAAGCTAAGCTCGTAACTTTAAAGAAGATCCTCATAATATGATCTCTTTTAAAAGATCTCTTGGGAGAAAGTCATGTTAACCTCAGTAGAAGCAAATGCAAGCACAATATTTAAGACTTGCAATGTTAGTTGGGAATTGTTTTTTTAAAGAGGATCTCTTTTTTGCAGTCTACTAGAACAGGTTTTTATACTTGAATGTTCAAAAAACAAATTTTTGATGAGCTTCTCTCCTCTCAGTCTGTCAGTAACGCTCGGTTTAGTTCCCGTCTCTATGAAGCTCCTCCTTCTGAAAAGCACTGTGCTGTGATTGGTCGGCTGGAGCAGTGTGTTGTGATAGAGTGCCTAAGTCCCTCCCCTTCCGGTGGACCACCATGGGACCTTATTTCGGAAAAATATTGTATGGTAGTCAATGGCGAGAGACAACAGATATTTTGATCTCGTTTGAATTGTGCCCTGAATTACACAAATGATGTTTGTCAATTTAAAAGATACATTTTAAAGTCAAAGTCGCAGTTTGATGTAAAACTGTTGAGGTATAAGACTGTGAAAATACGTAATTACAAAGACTACAAACCCAAAAGGCGCACATGTGACGTCATACCTTTTCTCTCAATGAATGAAGCTAACGTCTGTCGTTTCTTCTATAGTCTTACGTTATTATCGTAACGTTACGCCGTCATGCCTGAGTGTTTGGTACCAGACCGCACACATACGGACATAGTGCGAGAAGAGAGATGTAGTTCATTGAGCGATTTTCACATAAAACTGAATGTTACTCTTCTGTTTTATGACAAACTGCGACTTTCTTGACTTTCATAATTATCTTTTAAATTGACAAACATCATATGTGTAATTCAGGGCACAGTTCAGACGGAATAAAAAGATAAGTTGTCTCTCGCCATTGACTACCTTACATATTTTTGCTGAAATAAGGTCCCATGAGCCGGAAGCGGAGGGGAGGGACTTAGGCTCTCTATTGGTCAAGCACCTACAACCAACTCAACCAGGCCCCGTCCCTTTTTATTTGCATTTGCTTTGAGCAGGAATTATTTAAATGAGTAATATTATGATGTTCATTCCCGGAAGAAAACTCAAGACTAGGCGTTTCAGGGAGTTCAGAGACACTGGCCCTCATTTATCAATCTTGCGTAGAAACGGGCGTATATGTTGGCGTAAGATTATGCTTACACTCCTCTCGCCGCCTGATTTATGAAGCTGTGCGTACCTTTGAAATCCAGGTGTACGCAATACCTGCCCTTGATAAATGCCGCGGCTGAAAACGATCGTCATTAGAATAACACGCCCCTATATATTCAAGTCTCCGCTTCCCCCACGCCCTCATTTTACGCCATGGACACACGGAAGACGGCAAAGAAGAGAAACTTCTTTGAGAAAGAGAAAGCGAAACCAGGGAAGTGGAAAGAAACAAAATTGATTTCTAGATTTTTATTATTAATGACACTTATTGTTATTTAGAAGAAGAATGTCGTTATTATTATTATTTGTATTATTAGGCTATTATTATTTAAAAGAAGAATGTCATTTTTATTATTTTGTCAGTCTGAATAATTTTGTTGGTCATTGAAAGCCTTTCATTACTGAACCCAGTCCGTGCACACCTGCCGGGCCTAACCCTGGCCTAACCATCGTTTCAAAGAATAGTACAACGGCGAGCGCGTCGAGTATAAACGCCTCGTCCGTTTGGGGAGGTGCGCGCGCAGTCTGCGGAGACTCGCGCTGCGGAGCCAGGCGAAAGTATTTAACAAGGCTTGAAACGTCAGGTAAAGCGCACAGGCTCGCAACTGAAGGAATACATATGCCTACAATTCAAATGCTTTGGTAAAGTCACACAACTTAAACATTGAAGTCCATGTTGCACAAAAATAAACACTGAAGTTTATAATTAGCCTACTATGTTTTTTTTTTTTTTTTTTACAGTGGGTCATAATATATCATATCTTTTAGTTTGTCAGTGCGTTTTGTGGTGTTAGGAATTGTTTTTCTGCGCATTCCCGCACTCAAAACGTGCGTACACCACCTCCTGAGCTGGCGTAGGATTTGAGCGTGCCGTACGCCAACGTTCATATTGATAAATCTCAAAGTCACCGTGGTTTTGGGTGTACGCCAGGTGTACGCTGGAAATTTGGTGTACGCACTTTTGATAAATGAGGGCCACTGACACTGATATAGAGAATAACTCCCTTTCGAGTGACTTTGTGCTTTGTTTCAGTCATTTTTCATGATCAAACCGTGACATTACACACTAAAGAAAGATGAACCTAAAACATAATAGAACCCCTTTAATGTGTATTTGCAGTAAAGACCAAACTGAAATGGACCCAGCAGATATGGAGGATGTTGAAGAGGTGGAGGAAGAGGAGACTGGGGAAGACAACAGTAAAGGTATGACCTTTGACTCTTTCATACATGTTTTTGTCCTTGGTTCCGATGTAAATTTAAAGGTCAACCAGTCGTGAAAAAAAAAAAAGATAAAAATACTGCTGATAACCAATTAAACTATCCTCCACTGCCGGTACTTAACAGTTCACAAAGGAACTATTGCCACTGGTGTTTACTGACAACCAATAGTTCCACAAAGCAACTATCTGTGCATATAAATCTGCAAAAACAATATATTGGTTGAGTGTGACTACCACTCGAGAGGACAGGTTGACTGATCCGCTTAATTTGCATTACAAATCATCACAACCAGACCAGGTTTGTGTATCATATCTTGCAGTGATGTCTGATTCTCAAAACCATAAAGCAAATATGAAAAAAACATTATAAAACCGCGTTGTTTTATCACAAAAGATGTGAAAAGTTGGTACAAGTGGATCTTTAATCCTTTAAAGCAACATCTCAGACTTGAACCGATTTGCTAAAACGAATCGTAATTCCTCCATTGAGCTTTTAGTGTGTTTTTATTGTTTCGAGTCCCTTTGCTGTTTTTCTTCACTAGGCTGCTGTGTGGGAAAATTAAATGCGTCTGTCATGGATTCTTATCGCTGACACACACACCTGACAGTCGATCAAAGTCATTAGGAAGAGGCTGTGCGCACGTTAGCGCTGGCACTTTTTGTGTTGGGTAACATGATATCAGTCCGTAACCTCAGTGACCTTAGCTGTGTTTAGCAGCTGGACCGAGCCGTCGGGCAGAGTATTAGCGCCGCTCAAAGTGTTTAATATCAAGTAATACGGGCATTAGATGTGCGCTTGCTCTCTAAAGATTGACTGTCGCATTGACCTCGCCTGTGTTTTCCGCTTTATTTTTGGGATGAAAAGTGCATCTTTTTTTGACCCTTGGCGAAGAAGGTGCCCTAGTTCTGAGAGTTGTTGATTGGATAATATAGGCATCGCGCTCAGCCCCTTGTCATTGGTTGGTTCTTCCTGCTGTCATTTAACAGTTCTGTTTGTTTGCTCTGGTTTTAGCACGTCAGCTGACGATGCAGATGATGCAGAACCCCCAGATTCTTGCGGCACTGCAGGAGCGATTGGACGGACTCGTGGGATCTCCCTCAGGGTACATGGAGAGGTATGTGTGAACGCACACACACATATATGCAGAGCACGACTTCAAATAGCTCCCTTGTTTCTCATTGGCTGCATCTGATTTCCCTACTTTGCTAACACCGACTGAATTAAACCTTTCTAATTTTGGCCAGATCCTCTTCTTGCTACTTTGCATCAGGGTTAAAAATTAACAGGGGCTTGGCATGCCATCAAAATGAATAAAAATGCTACAAATTCTAGATATGAGGGGGGGGAAATGCCCCTTTATTTAATGAGATTTCATTATTTAAAGTGTCGTTTTCCCTGAATATCAGCACAATTGCAAATGGGATGTTCATTGACTTGATGTATAAAGTTAATATTGAGTGAGTTTAATTTTTGACACTATTTATGGGCTTTCACACCAGAGGAACGTTACCATAGTTCCTATTACTATTGGCAGAGTTACCCGCTTTTTGGTGTGTTCGCACCACAGGTACTGGGAATGATTTTAGTTATAGGAACACCTTTTTGAGGACTAAATTAGCTCCTACTTCAGAGTAGGGTCTAACCCAGGACAACAGGAACTACCAGTGACGAGAGTGTGTGTTGATTGGCCGAACACATGCCATACAAAACACTGGTACCGCCACTTTTAAAAAGCTGTGTAGACAGTTTACATATACTCCACGAACATGGAAAATGGCAAACGTAGAGAAAGCTCATGTTAACAGCATTTACCCGTCGCCTTTGTCTGTGCCGTTGTTTAGCTGTTAGCCGACTTGCGCCCTCGTGGCTAGCTGCTATAACGGACTTCCTATAAATACCTGGTATGAAAGCCCCTAATGTCAATATTGTCTTTTTGCTCTGTTTTACAAATGATAATTAGTTCAACAAACGAATCCACAGCAGAACCGTTTCTCGCCTCCAAACAACAAATAGTGGCGTTTCATTACTCAGTGTATCCGGATGATTTTGATTTGATTAATAACTTCTCGTCTTCATCGTCTAGTTGAATTTCTTTAAATGTAAGAATTTGTCATAAAACTGTCCTTTATAAAGGTATTAAAAATCTGAAAATCCATTTAAGAGGGCTGAAATTACATCATGGAAAAGTTCATTTCTTTCTTGTTTACAAAACTATAATTCTGAGTCATTCATGAATTATTCATTTGCCCCCTTGTGACCTCATGTTGTTTTTGGTGTCTGCGCAGCTTACCAAAGGTGGTGAAGAGACGCGTTAATGCCCTTAAGAACCTCCAGGTCAAATGCGCCCACATCGAAGCAAAGTTCTATGAAGAAGTCCACGAACTGGAGCGAAAATACGCCGCTTTGTATCAGCCTCTCTTTGACAAGGTGAGACTCATTTCTGCTGTGCATTTCTTTCATCCAGAAGGAATAACGTTGGTTTTATTCTCGTAAAAGGTGCAGTTTAAGATGAAACGACTTGCCGTTGTGTACCAGAAGACAGTTCAGAAAGCTGTTATATTGACCTGCTGCCTCAGCATTTCCAACTGCAGCAAATACCAAAGTGTTCTCCAGTGAGATCATGTGGTCAATCGAGGACACGAGACAAACGGCAGCCAAAGAGATGTCTTACAGAAAATAAAACCTGAGCTGGAACTGTTTATCCTCTCCCATTGCTCTTTCTCTCTCCCAGAGGAGTTGTGATGTCTGAGAAGCTCAATTAAAAACAGGGCTCTTCAAGATATTAAAGCCTGAGAACATTGCTTTTGATGCTTAAACTATTTAAATCTTACAGCTTAAAGTTTGCAGTTTATTCTGGCCAGTTGCGGACCACCTTTACTATTATATACACACATTTTTGTTGTAGTTAATGATGATAATGCTGCTTGGACCTTAAGATTCTGTGAATTAGCCTTTTATTGTTTAATTTTGACGTCTAAAAATGCATTTGAACTTGTGTATTTAGCGGAGTGATATCGTGAGAGCGGCATACGAACCCACAGATGAGGAGTGCGAGTGGAAACAAGATGAAGAGGAAGAGCTGACAGTAAGTAAGCAGGTACAGGTGATCCATACCTGCATGCTCTTCAAATGCCACCTCTTTTATATCATTCTTGTATTGATTTATTCTGTCATAACTTGACTCTGTCTGTCTCTTTGCCGTTATCAGGAGGAAATGAAGGAAAAGGCCAAAGTGGAGGAAGAGAAGAAAGACGAGGAGAAGGAAGACCCTAAAGGAATCCCGGAGTTCTGGCTCACAGTTTTCAAGAACGTCGACCTTCTCAGTGAAATGTTGCAGGTAAGGGGACGAGCGGCCAAACGTGGGCTCACGAGGGAGTGATTGTGACCGTAGTAGTGTTCAAAAGCAGGTCGTGCAACATGAGAATTTACAGCGAGTGATTTCTCTTTGGAAAATGTTGGACTTGGTCGTTGCTGCCATCTAGTGGTGTGAAAGTGCACTTTGCAACTTTTTTTAGGTAATTATACAGGCATCATGAAACTGCATAATTTGACTTTCCTTCCAAATATTCAGTTTCTATCAGGAATTAATATATAATTTGATTATCGCAGTTTTAGAACATGAAACATGGGCTATTATAGTTAACTAAAATGTTTTAATAAACAAGCTTATTTTATTTCAGGTAAATGACAAAGCAACATTTCTCATTTTCATTTAGTCTTGCGTGCATTTTCATTTATTATAATGTGCATTTTTATTAAAGCAAATAGACAAGATTAATTAGTGTTTGTATTGATTTGTTTCTGTCTAGGAACATGATGAACCAATCCTCAAGCACTTACAAGATATCAAAGTCAAATTCTCTGACGCCGGCCAGCCAATGGTGAGCCTGAAAGTCGTTGTTTTCTGTGTGATGTCTTTTAAGCTCACGGTTCACTCACTGTTTTTGTGTGTTTGGTCTCGTTTCAGAGTTTCACATTAGAGTTCCACTTTGAGCCCAATGATTTCTTCACACAAACAGTCCTGACAAAGACCTACAAAATGAGGTCCGAGCCAGATGAGTCCGATCCCTTCTCATTTGACGGGCCAGAGATCATGGGCTGCACAGGGTACGGCTCAACTTTCGACTCCATTGAGGGCATTGATATGCCAATGTTATTAACCTGTGAGACTGGAGACTCAATGTCTGTGTTTTCAGATGCACGATCGACTGGAGTAAGGGCAAGAACGTCACACTGAAAACCATTAAGAAGAAACAGAAACATAAGGGACGTGGCACAGTTAGGACGGTCACCAAGACGGTCCCCAATGATTCATTCTTCAACTTTTTCTCACCACCTGAAGGTATAAATAACTATATAATGTGTTTTTTTTTTTTTTTTTCAAGAGTAGTTTTTGCTGATCTAAACAACATGGTCTAAACTTTCTTTTCTTTAATTTTCTTTCCAGTTCCAGAAACTGGTGATCTGGTGAGTAAACTTTTATTTATTTTTATGAACATTTTGTAACTTTATTCTAAATTTGTAAACACACTTACAAAAAGGTTCTTTATTAGCATTGATGGTTCCATGAAGACTTTTTAACATCCATGGAATCTTTCCATTCCACAAAAGATTCTTAAAGGGATACTCCACTTTTTTTGGAAATAGGCTCATTTTACAACTCCCCCAGAGTTAAACAGTTGAGTTTTACCGTTTTCGAATCTCCGGGTCTGGCGGTACCACTTTTAGCATAGCTTAGCATAGATCATTGAATCGGACAGGACCATTAGCATCTCTCTCAAAAAAATGACCAAAGAGTTTTGATATTTTTCCTATTTAAAACTTGACTCTTCTGTAGTTACATTGTGTACTAAGACCGACGGAAAATGAAAAGTTGCGATTTTCTAGGAACTATACTCTCATTCCTGCGTAATAATCAAGAAACTTTGCTGCCGTACCATGAGTCCAGCAGGCGTAATGATATGACGCAGTGCCTGAAAATAGGTCTAATAGGTTAGACAAACTTAGTCCCGGTCACGTTGAAAGTTACCGAGCTGGGGACTATTTTCAGGTGCTGTGTCATATCATTACGCCTGCTGGACTCATGGTACGGCAGCAAAGTTTCTTGATTATTACGCAGGAATGAGAGTATAGTTCCTAGAAAATCGCAACTTTTCATTTTCCGTCGGTCTTAGTACACGATGTAACTACAGAAGAGTCAAGTTTTAAATAGGAAAAATATCAAAACTCTTTGGTCATTTTTTTGAGAGAGATGCTAATGGTCCTGTCCGACTCAATGATCTATGCTAAGCTATGCTAAAAGTGGTACCGCCAGACCCGGAGATCGGCTGAATGGATTCGAAAACGGTAAGACTCGACTGTTTAACTCTGGGGGAGCTGTAAAATGAGCCTATTTCCAAAAAAAGTGGAGTATCCCTTTAATTTTAAAATGTTTTTTACACTAAGAAAAAAGGCTCTTTTTAAAACTTGTTAAAAGATTATTTGGAAACCATAAATGGTTCTTCAATAGCATAACAGCAGAACCTTTATTTTTAAGCATGGTGATTCATCTTGGTGAATAATCTGATATTTTGGCCAGTAACCATGAAATCTCGAGGTTATACATCAGTGTCTGATGGTTTGTTCAGGACGAGGACTCGGAGGCAGTGTTAGCAGCAGACTTTGAGATTGGTCACTTCATCCGCGAGCGTATTGTTCCCAGGGCGGTGCTGTACTTCACTGGGGAGGCCATCGAAGATGACGATGATGACGTGAGTGAGCGAGTGAGACATCCTTTTGTCATAAAGTGAAATGCTTTATTTCCAAACATATGACCTCTGTGTTTCTGTTGTGTTCGCCAGTATGACGAGGAGGGAGAGGAAGCAGACGATGAGGTTAGCTTTCATCTTGTTGTTTGTTTTTATCATCTCAACGCCCTCGACTGTTTGTAAACTGTGCTTGTAATTTGCAGGAGGGTGAAGAGGAAGCCGACGAGGAAAACGATCCAGACTATGAGCCCAAGGTAAGAGTCCAGATGTCTATCAATGCTCCTCAAGGCAGTCTGATACTGAGATCTCAACATACAGAACACATACGGTCACCTCCACTCATGCATCACCGCCTCCGGCCTCAAATGCTAATTCTCCTGGCAAAAATCCTAGTCTTTGATTTTTATTATTTTCTAGTCCAATTGAGAACACTATTGTTTTGTTGATGACTGACTGCAGTGTTGGCGTCATCTCTGTTTGGCTGTTATTGCAGGAGCATTCAGACCTTTAACCCTGATTTATAAATACTACAGTGCAGCTCTAAAACTTCATGCGTCAATGTTGAAAATATCCTGCCCTATAAGGGTCAGTTTGCACAGTCCTTTTCCTATTTTTCACTGAATCTGAACATATGCATCAGTACTTGCTCCGAGAGGTCAAGGTTCAGGATGGGAATCCTAATGGATGGTTTTCCTCTGGCATTACTGACTGACTTAGGGTTGCAGGATTTGTAAAGGAAATCTAATTGCATTCTTTATTTTATATTTTTGGTTGATCAATATGGCTATGTAGTAGTATTATTATTATTAATAATAATAATATGCTTTGTTGCACAGTTTGGCCAAGATTTTATTTCAATATGGATATGTACTAGTAATAGTGATAATGATGATGATAATCCAAGGTTGCAGTCCTTGGTTTTTCTTTATTAATATTCCATATTGTAATAAATCTTGGCCAAACAGTAGTTGTATAAGAAATTACTAAAACAATTAGAATTATTATTAAGTATTTAAACACGAATTACACTACCACTGTAAAAATTAACAATACTGATATTTTTTTACCGTCTTTCACTTAAACATTTAAAATCAAAATCACAATATGGCTTATTGTGATTATTTTATGAAAATTAAAATAATAATTTTACTATAATATTTTTATTAAAGGTATAGCGGAGGATGTTTTACTTCCTGGTGGGTAGTCTAAACTATTGGTCCTCCTAATTGTCAATCATTCTGGTGAATCAATCAAACTTTTCAAAAAGTGGAGAGGGCGGGTCTTATCTAAAATTTGGAAAGATCCTCCGCTATACCTTTAATAATATTAATCGCCTTGCCTCCCCGTCTTGATATTAGAATGTTATACAAATTGCTGTCCTGATGAGTGAAGCATCACTGCACGTTTATCTTCCACTTTAACAACTTTATCTTTTACATGAGGGTTTTTTTATGTAAACTTCTGTCAGCATGTCAAAGTTCTGCCCGTGCATCTCATTATCTTTTCTCAAAGCATGCTCTAAACCAGGGTTCCTCAAACTCGGTCCTGGAGGGCCACTGTCCTGCACAGTTTAGCTCCAACCCTGATCAAACACACCTAGCTGTGAGTTTCTAGTGATCCTGAAGACATTGATTAGCTTGCTCAGGTGTGTTTGATCAGGGTTGGAGCTAAACTGTGCAGGAAAGTGGCCCTCCAGGACCGAGTTTGAGGAACCCTGCTCTAAACGACTCTACACTGATGTTCGATTAGTCAAGACTAGGAAAAAGATTGACTTTTGTAAGTGACGACATGATTAACATGTTAACTTTTCAAGCACGTTGTGAGTTCCTCTCTAAATTTCTCCTCACTAGGTGTAAGTGATGTCTGTAGTAACCCTGCCCTGGTAGGTAACGCTCCTGAATCAGTGTCCCTCCCTGACCCCTCCTGTTGCGTTTTAAATCCCTTCCCATGATTCCACCCCATCCTCACACTAATCACTAACACGCTCAGTTGTTGTGCTTGTTTTTTTCTTTTTTTTTCTTTTCATTCTTTAACCATCGTGAGTTGGCATTAGCATCTGTATTGTTTCTGTATGTTGAAGCATCCGGTTCGCTCTCCAAATGAAACCCTGATTTGACTTGTTGTCGTCTGGAGTCTTTTCCCGCTGAGGGTGGGAAAGACCGGCCGCACTCGTTCTGTCATGCCATTGGTGGAGCCCGGTGTCAGTCATTGCTGTGCCATCCCTAGGGCCCTATGAAACGCTTTATTTTGACGGTTGAACAATTTTCCCCATTTTTTTTATTTTTTATTCAATCTGGATTCATTTTTAACCCCATTTTAATGATTAAATTAAATCATGAAACTTTAACAATTTAAGTGCAAAAATAAATAAAGTTTAGCAAGTTACTTTAATGCCCCCCTATAGTTATATATACCCCCCCCCCCCCCCCCATTCAATTTTTTAATGGTTTAATTGGATTAATAAAAAAATGTAATAATTGGAACTTATGATTTCCTTTTTTCCCAGAAATTGTTTCAATGTTTCTAGATTCATGGTTTTACGCCCATGTTTATAAATAAATGCAATCAAAATTACTTTGCTGGCTTTTTTTTTTAAGTGCTGCACAACAGAGGTTTACTGTATACATTAAAACATGGGGTATTTTTTTAATTTATTCATAATAATAATAAAAATAATAATTTTATTATTATTATTACTTTACTATTGTACAGTAGAATGTATTTGTCACAATTTCAAGTTAAACCATACTTAATTTCACCGGTTTTCATAAAGACCTGAATTTCTGCGTATGGTTTGATGATGAAATGGTAAAAAGCTTGTGAAGTTATTACTGTAAATCCCAATATTATACATTTTTTGACTGGATGATTCAGGCCGAGTTTTCCGCATCGTATAAATCATAGGGCCCTGTGTCCCCTCAGTTTGTGGCCGTGTGATTTGATTGGCTGAGGACCCAGCTGTTGGTTTTACAAGTGAAATGTGTTTTGCGTGCATGAAAAGTAACTCCTCCCTCTTTCCTTCCTTTTGCTTCCCAGAAGGATGCCAACCCCCCAGAGGAGTGCAAACAGCAGTGATGGCGGCGCCCGCCTCCTTCAGGATCCCCCCTACACTGTAACGGCTTCAAACAAACATAGTTACTTACCGCCTTACAATGTTTTGTATTTTTCTTGGTAGAAATAATTGAAAAATAAATAAAAGGGTTTCAAGATTTTTGTTACAAAAAAAAAGTAAAACAACTCCTATTGGGAGCCGTTGCTCATGATGACGCATAGTATTTTACTAGACCGGTTTCTTTCTTTCGTTTTTTTTTTCCATTTTCTCTCTGTAATACATGGTTAGAATGCAGAAAATCCCTCAAAGCATGACACTTGTTTCTTCACTGCTAAACTAGTCGGGTTCTCGTGAAGTCTTTTGTATTGCTCTTAGACAACAGCTGTGGAAAGACTGTCCAGTTTACAGGAGAAGTGATTCCTTTACGCTCTGAGCAACCAAAGCAGAGGCACGAGACCGTCTGTCTCGACAGGGTCGCACACAAAGGCGCTCGTTCATTCAGTTCAAACCCCCCACCCCCCCCGCCGCCGCCCCCCCCGCCGTGTGTAAAATCAGGCTAAATCAGTTCTCGGTTCAAACATTCCACAAAGCGCCACACTATTTCTGCTTACGGTTCACAGACTTGTGTTTTGTTGGTGGTGACTGTACATTCCACATCTGTGCGAAGGAGTCGGTCCTTCAGTAGACGCTCTGCTGCATGACTGTCGTTTTTTTCTTTTAATTTTCTTCTTCTATGAGCACTTTGTACTTTGTCATGTGTTGGTAGCGTCTCTTTCCAACGTCGATTAGACCAAGCGCTTAACGTTCCGCTGGCTTGCCGTTATTCAGGTGGGTTCTCTGCTCCATGCATCTCTCCCAGAATGCACTTACATTGATCCCAACGACCTCATTGGAGGATTAGACTTAGAATGCGAGAACCTGATTGCAGGAGCCATTTATAGTCGGTCTCTGATTGGTTTGTTTCTGAGCTCGTCCCTGAGTGATGTTTGTTGAGGAGTCTGTGGTGACACGCCACCCTCTGTTTGGCAGACCTATCACTGTGAAGGGGTGCGACAGACTGTGTGTGTGTGTGTGTGTGCACTCAGAGGAAGGTCTTCTTCGTCTCCTCTCACTCGTAGCGCAGCCCAGCAGGTCTGAAGCAGATAGAGCAATATTTTCACTCCGAATCCCCCAACGCCGCAGCATCCCGTGTCTCGTCGCCCCGGCTCTGTGCACATGTCTCGCTCAGACCGTGTGGCTCGTCGATTAGCAGCGGGGTCTTTCTGGTTCCCCTCAGCAGCTGTTGTCAAAGCAAAATGCCATGCTACAAAATACTAATGTACTCAATAACTGTACGTGGATGTATATTCATGAAAAATAAATTGGTAAAATGTGCAAGCCTTGGTCTGTCTGTTTCTTTGCATGTTTTTTTATTTATTTAAGTTATTACCAGAAATCTCTGCAATATGGCAACTTATTGTCAATGTCATGATGGTCTGTGCCAATTTTTGTGAATATTTGTACTCATTCATTGACCACTAGGTGGCAGCGTTGAGTTTAAATTCCCTAAAGTTTGACCACTCAAAATTAAGTGAGCAAATGGGCTTATTACTTATTAGTAAAAACTATTAAGTAACGCATAATAAACCATATTTACCTGCTGTTTCTAGAAAGATAATCTCATTTGATGGTTTAAATCTGTAATGGATGAGGAAAAAAAATGCAGGGAAAACATTGTATTGCACTTATCCATAATTGCTTTATTTATTTTTACTTTCAGTCTTCTGATAGGAGATTGAAGAGGCTTATTCATTTGAATCAAACATTACAGTAGTTTATTAGGACAGTTTTATATCTACAATGTAAAAAAAAAAAAAAAAAGTCTGCCTTAAATTAAGTGCAATCAACTTGGATGTTTAAGTCATTTAAACTTAAATTACATTAAACTGACTTAAAGAGTTGAATCTTGTATAACTTAAAGTTGAAAGTTGCTTAATTTATTTTGATGCGTAAAAGCAATGTAAAAACATTTCATAACCTAATGATCATATTTTTTACAGTAAGGTTTAAACGTTAAAATGAAAATTTAAATTAAAGTATGTCTTTGCTTTATTAGTGCATATTGTAATTAAATGGTATATATTGAAATGCTCTTTTTTTTGTCATTTAATAGAGCTGTATTAATCAGAAATTTCTCATTTTAATGTTAGTTTGCTTTTTATTTTTCGGTATTACTATACCGTTGTAATTGAATATTTAAGCAGATATTAGTTTATTTAATCGATATATTCAAGACGTTTAGGCATTTATCATATTTTAGGCATTTATGATATCTCTTTCTAAACGTTCGTTTTTGAATGCTTGCGTTAAATTACATAATGCAACATAATTAAGATTATGATTCCCAGTTCCCACCAATGTTGCCTAGTTCGACACCTCATGGCATGGACTGAGACGGTCCATGATGAACTCGGTTGTGTGTGTGCGCGCGCGTGCTGATGTTGCCGAGTTGAGCGCGCGTGCTTCACTCATGCAGTGGGCGGTCCGCGCGTGAAAGAAAACCCCCGTGCGCGCTCTGTCCCGATCATCACAGTCCTCGCAGACCCGGGACATCCATCCGTCCGCCAGCCTAGGCTATAGCCCCAGTCCCAGCCCGAATCCGAACCCAGACCCAGTCCCGCACAGGCTCGTTTCATGCGCGATCTGACGAGATGCTGGAGTCCGGTGGCGGCGCGCGCGTGCTGAAGGAGGGCGCGCTGGAGAAGCGCAGTGACGGGCTGTTGCAGCTGTGGAAGAAGAAGCGCTGCGTGCTGACCGAGGACGGGCTGATGCTTCACCCACACAAACACCACCACCACCACCCCCACGACACCGGCTGCAAGGTGAAGGAGCTGCACTTCGCCAACATGAAGACCGTGGACTGCGTGGAGCGCAAGGGGAAGTACGTGTACTTCACGGTGGTGATGTCCGAGGGCCGAGAGATCGACTTCAGGTGCCCGCAGGACGAGGGCTGGAACGCGGAGATCACGCTCCAGATGGTCCAGTACAAGAACCGCCAGGCGATCCTGGCCGTGAAGTCCAGCCGGCAGAAGCAGCAGCAGCTGCTGATGGTCTCCTCGCAGAAGATGCTCCGAAACGCGCAGTAGGACGCGTGAGACCCCGCGGAGCCTCTCCGGAGTGCGCGAGATCAAGGGACGCTCCCGCGTGGAAGCGCGTTGCAGGAGCGCGGAGCTCGCGGGCGTCGGTTCGGTGTCACCTTGTGCACTTGGACGCGCGTGCAGACGCTCTTCATGCATTGAAAGACATCACAGCTGAATTATCATCATATACCAGACGGGAATATCACCTCGGAGACTGTAGGGGGGGCCGGGGCAAGTTGTCACATTGAGGTTTATTGTCTAGCAGTGGTTATGCGTGTTGCTTTCAAACATCCATCTTCAATTATGATCAGTTTTGTGGATTCTGCCCTCCTAATAAGGACTGTAATATAATTGTTTTTTGTTTTTTAAATCTGTAAAATCACGCTTGGATATTTTAAGGTGAGAGGGAGCTATGTAATGAAGGTAGATTTGAGATTGTATTCTCCAAAAATGCCAGGTTGGGGCAAGTTGTCACACGATGTAATGAATTAAAATCCATGTTGGTCAATTTTTTCTTTTGCTCTGAACTGATGTTTCAGAATTATTTTATTTAGCTAAATTTAGTGTCAAAAAATGAAAGGTTCCCATTGTGACAACATGCCCCAATGAACTGTATTTTCTTTTTTTGGGGTCTGTAATGGTGTAAATGTTCATATGATTTCTGAAGCAAATACTTTAAAGTCTGTATTGATACAGAAACTGCCTGAAAATACCCAGAGTGAAAGGTGTGACAACTAACCCCCCGTCTCTCTTATATGTTTATGGGTTGTGAATGAGACCGTTCGTCTGTCTTGAACAGAAGTGCCATCATCACTTTCCACTTCAGCGCGGTTTCATTTGTCAGTCTTGTGCGGCTCTGGACGTGGAATCAATATCTTCCAGGAGACCCGAGAGGCCAATTCGTCACGGTCCAGATCGCAGTCTGCATGTGTGTGTGTGTGTGTGCAGGGATTTTAAAGAGACCACCTGAGCGTCACACATCCAGTGGACGTTCACTGGAAAACTGCAGACTCCTGAAACCCTCTCAGATCCACCAGATCTTTAATGATCTCTGATGCTCGACCAGTAGAGATGCTCTCAGCACTTCTGCATTTGATTATATATTTATTTGTACATATCTTTTGTAACTGGTCATTTGCATATCTGAATGTTGGGTTATGTCTCTTAAGGTACACTAGATGCATTTCAGAATCTCAGAATAAGCTTTTGATTACTTTTGATTTTTTATTCATGTAACTGGTTTGGATGGAGGATTCACATTTGACCAATGCTGGTTTTGAAGATATACATTGTTGGTTCGCTTTGTTGTTTTTCAAACCAAAGAATGTACTTCTTTTTGATTGGGTGGATCATGTTGACATGACGTAACTCATACTCTGTTAAGGTTCATTCATTTGAACTATGAACGTTGACCGTGTCATTGACCTCAGTCAGCGTGTGGACGCCATATTTAATGCAGTGATTGATGTGCAGTTTTCCATTTTGTTCCACTGGAAAAACTTCATTCCACTTCATTCCCGTTGAATTAAACATGGCCTCTATCCTGACTGAGGATGTTGATCTGTGTATTTTCCGATCAATAGTGCATTACATAAAACGTCTCTGGATAAACTGAACTGGATATTGTTGATTCATCAGATGATCTGCTGTCGAGTCCTGCGTGACAATGACATTGCCTGATGGAACGGCATTGTTCCTTAAGCTGATGTTGAATGCCACTTTCATACCTTTGAAATATACATTCCATTTCAAATGAATGTTGCATCCTTGTCTTTGCTTAGTGCTGTGATTTATTGGGTTTTCGTGGGACAGAAAGAACAAATGGCAATGCACACGGTTCGGCCAGAAACATTACGCACGTGCAAATGTCAACACAACAAAGCTAAACTTAAACTCGGTTCCCATCATGCAATTTTGTGTTTAAAAGACATCTAATAGCCGTCCAAATACAGCCCAGATGTCTAAGCTAAAACAAGGCGAAATTTGGGCTGCCAGTGAACATTTAATATGTCTAACCATATCCTAAGAATAGACTAGTAATCAATTAGATAAAGAAATGAAATGAAACCAAACACCTTGTAATCCCTGTTTACTTTGCTTACATGATGGAATATCATACATCTCACTAGTTATTTTTGGCAAAACCGACATGCAACCAAATTCAAGGTTATTTTGGCTAGAAGTGTGTTACTTATAGCCGGGTCTATAGTTAACCTAGACGGTGAAATGATGGCGATTGCTTTGCTGGGTTGCTTCTTCAAACTCTTGCTCTGCCTCGACTTGAAAATTAGTCGTGGAAGAAGATGCTGAGAATGCAAATCACATGTGCATTGCATTATAATTTGCATTCATTGCACAGCGTTTGCAGTCACATGCTCGTGTTTCAGGCCTCATGGTTCACGTTTCCAGCGCGTCTCGTGTCTCCTGCCGTCAAATCGCTCGTCTGTCTTCCTGAGCTATAAGTGGAAGCCGTTTCCTTGAATAATATTTCACTGTCAGAGCTGTCAGTAAGACGAAGTGTTGGCCACGCATCTACGCCTCCGAACGCACCCGGAGAAGCCGTCCAACTTAATTAAAACCCGAACGCTAAATCAGAACGAGCACCCGATGCAGGGCCACCGTGAAGGATGAGTGTGTGTTATTGGATACACATGACCTTTGTAGATGAGGAGGACGGCTTCATTACATCACACTACTGTACTTCAGTGTCGTGTCATAGTTCCTGTGTGGATTTGATCAGCAAGTGTGAGTGGAAAGATCAGTCGTGCTGACAAATGCATGTGTGTGTGTGTGTGTGTGTTTCAGTGCATGCATGCTGAGATTCTTTCAAAGGCCTCACAGGGCATTATGGGTAAGAGCGTGTAAAAATGGCAGACTGCCTCATTTTCTGCCCAATGTGCACACACCCCCCCGATTATCTATTTTTACGCCTGTACACCTCTGTGTAATCTGAGATGTGCTCCAGGAATGTCACTCTTATAGATGCTGATCTCATGTGTTTACGAACCACATCCGTTCGTCACAGTATCAGAAATGGCATTTATTGAGGCTTTCAAACGGAAACAAGGCCTGTTACAAAAATTGCATTTCTGGACCACAAACCAGGTTATTGTCCAGGAAATGGACATTCACACATCCTCTTGAATACGTTTTTATGCACAATCAGCTCCTAAAATGATCAAACATCCACAAACTGCTGGAACCACGTTCAATTATGACGTAATTGCACCAGAAATCACGGGCTGAAGTTTGTAGTTTGGCTGGAGCTTCACCAGTGTTTCTGCTACAAAATCATTGTAATTTTCTAAATGCCAGTTAATCGTGTAATCATTTACTCCTTCCGGCAGTCATGTGGAATTAAACGAAAGCTAATTATCAAAGCAGAGGGTGTAGGATGGAGAGATGTGCTGAAAACAAGCCAATGACAGAGCCGGAGGGCGACAGTGAATCTTCAGCATCTGTTTCACATGCTGTATTTATGTGTTTGTCATTTCTCCAGAACCATGTGAACTGTCTTGCTGTCTGCATAGGTGTCATCTAAGACAGTATCTTTACTGAAACCTAGTGCTCCTTATTCGAGGCACACCAGCGAAGCAACTCCCAAACGATTCAGAGTCTGATGAATCAATTTCAGTATGTTAGCTAATAACATATGTATAAGAAGCATAAAATCATAAAGCATAAAACTAATAAACATGAAGACACATATGAGACATATATTGGTTAAAAGTGCATTTCTATTTTTTATTTTATTAATATTGTTCAGTTTTGGAAATAAAACAGGCAGTTTGGAACGGTTATAATTAGTTTTTAGTCTCAGATACTTCTTGGGGCAAACTGTTACAAACCCTTGTGAATGTCAGCTGATGATAATGATTGTCATATTAACCAAGTGAAACCCCCCCCCCCTAGCTAGTTAGATATTTGCTATTAAAAGGATATTTGTTATTAACTTCATGGCTGTTGAAAGAGCTGACAAAGACACACCGGGTGTGTTGTCTTCCAGTCAGCTGCCTGTCAGATGATGAACAAAGTTAATAAATAGTGTCTGGAAGGCTATTTTAAAAGCTGATAAAAAGATTTGATTAAGGGAGAGAAATGTGCGTTTGTTTAATCACAAGCAGAACGTTTAACAAATGTGATGAAAATATGTTTATGACTTCAATTTTCTTTGATTAAATAGCATTTTATGGAAATTAAACATTTTTGGAAAAGAGATTTTTTAGAGAAGATATGTAAATGAAGTCGGTTACTGCTGCTTTAGGTGCAAAACTAATATAAAGTAATAAACAACCGATGTGCTAGTTATTTGATTCCGTTTGAAGGGCCATATAGAGTAGAAATGACGCATGACGTAAAAAGAACCGATATATCGATTATTTTAACCGGTTCATTGAGTAGAATTGAAGAAACCGGTTCGCGGAAAGAATCACATTTTCAGTAATCGAATCATTACAGGTTAGCTGAAGTGAATCGGACTCGATTCGACTGAATGAACCGTTTTAAAAAACGTTTTTTGGTATCGCATAGCCGTGAATATTACCTGTCACCAGTTGTTGTGGCAGTGAGTAATGTAAATATCAAAGATGTTGACGCAACATTTCGGTTGTTATTGGGAGTGTATCCATCAACTCGGAAGCTCTTGTGGACGTCACGTCAGTATCTAAAACCGTCCCTTGACACCTATTTTTTTTACAGTCTATGCTTGACACACGGCGTCTGCGTGTCCCAGTCTATGTAAGTTACCGAAAACAAGCAACAAACACACACTTATGTTCAGTTTAGAGTAATCACAGCACTCAAGATGCGGTTGTGAGTTTTGAATGATAACCGAACTGTGTATAACGTAACCGTGTTAAATACCCAAATGCTGCTGTCTGAACCTGTCTTCAGACTTCAGTTCGTGAAAACAAACAAAACATTGAAGCTAGTATTTTTGCTAATGCACTTTTATATTAATATTTACATTAACTGTCTTAATGTTCCTTTAAAGGGCTAGTTCACCCAAAAACTTCCCTATTTTTCCCCCCTATGGAAATAAATTGACTCATTAATGAGGCTGTTTGGTTATCCATATTCTTCAAAATATCTTCTTTTGTGTAGTTCAGCAGAAGAAAGAAATTCATAGAGGTTTGGAACAACTTGAGGGTGAGCAAATGATGACAGAATTTTCATTTTGGGGTGAACTATCCCTTTAAGAACAGTCCTTTAACGTAATATTTCAGATGTGTTATCAAAATACTTAGGCCTATGTGATATTTTCAGAAGTAGGCTACTATGAAATATTGTATCTGAACAGTTGAACAGCTAACTTTAAATATCCTGGCGTAACACTTGACTTTGGCCCTTGTGTCTGTTATGGGTGAGTGATCTCTGGAACAGAGGGCCCTCTCTCTCTCTCTCTCTCTCTCTCTCTCTCTCTCTCTCTCTCTCTCTCTCTCTCTCACACTCTCTCACTCTCTCTCTCTCTCTCTCTCTCTCTCTCTCTCTCTCTCTCTCTCTCTCTCTCTCTCTCTCTCACACACTCTCTCACACTCTCTCTCTCTCTCTCTCTCTCTCCGCCTCTCTCTCTCTCTCTCTCTCCCCCCTCCAGCCTGCACCTGTTCCCGTTCACCCTGAAGCCAGTCACACCAGTCTTCATTAGCACAGCTGCTGCCGCCCCTCAGTCCACAGACAGGAAGTCAGATTAGATACAGAATGTCACCTTGCCCATATCAAGCGCTGGCGACCAGAATAAGACACATGACACATGATCATGCTGGTGATTTACATCAGTGAGTGAGTAAACACTGCAGAAAATGCTGTCTTATCTAGGGGTAAAAAAAACAGACTCCACTTAAAGGGATTTTCCTCTATTAACACTTGAGGCCTTTATGTATAATGCATTATTTTAATAAATAATTGTAAAAATTCATTATATTTGCAGATTCTGAAAATGGTCGTTTGTCATGTTTTTAAAAGCATTAGATTTTATGTGTAACAATGAATAGACAAGTAGCACTTTAAATTTGTTAATATTAGTTAACTACACTATAGTCAACATGATCTAACAATGGACAACGCATTAATTAATCTTAGTTCATCTTAATCTCAACATTTACTAATGCATTTTAAGCTACTCAAAAGTTGTATTAACATTAGTTCTGTCAGGACCACTATCGTCAAATATGATTGACAATTAGCATACAGTTTAGGATTGAATGCCAAATCCTGATTGACGAGAGGAGCTGGGGAGGGAGGAGGGTAATTCGCTCCTGAGAAACGCAATAGCTGCTGATAACACTGAAGGAGCTTATATTATGTATACAGTGATAGGCGTCGTATTCCTATAGGTAGACATGGATCAGCTGAGAGTCAGCTGATGCGAGCTCGACTAACGTGACCTGCCAGAACTGACGCTACGCTTAATATAATGCACTGTGAACTAACATGAGCATTTTTTTTTAACTATCATAACAAAGGTTTATATATGCTGTAAAATATGGTGAATGTATTAGCTAATGTTAGTAAATTAGACCTTTAAAAGGCTACCATAATGTCATACTTTGTATTATAAGATGATTCAAATACTTTTATAATGCATTGTATATAAAGGCTTCAAGTAAAGTGTTATCAAAATGTTGTAACTGGATGAAAGTAGGAAACAGTTTTGGACACTTTTAGGGAAATCCATTGTTTAGAAGTTGCTCTCTTGTATTTCTGGAGAATTAATGGGAATGTATTTCATTTGAGTATCAACTGACAAATGTTGTTGACATACAGCAAGAGTTTGGAGCTGTAAAATGAACGTGGGTTGCATCTCAGATCATCAGACATGCTCTTGACTTTTAGTTGAAGACACAGTTTGAGCCATTGTTGAGATCTCATGTGAAGATTACTGGGATAATTTTCTCCGGAGAATCAGGGGAGTCCGTTTGTTATGACCCACTGAGGACAATGTTTCATATTTGATATTATGTTCAAAATTCAAAGCACTTGATTTGCTTTTGCTCAGAGTTTGGTGAATTGTGTGTTGAGTAAAACTCTCAAGGATTTTGTTGTTGACTTTAGTTCTGCGTTTGTCAGCAGAAGTGAGTTTAAGTGCTTCCTTGTGTGTGTTTAGTATCAGTGTTTTCACACACCCACACAGCCCAGGTGTTGCTTACTTCACGAGTCCGTCGTATTTCACAGCAAACCGCTCAAGGTCACTGATAAGACGCCGCCTGAGAGGAACAAGGCTCTGTTAGCCGAAGAAAATCAACTGTGTCTCTTCCCAAATGATACATGCACAAAAATCCAGAATGATTTTCTCATCTATCCATTTTTTAGACTGAAATAACCAACTAAGCACATTATTAGACGGATGGACGGACGGACTATCAAAAGCTGATTCACATCCGACAGAGTTTCAGCTCTGAAATGAGGCGAGAGCGCTTGACATTTCAGAATATTACTCATGTTCAGCTTCTCTCGGCCTATAAGGTTTCTTGGTAATTAAATAACTCCCAAACATACCCATTCAAATTATCTTTTGACATTTAAATCAGCCGAGGTTTCCCCTCAGTACCGCCCAACTGATTTGAATAACAGACCAAAGAAAACCTGCCAGGCGGCTGTCCTGTACGTTAGTGTGCGTTAAAGTGGAATATCAATAACCTGAAGATAGTTTTGCATGAACAACACAACAGGGTTCCCACACTCATGCTTTTCTCAGTTAGTGATTTTAGTAAAGGCTGTTGGCTGTTTGCTTTTAATGGCAGCAACAGCAATATAATAAAAGAGACTAAGGAATGGTCAATAAATAGGCTAATTGCACTTATTAATAACAATAGTCATAAGTGCTGTTTGTGCATAGCATTGCAAAGTTGTTTATATTGTGCTTTATACAATACAGAAATAATCAGGAAAATTACTTAATGTTGCAACATTCATCAATTATGAATCAACTTCAATTCAATAGTATCGTAATTCAGCTCAATTTATTTCAAAATTGATTCAGTTCATTTCAATAACTGTGTAAATGTTGTAAAGTTCATCATTTAGCTACACAAAAAAAGTAGAATTTACTGTGAAACAATTTTCAATCATAATTTTCACAAATAATTACAAAGAAACAGCAATTAACACATTTTTTAATTTTTATGTAGAAAGTCTGAAACATACTCTTAATAGTCTGTGTTTTACAACGTTGAAAAGTCAGTGTTTACAGTCATGAAGCAACCTTGATTCAGCTGTAAAGCAACTCTACAGAAGATTATTGTGTTGTTATTCAGCTCAATTTAGTTTAATGTTGATTCAATTCAGTTCAGTGACGATATCAATGTTGCAAAATTCATCAAATATGAAACAAATTCAATTTCAGCTATAAAGCAGCTCTACAGAAGACAATAGTGTCGATATTCAGTTGTTCTGAGTGGTTTTAGTGTGTCAGTATGTGGGTTGTTGTGTGGTTTCTCATTGGCCCAAGTCTTTGGAAATACTAACCATGTCAAAAAAAATGCATGAATGAAGCACATTTTGATAGTGTTTCACAAGGAATGAGTGTGATTTCTTCGATGTGTGGAGGAGGGTCATTGGTTTTGTGAGTCAGTTGGGAGATGAGCGGTTGTTTATACAGGAGTCTAGGAGTGTGTGACCGCAACGGGACGGTCCCACCCTTTTCCTCCCACTCAGAACCGCCACCTCTCAAGAACAACGGCCGCTGGCTATGATAATTGTTCTTTCATTGCTTTGTACCTCTCAGCCCTTAGAGGATAGAGACTGTTTATTCACCTGTGTGTTCGTAAAGACCAATAGCATGCTTTACAATGCAAAAAAATGAGTTTTAAAGTCGCCCTTTTGGACTTGTTTTCTAGTAAAAATATCTTTAAAAAAAAATTTAAAACAACAAAATGATGTGAGAAGCAACATTGGATCAAATATTAAGACTTAAATTTACAGTTTATAAGTGAACAATATCTTATAGTCTTAAATATCTTATGGAGTGTTGTTTCCCAAGTAAACTTGTTCATAATATGAATTGATTATGAACATAGATGAATGCACTGTTTTTATTTTTGGATGAACTATCCCTTTAAAAGTAATGTGGAACGTCTTAATTCAATCTGTGCTTAAGGGGAAACATCAACAGGAATCATGTGCTTTTAGTTGAGGGTCAGATGACCTCAGATCATCTGAAGATAACGCCGCTCTGTCATAAGCAGATGATTGTTTTCACGCTGTGAGATCTGTGTTCAAGTAAGCAGTCAGAGATGAGCAGATACGAGTGAATATACCATAAATCTAACTCGCTGGAGAACCGTGTTTGTTTTGAAGGTGTGAGCCGTCTGACTGTGAGGAAGGAATGTTACGAGACCAAACCGCAATGAGCAGCCTAACTAGTCAGCATCACTCCCAATGTGAAGACTGTTCCAGAAAAGGTCAAGATCAAGGTCAAGTTGTTTATGTAGCACTTCATACAGTACAGATTGATTCAAAGCAGTTCACAAAAATAATTAGGAAAAATAATACTTTGGATTGAACCTGTTGGTCCAGCACATCCCACAATATGATCAATTGCATTGAGATCTGGGGAATTTGGAGGCCAGGGCAACACTTTGAACTCTTTATTATGTTCCTCAAACCATTCCGGAACAATCTGTATAGTGTGGTAAGGGTGCATTATCCTGTGAAAAGAGGAATCGGGATCAGGAGAACACCATTGTCATGAAGGGGTACATGGTCTGCGACCGTGTTTAGGTAGGTGGCATGATTGGCTGGACATTTGTTTCCCAGCAGAACATTGCCTAGAGCATAACAGTGTCTCCTCTGGCTTGTCTTCGTCCCAGTGGATCCTGGTGAATCACTTCCCTGGGTAAACCTCACACACTATATACACGGCCGTCCATCTGATGTAAAAGAAAACGGGACTCATTGTAAAAGGCGAGCTTCTTCCACTTAGGTTTAGTTGCAATGTTCATGTGCACATTGTAGGCACTTTTGATGGTGGACACCATAGGCACTCTGATTGGTCCATATATGCGATGCACTGTGTTTTGACACACATTGTGTGACTTGTGCCACATAGATCTTCTGTTGGCCCGGACCAGACGGGATAGCCTTTGTGCATCAAGAATCCTTGTGTCTACACTTTGGCTTCTGGGTAGATTAAATAGCATTAGGACATAAATGTGAATCCTCTACTCATGTTAATTACATTTCATGTGTTAGAGATTCATCAAAAGGGCCTGGAGTTGCAGTCAGCTCAGTATACAGTGAGGCAGCCCACTAGTGTTTGGAACAGCTGGTTTAGCTTCCCATCAAATATAGTCACACTGTGAAATACAGTAAACTGGCAGTACCGCCACAACGACCCGCTGCCGGAGCAGAATCTGTCTCAGACGCACCACATGCTGCCAATCAGGGATCAAAGCGCAGGAAGTGGATTAGAAGGGCGTCCTCGTGCATGCTGGGAGATTAGAGGGCATGATGTGCCTCGGCCAAGAGGCCCTTAAAAACTTCAACACTTCCAGCTGCAAACACACAGTCTCGTGCTCCTGAGGACAGTTAGATCATTCAAACCAAACATCCGGTCGGCTCAGAGCACCAAACACACCGACACGGGACGCTAAAAACGACTTTCCAAACAAGTATTTTTGCCTTGGTTTACAGTAAAATATCGAAACATTGTCAAATCAAGATACATTTACTTGAGAAGCAAGATATAAAGTCTGAAAAGTTCTTCAAAATTAAATAGCTTCCCAGCTAATAATAATATGTTCTAAGATTAAAGGAACATAATTTCTGAATGTTCAAAAAGTACAGTTTTTTTTAGTTATGCGAACATTAAGGAAACATTCCATTTTGTCATTCTTCAAACATTATGGAAATTGTTACTTTTGAATATTCTCGGAACATTCCGAAACAAGTAGCAACATTTAAACAGCGTTAGATCAACGTCCAACTAAAACATTGCAAGAAAAAATGTTCCAAGAACAACGTTTAAAGGAACCGTATGTAAGATTGTGGCCAAAACTGGTACTGCAATCACTTTCAAATGACTGTAGAGCGGAGTATCCCCTCCCCCTCCCCCCTGACTCCAGGTTGCCAGTTAGGCTGCAGGATCCAGCAGGAACGTCGGCTGCTACAAGGAGCTTCCAATGGCAAGTGACGAGTCCTACACAGTACGTTTTTTTTTCGGACTTTGTCACGACTTATTCCGGATTCATAACGAGGTCTTTTAGGTTTCGTAACGTTAGACATTTTTTATCCGACAGGTTTGTAGCTGCAGCTGTGGTAACTAGAGCAGAGCTGGCAACCCGGATGCCGAAACAATACTGACTTCGTGATTGGTAGATAGGTGGAGGGTGGAGCATCAGGCCAAAACACAGCATGACATCATCAACATCAGTTGAGGGCTGCAACTTCACTTTATAATGACAATATCCTGGCCGGACTACTGTTGTCAGTGATAGTATTGAAGTATTTGAAATGAACATGATTTCTTAATGTCTAGTGACATATCAGGGCCATTTTATGATTAATTGAAATACATTTCTTACATACGGTTCCTTTAAATGTGTTTGTGCTAACATTTATAGAACATTATTAAAGACCAGATAAGTTTGAATCAACTTTCTATTAACACCACTGGATGAACATTAACTTTGAGAGAGGCTTGCCTGAACGTGTGGTTTAGACAGAGATCCACTGCGAAAAGACGATACTTGCAATCTCTCAATATCAGTGTGCTGGTAAGAGAGTGTGTGTTTCTGAAGAACTGGCAGTGAAGTTCACACACACTTTCAGCACCTGCTGTCAGACGTGCTGAGCCGAGAGGAGATTTGTGGCTCTTCTCAGCACAATCTCAGGCGCCATTCAGTCACAGAGAGAGAGAGAGAGAGAGAGAGAGAGTGTGTGTGTGTGTGTGTGTGTGTGTGTGTGTGTGAGAGAGAGAGAGAGAGAGAGACGCCCCATCAGCACCAGCAATAAACTCACTTCTGACAACCTTTCACACAGTTGTTTTTCTCACTTGTTGTTCATACTCACTCACAGATAATGTGGCCACTTAATATACTAATGCCAGAAAACATACACAAACATGTGTCCTGTCAGAGATACTTTTCGTACTTGTATGGAGTACGTTTAGGGTCTAACACTCATTTCATTTGCTTAAGCAGGAATTGAATGGAATATAATGTATATGAAGCAGTTTGCAATATGCAATGACACACATTTCAAACATTAGAATGCAATGCATGTTCAGTTCAGCAAGTGGCATAATCATCTTGTTATCGTATTGCTTAAACTATAAGGATGGTTAAATAGAGAAATGTATTCATATTTAGATCCCCCAAATAAGTGCAGAACTTTATTGTTACTACTTCAGGGAAATTAGTTTAATATTATATCATTACAAAAATTTCAAATAATAATTTCTTTTCATGAATACATTTTTTTTAATGCACATTTAATTCAGCAAATCATGTCTAGATTTTGATTCTAGACAAAAATGTCTGATTAAATAATGAACAGCTGAGTTAAACAGATGTTAAAATAATTTGTGAGAACTTTCAAGTCAGAAAATGAAGCTGTGGGACCAATTTTTGGGGGTTGTTCGCATGTTTTTGAAGTTCAGTTGTATGTTCACCCTTTTGTTTTCAGGGTGTTTTAACTTTAATTTATTTAAAGTCTGATTTATTTAGTTTCTAGTCCAACTAGTGAAAGTCTAGTTTCATGTCTATGTGTTCTAGATTCTTGTTGGAAAATAAATCTGCACTTGGGCTCAATCCTCAACAGTTTCCACAGTGTTATGATGCATCAGTCTCTCAGTACAGTGTGTGTGTGTGTGTGTGTGTGTGATATCACAGTGTTTACTCTCACATCAACTATTGTTTCCTGTTTTTCTTTTCTTTTTTCACTCCATCTTTTTCCTTGTACTTTTCCACAGACTGCTGTTTCTATGGAAACAAAGAGCAAGAGGCCGGCCTGGGTTTGATGGAGCGCTGTCAGACAGCGAGGGGGAGGTCGGATCGTGTGTGTGTGTGTGTGTGTGTGTGTGTGTGGCCCAGAGGGATCCTGAGGATTGTGCTCTATAGAAACAGTAAAACTCCAGAAGAAGCCGTGCTTCCTCGAGCCGGTTCTCCTTTAGCACCTCCTTCTCGCTCACAACCTCCAACGGTGGGTTTCAGTTTCATCCAGGGGTCACAGAATCTGAGAATCTTCCAGAAAACACCTGAACATGTAGCAAATATCTTAAATGTTTCTCCTAGACTGCTATCGGATTAAATAGAGATGTTTCTCATGAACAAAACAAAAAAAACTCCAAAAAATCGCATGTCTAATAGTGTGAAAAGAGATCTCAAATTGCGCTCAGATCGATTAGATCCCGTAGTCAGAGATCTTAATTATCTTAAAATTCTCATCAAATTATCTGTGCTTTTTGTGGGTGAATCTCATTTAGAAATGTCCTAAAATGAAGTATGTTTTTTTTTTTTTTTTACTCTAATACAATTTAAAATATTTTTTTATTATTTTGTCATATATATATATATATTTTATAAAGTATTTAATTTAAAAATTAAGTATATACAGTATATATATGAAATATAATATCATGTAAATCCCCTTCATGCACAGTATATATTCACTTAAGTTTGTACATGAAAATTTGATATAATATTTTTTCATATTTATATTATCCAAAACAATAAACTTTTCAATTTTGTTTAATATGTTTGAATTTTTTTTTATGTATTTATTTTTTTTGCATTACAGCTATATAAATTCTAGAGGAAAATATGCTTAATTGTCATGAAAAAAATATTATGGCTTTATGAATTATAAATTATTAGAATGATGGTTCTAAAAATTGGCTTAATTTTATTTATGCTATTTCTAGCATTTTGATTTTGAGCTGAAATATGACTCGTCATGCTCCTGCCAGTTTGTATGAGATTCACTCCTTATATCAACACAACTTGTGTCAAGGAGCCTAAAGAATATTTTGTGAATCTTCTGTGACAAAGTTAAATGATAAACGAACGCTCAATTATGTCTCTTGAGCTTCGGAAAAGCAACATCTGAGCAATAAAATGTCCTTCTGAAATACATTATCATAGTAAGAGGGCAGATAGTGGAGGAGCCTAAAGCCACAGAGCACGAACACAAGGAACGGTCCATGAGACCTATTGTGTTCAGGGACAATAATTACGTTACAGAAACATCCATTTATCACCCACTTCCTCTTCAGCGTTAATAGACTGGAGTATCTGTTAGCCCGAGGCACGTGTACCACATGTTTTCTGTGTTTAAATGACATTCAGCCCACAGCTGCTGTGCGATGGATCAGCTGGATTGTAAACTCATAAACGGCAGATATCAGAAGTTTCATCTTCACACACTCTCTTTTTAACTATGGCTCAGTTTTATACATAGTCCCACTGCTCTAATAGATCAGCAAACAACTGTAAATGAAGCAAAGATGCACGTTAACATGCATTTATTTGATTTATAAAACATTGGCTCTCTCTCTAAACAAACTGACTTTGAGATGTCAGTCTGATAATGGTCGTATTTTCTTAGGTGATAATGCTGGAAAAGTAGTTTTTGATTCATTTTTTCTCTTACATACGAAGCTTTGAGGATTTATGAAAGCATTTGATGATAAGAACATGTCATTTCTTTGTTCATTTGTCTTGCCAGAGACGCAAATGCTCAGACAACTCACTTTATTAGACAATAAAAGTCACACGTTTTCTGGAAGTGAAGAGCAAATCAGAGCACATAATGAGAAAACTCAGACAGTGTGACATGAGTTTCCCTTCTAAAACCATGCATCTGATCAGAAAGAAAAGTTCTTGTGTTGATTGGCTGTCTGTTATAAAAGTGCGATTTGCTGTATTCTTGATGTTTGCTTCTGCTGAGTGATAAGTGAGTGTTGTTTTGCAGCTGTGTTTGAGTCCGAGAGCGAGATGAAGGAGGTAATTATCACTCGTTTGTGTGAGTTTTCTCCACAGGTGAGACGGAGGTGGCGCAGCGGGAGCTTTGTCCTCCTGAGGAGCGTCTTTCACTGCTCAGAGACTGGAGGACACATGGACGCTTTACAGGCGTCCTGTTTCTGATTCAGTGCCAGAAAAAAACCTTCTCAAACCACCAACTGCTGGATTTATTTGGTTACTACTAGGATTTTGCATTTTCTGAAGAAACAAGTGTGCCATTTGCACTTATGCTAGCGTATTTTGTGGATGGTTGCTCTGCAGATGCTAGGGTGTTCTTGGTGGTTATTGGGTGTTTAGGAAGTTGTTGTTCGTGGGTGTTTTAGGTGGTTTCTAAAGATTTTAAGCTAGGATGATCTAGGTGATCACTAAGGTGTTTTAAAGGGATAGTTCACTTTGAAATTAATTTTTGGTATGTTTTAGCTTACCTCAAGGGCATCCAAGATGTAGGGGTCTTTTTTTCCGCAGTAGTTTCAATTTTTATATTTTTAGGTCAAACCGTTCTTGTCTGTCAGTCATATAATGCAGGTCTATGGTCACTGTCTCAAAGAGCATGCACAGAGTCCAAATTAAAACAATTCCCCATCGTCCAAATTAAACAATTCCCCATCGTAAGTACACGTTGATGGCCTAAGACACGAAACGAGCGGTTTGTGTGAGAAAACGAACAGTATTTATATCGTTTTTACCTCTTGTACACAGCCATGTCGAAGTGATCTGATCTGACGTGTACGCAGACTGGTGCATAGATATATACACTAGATGTCGCCTTAAAGACATTCGTTCCAATGAACTGCCGTAGACAAGGCGACATCTAGTGTGTATATATCTATGCACCAGTCTGCGTACACGTCAGATCAGATCACTCGGACATGGCTGCGTATAAGTGGTAAAAACGATATAAATACTGTTCGTTTTCTCACACAAACCGCTCGTTTCGTGTCTTAGGCCATCAATGTGTACTTACGATGGGGAATTGTTTAATTTGGACGACAGGGAATTGTCTTAATTTGGACTCTGTGCATGCTCTTTGAGACAGTGGCCATAGACCTGCATTATATGACTGACAGACAAGAACGGTTTGACCTAAAAATATAAAAATTGAAACTACTGCGGAAAAAAAGACCCCTACATCTTGGATGCCCTTGAGGTAAGCTAAAACATACCAAAAATTAATTTCAAAGTGAACTATCCCTTTAAGTGGTTGGTATTGTGTTCTGAGTTGATCTAAGGTGCTTTGAGTGGTTACGAGAGTGTTTTAGATTGTTGCTAGGGTGTTTTGAGTGGTTGGTAGTGTGTTCTAAATTGTTCTTGGGTGTTTTGGGGGGTTGCTATAGTGTTTGATTGTTGCTAGGGTGTTTTGAGTGGTTGGTAGGGTGTTCTATGTTGTTCTTGAGTGTTTTGGGTGGTTGCCAGAGTGTTTGATTGTTGCTAGGGTGTTCTAGGTGGTTGTTAGGGTGTTCTATGTTGTTCCTGGGTGTTTTGGGGGGTTGCTACAGTGTTTGATTGTTGCTAGGGTGTCTTAAATGGTTGGTATGGTGTTTTGGGTGGTTGCTACAGTGTTTGACTGTTGCTAGGGTGTTCTAAGTGGTTGATAGGACATGCTCTGTCATTTTTTGATTATTTTGGGGGATTGCTATAGTGTTTGATTGTTGCTAGGGTGTTTTAAGTGGTTGTTAGGTTGTTCTGGGTGGTTGCTACAGTGTTTGATTGTTGCTAGGGTGTTCTAAGTGGTTGATAGGACGTTCTCTGTCATTTTTTATTGTTTTGGGGGGTTGCTATAGTGTTTGATTGTTGCTAGGGTGTCTTAAATGGTTGGTATGGTGTTCTAAGTGATTGATATGGTATTCTATGTTTTTAGAGGTGTTTTGGGCTGTTGCCAGAGTGTTTGATTGTTGCTAGAGGGTTCTAAGCGGTGGATAGGACGTTCTATGTCGTTCTTGAGTGTTTTGTGTGGTTGCTAGGGTGTTTAGGTAGTCAGAAGTCAGCACACCTCGAGTCTCTGTGATGTTATGGTCTGCAGATTTGGCGGAGTGTGTCAGATCTCTAGGGAAGCTCTGGTGAAGTGAGCTGGAAGACGCTGGTTGAGTCCTAATGCAGGAGGGCTGGTGAATCTCTCAGTTAATGTCTGCTCTTCCACAGACCCAGAGGAATAACGCCTGTCCATATAACACTCCCCGCGCTCTCCTGTCTCTGTATATGATGCATTTTTAACAGAGTTTGCAGTTCAGTGAACTAGTGTCTAAGATGTTTTATCCATCGCTGCCAGCCTCAACCTCAGCCACAGTATTTCATTCCAGTGATGTAATTGTGTTAATTAACCTTTATTTCCCCCAGTTCTCATTTCATTAGAGGATCATTTGATTATCGTTGCAAATTTGCGGAGATGAAACTCATATATATATATATTATAAGTGTCTAACAAATCGATACTTCACCTTATGTACACTTAGTACGAGAAGTCATTCGTATTTGCAATGCGAATCTTTCTATTAAGTATTCTTTTTTTTTTGCATTGGAATGTTGTATCTTTTTTTTAGTTTGTAATGTGATGCCACTGCCCTAATACAATTGCCCCTTGTGGGATTAATGAAGTGGTTAACTTAACTTATATATTTTATAGTTGGCAGTATGCAGTATACTTTTCAGTAAAGCCCTATTCGCACTGGATTAATATTATCCGAGGACCTCGTGTGATTTAGAAATCCCCCCCACATCCAGTAGCACCTCACTGCAGTACACGAGATCCAGGGGGCGGAGTTGGATCCAGATATAAGGGGTGGTGATTGGTAGGTTTAGGGCTGGGTTTAGGGATCAGGGGGTGGAGATTGGTAGGTTTAGGGCTGGGTTTAGGGATCAGGGGGTGGAGATGGGTAGGTTTAGGGCTGGGTTTAGGGATCAGGGGGTGGAGATGGGTAGGTTAGGGCTGGGTTTAGGGATCAGGGGGTGGAGATGGGTAGGTTTAGGGCTGGGATTAGGGATCAGGGGGTGGAGATGGGTAGGTTTAGGGCTGGGTTTAGGGATCAGGGGGTGGAGATGGGTAGGTTTAGGTATAAGATCGTTTAAGATCTGGATCCAACTCCTCCCCCTGGATTTCGTGTTCTGCAGTGAGGACCATATCCCCACATCTGAATTTCGTGTGGCACATTCGCACGGGATAAGCTACGCCTGTGATTTTACTCAGATTTACTGACTTATCTCCCGGATATGATGTCAGTATAGGCTATTGCTTGGACATGTCTTGTCGTTATAGGTCTAGCTGTATGATATATCATAAACAGAAGAATGTTCCACCGCATGCTGCTATACATGTCGTCCATCTCAATCTAATCACTCTTTTTGTTTTTGCTCTTCTGATGGTTTTCAGCTTTCTCTTTCTGCAAATTGTATAGTTGTATGGTGTATAGAGATATGACCCAGCACCCAAAATACTATCAAAACACTCCAACGCAGCCTTTACTCTTCACGAAAGATGGATAAAAAAGTGCACAGGAAACAAAAACCTTGAAAATATTATATATACGACCTGCCAAATCACAGAGACGCCGATTCGCACGGGACTAATATTATCATGGGACCTCGGTGTCAGGGATCAGCCAGGCTCCACCACCACCCAATCACTGAGATCGCTATCACCTGAATATTAATCACCAACACCTGAACGCCACCACCACCACAAACATTTATAAGCACACACTTCACTCTGGCACTTTGTCAGCTCTCGTAAATGAGTAAGACTGCCTAAGCTACATCGCTTACCTTCTATGCTATTTCATCAAGACATCTTCGTCTTCCATATTCGTCATTCTCTTCGTCTCCTTCATCGTGCTCGAGTATACTCACCTCTTTCCCAACACTGGTGTGTGCTTCATCATCTACGGCTTCTTCCATCATCATCATCATCATCATCATCATCATCAAGGACAGTAAGTATCTCCGGTTCCATATCCTCCGTTGTCATTGATCCTCTGCAGTTCCCATCATTGCATTTCTCATAACATCAATAAACTGTTTACTCTTCTCAACCTTCTTGTTCGGAGTGTCTGTCTCGTTACACTCGGTGTGTTCGGCGAAATATGGTGGGTCATTTGCGGGGGAATTTATACTTTACAAATTACAGACATGGCCGATTCGCACAGGATTAAGATCACAGACAACCTCCGCAATTATTACAAATGACTAGAGGTCACCAGGTAATACTTATCCCGTGCGAATAGGGCTTTAGTGTGTGTGTAACGTCATTGAATCTGTGTGTGTGTCTGCATTAATAATGTTGATGTTCTTCACGTGTCTCCTGCAGCGTCTCCTGCAGCATCTTCAGCAGCTTATCATCCGTCAGGCTGAAGCCGTATTGAACGTGACATTCATGACCATCTCTGCAGGTATTACAAAAACATACACATATGTTACAATACTATATATGAAGAGTTCAGATGCAAAAGCCTCTAAGTGCCATCTGAAATTTTCTTCTAGAATGATCATTTTTATCAAGCTTGTATATTTAAAGGGATAGTTCACTTTGAAATTAATTTTTGGTATGTTTTAGCTTACCTCAAGGGCATCCAAGATGTAGGTGTCTTTTTTTCCGCAGTAGTTTCAATTTTGATATTTTTAGGTCAAACCGTTCTTGTCTGTCAGTCATATAATGCAGGTCTATGGTCACTGTCTCAAAGAGCATGCACAGAGTCCAAATTAAACCAATTCCCCATCGTCCAAATTAAACCATTCCCCATCGTCCAAATTAAACAATTCCCCATCGTAAGTACACATTGATGGCCCAAGACACGAAACGAGCGGTTTGTGTGAGAAAACGAACAGTATTTATAGCGTTTTTACCTCTTGATGTCACTAGATGGGTCACGGTTTCGCAGTAGCCAATGCGACATCTAGTGTATATATCTATACCCGCCCGCGCTCTCAGATCATTTGGACGCAGCTGTGTTCAAGAGGTAAAAACGATATAAATACTGTTCGTTTTCTCACACACACCGCTCGTTTCGTGTCTTGGGCCATCAATGTGTACTTACGATGGGGAATTGTTTAATTTGGACGATGGGGAATTGTTTAATTTGGACGATGGGGAATTGTTTTAATTTGGACTCTGTGCATGCTCTTTGAGACAGTGACCATAGACCTGCATTATATGACTGACAGACAAGAACGGTTTGACCTAAAAATATCAAAATTGAAACTACTGCGGAAAAAAAGACCCCTACATCTTGGATGCCCTTGAGGTAAGCTAAAACATACCAAAATTTAATTTCAAAGTGAACTATCCCTTTAAGTTCAATAATTTCCCTTAAATGGCAATGCAAATGACCTATTAATTGTCATTTAAGTGAAATTACTGAACTTAAATATACAAGCTTGATAAAAGTGATCATTCTAGAAGAAAATTATTTTGAACTTTGAACTCATACTGAACTCTTCATATGTCTAACAAAAGTGTACATACACCACACTGCAAAGAATAGTATGCAACTCTGAGCGTAGATTTAGTCTTTTTCTCATCACACTCCATTCTTGTCATTTTCGATTCATTTTTTTCCTGTTGTGTGACCAACATTAAACTCGGTTATGGAGGCGTGTGACCTTTCCCCGCTCAACATGATTGATATTTTATTCTGCGCATTTGAAGGATGCTGGGAAAACTAAATATCCTCTAGAGATCTGACACCTGTCAAAATCTAACCTGATATTAGTTATATGCAATTATTTAATCCGCATGCAATTAAAGCCTCTGGGTGATGAATGACGTGGAATAATTTATGAACCCATTGTTTCAGCGATGCGTGATGACTAGCGATTAGACCGGGTTTATCCGGCCATTGGTGAGAGAATGTAGACTTGCTCATTTTAATATTCATGAGCTCAGAAGAGGATCTGTTAAATACACACGGAGATATTAGTATCTCTCTGGAATCTCATTTCCACAACACTCCTCGACAGGCTGAACAATGTTCATTCTGCGTTTTTGTTTCGATTCTTAACCCTGCCGCCGTCTCCGATTAGTTCTCGTTAACTGGTGGCTAATGAACCTCCATTCTTCTCCTCATAGACGCTTTATCTTCAGCGTGTTTGAAGCAGCTGAATAATTAAGATTTGCAAATTGGCTGTTTGCATTGTCTCCAACAATTAATTGTTTGTCGGCTGTCTGGTGACAAGACGAGACGGCCTGTGTGTTGTTGTTGTTGTGTGAGCTGCCGGCTGTGGATTTTATTGGAAAAAGCGAGAGCCATTCAACAGATCTTCAAGGTCAAGACCGCAGGATATTATTGTGTGTGTGTGTGTGTGTGTGTGTGTGTGTAGAAACACTATTCTGTTTCTCCCCTTTCTGCGTTTCTCAGATGTTTCAGCTGCTCAGATCATTTAGACTTTGGAGAATTTGATGAGAAATATTTGAGATCTCTGACTTTTGATTGCAGATTGGTTTGCGAAAAGTGTTTTTAAAAAAAATATATTTAATTTAATTTGATCTTATCTTATCATCTTATCATATCTTATCTTGTCTTTATTGGATTGCGAAAAGTGGCCGTTACTTCCAAAATGGAGCCAGTTTTGAATGTGAGTTTACTAAAACGATCGCAGGACTTCAGTTATTTAATTTTATTTAATTTAATTATTAGTTTTTATTTATTTTATGGGTTTGACTTTATTTTGATGGTCCCTTTAACACATTTTGTTGACTATAAGTAACGTTGCACCTGCATGTCTACTAACTCTCATTAGAGTGTTAGTAGAGTATTAATAAACTGGTAGGGTTAGGGTTAGAATAAGTTGACATGTAGTTGCAAAGTTACTTATAGTCGGTATAATATCTTTTGGAGGACCATTACAATAAAGTGTTAGCAGATATTAAGCAGACAGTCTACTAATACTATAATGAGAGTTAGTTGACATGTAGTTGCAAAGCTACTTATATTCAACAGAATGTTCAAAAGGGACCATCAAAATAAAGTGTTACCATTTTATGTTTTATATTTAATTTAATTTTGTTTTGTTTTATTGAAATTTGTATGCAGCCCAGGTGATAATCAAGTTATTCTTATTTTAAAAGCACTGATGAATTGTTCACAATAAGACCAGGAAAATGATTTTGATTTCACATTGACTTCATGTTTAAAGAGATTAAAGAGCTCATTTGAGCTTTAGCCAGACAGACGCTCTCTTGTGCTGCAGTATCTGGTGGACATCTGACTCTCTTCTGGACGCTGGCCGTCTCCTCTTTTGTTACTCTGAGGTCACAATGACAACTTTTATCACTCTGAATTTTCTTTCTTTCTCTCACAAAAGCGAGGCGAAGCGTTCCGGATGGACGGAGAACAGTGACACATCAGCCGTCCTGTCCCAGATCATTCATTGTTCAGAGTTCAATACAGTAATTCATATAATATCTGAGTGTCAGTCAGTAGATAAGCAGGTTACACTTTAATCCGATTGTCCACATTCTACTAACTATAAGAAACTTTGCAACTACATGTCAACTAACTCTCGTTAACTCTCAATGAAATATTTTATGTTTTTTTTTAAATTAAATATGAGGGAAGTACAAAACTAAACTTGGGATTTATCTGACAAAATCATTTGCATAAACAAAAACAAAACGCATAGAAAAACAAAAAGCTCACTGGAAAAAAAACATACATTGACCACAACAAAATCAGTTATTAATATTTCAATTATCATATGTTCTTTCTTGTTTTTGCATGTGATCATAATTTCTTTCTATGACACCCTGACCAAAAATTGTCCACACAATTTGGCATGTTTCATTGCGTTATTATCACAAATAAAACAATTGACTCCAAGCACAACTACGCAACATGCTTACAAAATCTTTAACAAATTTGTAATAATATTTGAATGAAGGGTGAGGACGTACATTTTCCTAGTTCGGATATCACTTTTGGCTTCTACTGTCTTAAATTAAGAATGCTTAGATATTTGTGCTTTAAAACAAGAAAAAAACCCAAAATGATTCCCTAATTTCCTTTCGTACTCTGACGTCTCCAACGCATGACGTCCACGCGTATGGAAGCACGTGGTCATAATAGAGCCTTGTTCTCGATGCCTCGGGGTAAGAGAGTTTATCACAGCGGACTGTTACATCCCTCCATGTCCATCTCAGTGGCACACGGCTAACAAACACTACATGTGTACTGTAGTCCTGTGCCACTTTAACTCTTACAGCGAATTATCTGACTGCACCTGGCCTCCGCCCTGACGTTTCTGTGGGATCGGGTCAGATGGTCGTCATCCGAGGCCTCGAGACACAGCCTGTCAAATCTGAGACGGTGCCCGTGTCACATGGTGAGCTGAATGCTAATCGCAGCGCTAAGCACACAGAGCTAAATGACGGCCATTATCGGCAGGGCATCACGGGTCGAGCTGGAACGGCCCTCATGGCCATGAGCCATAATATAACACCGTATACAGTGACCCGTCAACACACAGAGGCCAGTGGATAAATCAAACCCAGAGAAGAGACTGTGTTCAGCAGGGGAAACTGAGCAGTGCAGAGCCATATATCGTGGTCTTGAATTAATAAATTGTTCTCTCATTTTAGTTAAATTGGGGCCCCGAAATAAGATTTAACTCCCACAACTTATTCATTTCCTCCCTCGCTTTAGTAAAGCATGGCCACGTTTGTTCTAATTCATTCCCTCGTTTTGATTTAAAGGGTTAGTTCATCCAAAAATGAAATTTCTGTCCAAAATAGGGGTTGCACGGACTTTAAGGGCCCTTTTTAACGATCTGAAATGCAAGTATCAAGCGCGAAACGCAAGTAACTTTGTGGGCGGATCTCGGGCGCTGTTGCTATTATACCGGCGGGATAAATGACTCTTGCGCCCGACGCAAATCTAAAATGGGTTGGTCTGAAGCTTCATTATTCATAGGTGTGGTTTGGGCGTAACGTGAAATAAACCAGTCAGAGCGTCATCTCACATTCCCTTTAAGAGCAGGCGCGCTTGTTCCATGGCGGATGGCTATTATAACGGCGGATTTGCAGGAGCGGTTCACAGCCGAGGAGACCGACGTTCTCGTCAGGGCCGTAAAACACAGAGAAGTGACATTGAGGATGGGAGAAACACACCCAAATTAGCTTCGGTTAAACAGGCGTATAATAATTTGGGTAAATGTGTTAGCTAGATTTATGCCTATTTTTTCACATCTTCATGGACACAACAATGATTTCCCTCATGTGTTAATATTTTTCCTTGTAATAATGTATGGTTTTCTAAAAATGAGAATTGCTGCATCTGTGTAGATGAGATTAGCAAAGTGTATGCGCGTTGTGCACACGCTACATTGATTATGGCCAAGCATGCACCCTTAAAATGGCATTGACTTTAGACTAGGTATTTCCTGGTCAGTGGCGGAATTGTTTTCTAAACCTGCAAAATGGCACCAGGGAACGTTTGCGCCGGAACACGCCTCCTCTTTGCGCTGAACCGCCCCTGGGAGAGCAAGTTCATTTCCTAATTTACCGACGTGCGTCTGTGGAGGGAAAAGTCCGCTGTGCGTGGGTGCAAAATAGAAATGATACATGCGTCGGTGTACAAAGTCAATTGCGCTGGGTGCAAGATAGAGCCCTAAGTGTTTTGTCGACTTTAATGCTCTGCCATGACGCTTTTAAGCTTGACGTCGACCAGTCGCTGATCATGGCCTATAGAGGGCGCAACAGGATAAGAAATCTTTGAAGTCCACTTTTACGCTCTGTTTCCAACAGTTAAAGTGACAAATAAATGCAGAGAGCGCTCCACGAGATATGTTTGATTTTACCATCTGGATGCTCAATATTGATCGGGTGAATGCACGTTTTAAACAGCTTATTGTACACGCAAGTTAATCATTGTTCTAAACTAATGTTCTGCTGCATATTATCGCACACATACAGACAGCAGCTCGCACAATAAAATAACTTAGAAATTGAAAAGTCTAACATATATTTCTTAGTCACTAAAACCCACAGCTTCACTATTAGTAGAGAGACGCTGCCAGGTATAATTAATTCACACGCACTCGCTCTCTCACTAATGCATTCAAACCCGTAAGACTTTCGTTCATCCTCAAAACACGAATATGAAGATATTTTAAATGAAATCTGTGAGATTTCTGTCCCTCCTTTGACAGTTCATGCAACTACCACTGTCGTTTCAAAAAGTTTATAAAGAGATAAAACTAACCCATGAATTGAGTGGTTTAGTCAAAATGTTTGCCTTATATGATGAACAGATTGAATTGAGACTTGCACTGGATAGCAACACACCAAAGCGACGCCCTAGCGACCGCATCCCATTGCATTACGATTCACACATTATTGAATTAATACCCCGATCGCACTGGTTTCGAGGTGGTAAATAAGCACCACTCACATTTGAGTTGACTAGAAATTCATATTTCAATTGTAATGTGATCTGGACTGGGTGCCGGTCCTCTTCTCTAAATCCTCTGAACTAATGCCTCCTGCAGCGGGACATGAAAGATGATGATTGAGCCGATGACCAGATACCGTCTTAACGACAATAGTGATGATTAATCTCTAAATACAGCAGGGGATGCAGTGAACCACTTCACATCCACAGGTCTTTTGCTCATAAACTGCTTTGTGTTTTTGCTCGCTCTCTTGGAATCATCAGAACTCAAATTGAAAGGATAGATGTTCCTAACATTTGAAAACACAAGATCTTTCACAATGTTTTGAGTGAATAGGACAATAAGAAGCTCTTATGTGTATAAATTTAGCCCGTTACTGTTTTAGCTGCTTTCTTTGTGCGTGTGTGTGTGTGTGTATGTGTGTGTGTGTGTGTGTGTGCATAAAGAGTCTTTTGTACAGAGCGAGTCGCAGGCGTTGTTGGCCCGGGGCGGATTTCTCCTACTTCATTAAAGCAGAACACATGTCTGTATGCATGACAATAAGCATTAGAGCGATATGAACAGCCTTACAGTCCCTGCAAGTGTGGATCTGTTTGACAAGCACTTCACTGTTTCCTTACAAGGTGACATCTGATCATGACACTCCTGATGCTTCAACATGTACGACACACACACACACACACACACACACACGTTTTCAAATTTTGTATTGATTCAATTTCTGAACATGTGTGTTTGTGTATATATAACATTTTTGCAGCAAGATCCTGATAACCACTCCACCACAACACCCCAGCATCTAATTTTTTATTAGCTAGTCTTCTCTATGCACCTATAAGTATAAATTGAGAAAATAATTCATGCATTTTTAATAATGCAATAATGTACAACACAAAATCAAGGTTTCCGCTGGGTCTGGGAAGCACCTTCCTCGCCGGGAGTCTTTTAAAGACCTCATTTCCCGGCCTCTCCGCACACGCTGCCATTCTCATGAATAAAAGATGCTGTCGTTAAGCTTAGTTTAATAGTTTCAATAAAAGCTCCTTCCAGAGAGATAAGCTGTCACATTAACTTAATATTCATTTCCTAAATGTGCCTCTCTGGGTTCCGTGGTCAAATTACATTTCAATTCATATTTTTTACATTTCATGTCTTTATGAACTGTGTCAACCTGGTTAGGAAATATAGTTGAATTAGATGGTAATGTTATATACAGAATTTTTATTGGATTTGCACGAACTGAGAGGTGAGGGTGACGAATGAGCGAAAACACAGAGTGGAAAATAACGCAGGGCCCACTATTTCAATTTATAACACTAAAATTAAAATAATATTTAAAAAAATTACAATTAAATATATAATATATATAAATACAATACAATATTTAAATTGAAATGAACGGAAAAATTGTACAGTAATTCATAAAAATAGTTCAAATAAATTAATAT